>NW_020837948.1:4929426-5265323 GCF_003676395.1 Aethalodelphis obliquidens
GGGCCACGAACCTGTGTCCCCTGCATCAGCAGGCGGACTCTCAACCACTGCGCCACCAGGGAAGCCCTCCTTGGTATTTTTATAATGCTCTATGGAGGACTCATCATGTTGCAGACACTGCCTAAGTGCTTTCCCATGCTTACCTCATTGACACTTCATTATTACCCCAGTGTAGACATGGAGAGCACACAGAGCAGCCCAGAAAAGCTGAGTGACCTGCCCAAGTTTCACAACCAGTGATGAGCCTGGGATTGGTCCCCAATCCTCCTGCCTCCAGAGCCGTGCTGTGAAGCCCACCAGGCCCCTGGTCATCCCTCTGTCCAAAGCTGGTGCCCTACCTCAGGCCAGCTGCTTCCCTCCTACCCACCAAGATGGGAGAGGGCAGGCCTGGAGGAGCCTGAGGCCTGGACCCAAGCACCCTGGAGAGGAGGTGTGAGCACTCCTTGGAATGGGGACAGAAAGGCCCTTGAGGGGAGGGACCCATGGAGTTCTTTATCTTCCCTTCATTTCCTTCTCCTCCGTGTCTTGCCCCCAGGGCGCTCATCACAAGTGTGGCCTACTCGGTGCTTTCTACAGTCCCCCACACCACCTCTGGGCCTGCACAGGTGGCAAGGATACAACCTTCCTGATAGGTACACCTTGGTGCTGTGCCTAACTGGTCAGAGGCAAGAATATCCCCCACACCCCCACTGGAGGGACTTCTCCGTGTTCTCAGGACAAACCAGCCCCCTAATGCTTTGATCTCACCTCACTAGTGGGACCCGATGGACTCCAGCCCCTCTGAATCAGAGCCATCCAGATGGGCAGGTGGGAGAGGCTGAGACTCCGCTTGGGGCTCATCTCCCTTCATTTCTCCATCAGAGTCTAGCAGGGTCTACCTTGATCATTGAGATCCCCGGGAAAACATGTTATAGCCCCTGCAAGAATGCTGGTCAGGGCCAACCATCTCCCCTCTTATCCACCTTGCCTCGCCTAACTTCCTCTCACTGCCTAAGAGCAGAAATTACATTTCAGGACTCGAATGTTTCAAGACAATGAACCATCTGCCGTTGACTGTCAATCAAGTCCAAGCTCCTTATTGGAAAGATGGGGAAAGGGAGGGCCAAAGAGGCAGTGACTTGTCCAAAATCAGAGCCAGAGAGTTAATAATGAGAAGCTGGGCCATGGACCATCCACACCAGGAAGATGGTGCTTCCTTAGTAAATGAATGGTCATTCCCTGCAGGCCTACCTCTGCTCTAGGTTTCAGGAAAATACTGGTGAGATACTTGTCTCAGGGCTGATGGGTGACCTTCTAGGGTGAAGGCTTAACCCCTCTTAACCTTTGATCTCTGGCCATCAGTCCCCTCTTGGCCTCAACTCCTTCTCCCAGGCTAAGTGAGTACAAATCTGGCATCAGTCTCCACGGAGGCCACCTGGGGGGACAGAGAGGCCAAGAGGCCCAGTAGGGACAGAGCCCCTTTAAGCTGATCAGCCTTGCCCCAGTGAAGGGAACCCCGGAGGGAGAAAGGCAGCCATCCCCAGTAGGATAATTGCTGCAGGAGGGAAGAGCTGGCCCAGGCCCAGTCTCCCATGAGGACCGCTCTGTCCACATTCCCCAGACCAAAGCCCACTCCTGGGATGTGCAAAATGCTCCCAGGACTCGGGGGAAAGAAGCTGGGTTTAAAAATCCCAAAGGCCTATACCAGACTCCTCCAGGAGAGGTCCAGGCTGAAGAGGGCTCCGCAGAGCTGGGGACTTTTAGCCTACTTGAAAGAACAAACAACTTTCAAGTGCTCTCTGGAGCACCTATTTCATTGCGAACTCTTGTTATGCTAATGAAAGATCCTTCTTCTCTATTCATTAGAGCACATCTCCAAAAGACCTCCTTGCAGCTACTGTGTGTCCACGTGCTTTTGTATGTGAGTGTCTTAAGAGTCAAATGGCGCTCCAGAAAGCAGGGCTTGTGCGTCTCGTACCCCCGTCAGTATTCGCCTGAATTAGACAGGACGGGAAAGGGCGATCACCAACACCTCACCTATTTAGAAGTCACTTCAAAGAAATTGGCCCTTTCTGGGAGCAGCACTGAGAAGCAGCCAGCAGGGAAAAATGTCCAGGCTGCATAGGGTATGTTGCCAAACTATGCCTGGGACCTGGTGGATCGCAGAGTGAGCCCGGGAGTCAAACAGACCCCCGGTTCCAGTCTTGGCGCTGCACTCACAAGGTAGGATACCTAACCCTGCTCTGGACTCTACTTCCTCGCCTGTCAAATGGTCAGGATTCTTGTAGAGGCTAGGTGCTTGCGAAAGCATCTGGCACGGGGTCGGCACGCGGCAAGCAAGCCCTCAGGAGTGGTCTCCACTGTGGTGGGTATTGCCCTGGTCCCTGGCTCAGCACACAGCCAGAGACACGAACCCAGGATGGGCAGGTTTGGATGAAGACTTTGGAAAGGAGGCCCCTGGCTAGTTATTGGATGTGTGGCTGGCTCTTGGTGACCAATTTGGATAAGCGCTCAGGCGGGCTTGATAGATTTTCTTTTTGGAAAAGTTAAACTGGTTTTTTTTTTTTTTTATCTGAATGGAATGCCCGATAGGGGCAACTTCTCAGAAAATTTAAGAGTGCAGAGTAGATTCCTTACTTTCCTCTGGACGTGGCAGTGCTCTATCACTTACCATGCATGCCCATGGATGAGTGACTTGGTGCTAAGAACTGAATTGTGTCAGCCCCACCCCCAAGATTCAAATGTCCCAAGATTCATATGTTAGAGCTCTAACCTCCAACTTGACTGTATCTGGAGATAGGGCTTTTAGGAGGTAATTAAGGTTAAGTGAGGTCATAAGGGTGGGGTTCTACTCCGATGGGTTTGGTGGCCTTATCAGAGGAGGAGAGAATAATATCTCTGTCTCTCTCTGTCTGTCTCTCTGCCACGTGATGACCCAGCCAGAAGGCAGCTGTCTGCAAGCCAGGAGAAGAGCTCTTGCTAGGACCCGACCATGCCAACACCTTAATCTCAGACCTCCAGCTTCCAGAATTGTGAGAAAATAAACTTCTGTTGCATAAGCCTCTCAGTCAATGATATTTTGTATGGCAGCCTGTGTTGACTAATACACTTGGCCTCTCCATGCCTCAGTCTCCTCATCTGTAAAGTGGGGATAGTAATAACACCTTCTTCACTGAGTTGTTGGACACATTAAAGGAGCTTAGCCTGGTACCAGGCACCACGGTAAAGGCTCATACTTGTCATCTATCACCATCATGATCATCCTTCCATAATGCAATGCGTCATACTCACTATAATTTTAGACAACCCTGGTGCAGACCCCATATGAAGCAGCAGTCTAGAGAAGCAGGACATCTCAGGCATCTGGGGTCATAAATGGCTTCCTGGAAGAGAAGAACATAAAATCATTTTTCTAGTGGCTTTGTTGGCCCACCCCCTCCCTTGCTCTTAGGGGTGGGGAGGGATCAGATTGGAATAAGAGATGGGTAGCCAGCAGGAGGAAACAGCTGTAAGCTGGGGCTCACCTGTGCCCCCTTCTCTCCCCCGCCTTACCTCAGCCCATTCTGGGGCCACACAGGGGCAGGATACTCACACAGAGCAAGGAAAGGGCTGTTGCCTTGGGGAAGAGAAAGCCCTCAAGAGCAGGCCACTGATCTCAAAGGAAAATAATGGGATTTTCTGGGATTCACACTGATCCCCATAGGAGAAAAGCTTCTATTTGCCTTTTTTTAAGCCGCCAAACAAGAAACTAAAGCCTCTTTCAGCCCTGAGTCAGGGCTGTCCTTTCTGAAGTCCTTATTATCCCTGGGGCACCGGCAGAGCAGGCCCCAGCGCCCAGTCCACCATGCAGGGAGCTTTCCGCCAGGCAGAGGCCTGCCCGGTCTCCTAGCGACCCACACCCCACTGGATCACAGGCACTGGCACCTTGACCCACAGTGCATGACTGTGGCCTGGAGCAGGCCTGGCTCCCGTCCTTGATCTGCCCAGGGACGTGTTTCCATATCTAGGAGCAAACACGTGAAGCAATAGCTCTCTAAGCTGCCAGATGGCACGCACACATCCCTCACCCCAGCTACCCGACAACGATGACAAGGATGGTAACAGTCACCGTAATAACAGAGCGGCTAGTTCTGGATTCGTGTGATGCTCCAACCACCTTGCCTCGGAAGATCTCAATGCCTGGGAGGACCGCCAGCCTTCACGCCCAATTGCTGGTCCCAGCTCCAGGCCTGCCTAAGTGATTCCAAGGGACCTTCACCTCTTGCCACGTGAGTTGTGCCCCTCAGCGCCACACTCTAGAGGGGGTCGTTGTCTGTGACTGCTCCACCGCTGAACCTCACTCATACATTCACACACACTCATGCCCACATACTCACACACTGCCACAAACACACACACAACCCAAACTCAGTCTCCGGCCTTCTCTCTGGCCAGCTCCTGTACCCTCCCTTCCCTGGACGCTCTTCCACCCCCACTGCTCTCTACACCCCTGGCTAACTTCCTCATATTCAACCAAGTGAACCCAGTCTCCCCCTCCCGACTCCAGCCCGGTCCTCTTCCGCCCACCACTCACCGTCCCAGGAGCCTCAAAGGCCTCCTCCCCTCCTCCCTCTTCCTCTCCCTCTCATCTTCCCTTATAGATTTGACTTCCTCAGCATTTCAGCTTAGAAACTGAACTACATTCCAGTGCAGTTCAGACTCCACACTGCACTTGGCGATAAAGCCAAAATGCCGTTTTTCTGAGGTGCACAGGCACACGACTTGAGACTTTCTATCTTTCTAGCACCAGCTCCTGACTTTGCCCTCCAGGTACACACACACACACCTGTGCACACAAGCGTAAGTATGCTGCTGTATTTCAACACTGTGCTCTGCATTTCAGTCCCCTCTGTCTGGAAGGTCCTTCCCCCTCCTCTGAGAACGGCCAGCCCCAGTTCATCTTTTAAGACACCTCAGGTGCCACCCTCTCCAAGAAACCTCTCCAATCCCCACCACCACCTCCTTGTGTCATATGTCTGTGGTAGAGACTGCCAGGTGTCTTTTCTTCTCCCACAGTAACAGAACTTTTAGCTCGGTAAATAGTCGAGAGAAAAACTACATTTCCCAGCCTCCATTGCAGCTAGATGTGTCAAGTGACTAAGTTCTGGCCAATGGAATGTAGGCAAAAGTGACACATGCCAGCCTCCAGGAACCTTTTTTAAGAGAGCACTGGAGTGTGCCCTTTGCCTCTTCATCTCTTCTTGCATCCTGCTACCTGGAACAGTACTACCCTCTTAGATAAAGATATGAAAGCCACAGGCTAGGAATGAAAGGAACCTGGTTCCTGAGGGTTTAATGGAGCAGAGCTGCCACATTAGTCATGGATGGAAAACCTAGAGAGAAAAATAAACTTTTACCTTGTTTAAGCAACTCTTGCTTTGGGTTTTGTGTCCCTCCACATAGTGTCTTTTTATGGTGCTCACTTGATATCACAGGCCTATTTCTATCACTGTACCCATCACATTGTGATACAGTCACTTTTCATGGGTCTCCCTGCCACCACTAGACACTGAGCTGCCTGAGGCCAGGGGTTGTATCTAAGGTAACGCTGTATCCCCACACTCCACAGCATGGTAGGCATGCAATAATGAGTGGATGAGCAAATGAATATATGACGATTAGACAGGCAGATGTGCAATGAAAGCCTTGCCTAGGGAAGGTAACTGCTCAGTGCAATAGTACAGAGGAACTGCTTCTAGCCTCAGTTTACACACCAGCTCAGATCTGCCCACTTGCCTTGCTTTCTGGCTTCCCTTGTCCTGATGGCTGTTTCTGGTGCCTCCTGTCACTCACAGCATGGCCAGACCTCACCCCTTACCCGGGGACTTCCCACCCAGGCACACTAACCAGGGCATTCCCCCAGGCCTGTGAGGTTGCAGGCTACAGGTGGGCACACAGGGAGAGCTGCTGCTGTGTGCCTGCTCGCCAGCTCACCCAGCATGTCCACCCCAAATGCAGACATCACTACTGCTGTCTTGGGATGTGGCTTCCTTGGTGACTGCTGGAGGGCCAGGTAGCACAGCTCAGAAGGACACAGGAATTGATGCTCTGAACTCCCACGAATGAGACAGAAGCCAGCGGACAAATTTTTCTTCTCCTTTCCTCCTCAGGACTGTTTGAAGACCCAGTAGCCTCATACAGCCTCTCTGAAGATGTCTGGCAAGACCAAGAAGCCAGCTGTGCTGGGAACGTGCCATGGCCAGCTCACAACACTCTTCCCTACATTTGTTCTCCCTCCTTCCCTCTCTCACTCCCTTTTCCCCTTAGTCCTGCTTTCCCGGGATTGAACTCAGGAAATGTCAGCACTTGAGTTTTGTGCTCTATTTTCTAAGGATACCCATAGGTATCATGCTTGGGCACAGTGAGGGATCTGGTGTGGTCAGAAAGCAGAGGAGTGACGTGCTATGATGTTGGCAAAGTCAGTTGGTACTGGGTAAGACACTCAGCAGAGACTGGTTGCCAGGCCAGGAGTCTGCTTCTTTTTGAAGCCACTTGGGTACCACGAGGACCATGACAACCATCACTAGGTAGATGTCTGTATTGTCCCTACCACAACCTGGTCAGAAGCTTCCCTTACCTCCTCTCCTGCCATGAAGCCAAAAACTTTCACGATGCACAAGTGTGGGCAGAGAAGACTGGATATGCCACAAACAAGCATTCCCTTTGGCCTACCATCTCACTTTTAAGAAAATATGCTACAGGTCTATCCTCATATGTGTGCAAAGTTGAACATATAAGAGATTCAAGCCAGGCCAATTAGACTCTATTCCAGGACCTTTGCTGGAATTAATGAGAAATTAACAACCTCTTTTTCCTGGGAAGGTTTAGCTCATAGGATATAAGCCTGGAATAGATGGTGGCTGTCTTGCCTTCATCTGGGGAGAGCCTGTCTGAGAACAAAACCATACAGAGAGGAGCAAAGACAGGAAAGAGAGAGAGAGAGAGAGAGAGTGAGTGAGTGAGAGAGGAGAGTGGGGGAGAGAGTGAAGAGAGGGGAGTGGGGGGGAGGGAGAGGGAGGGAGAGAGAGACAGAGAGAGAGAGAGAGAGAGAGAGAGATGGCTGCATAGGAACACCAGGATTCTGCTGTTGAAGTCGAAGCCGTACTTAGACTTTTCAGCTACGTGAACTAATACATTCCCCTTTATAATGAAGCCAGTTTGCATTAGGTCTCTATCATTTGCAAATAAAAATGCACTCATCAGTCCACTGTATAAGGACGTTTATGGTGGTATTGCTGTAACAGCACAACAGTGGCACTCTGTAAATGCCCCTCCTAGTACCTTACTTAAATGAACTGAAGTATGTGCACATAACAGGACTATGCAGCCATCACTACGGACCATGTGATGGTCAGAGGGGGATGGTGGGAAGGCCTCTGCAGACCTCCATTAACCCTTTCAGGGCAGGATTAGCTCGAGCCGGCCCCTCCCCCCACAGATGCTTTCATCCCACTCGTTCGGGGACAATGTCTGCTGCCCCCACCCCCAACCCGCCTTCAGCCCCAACTTGGTGATGACCCCTGAATGCTTGGAAACCCCAACCTTCTGCTCCCAAGGCATGCCTTCCCAGGAAGCCCAGCGTGGCCAGGCTGAAAGCCCAGGTTTAGCATCTGAGATCTGTGGGTTCAAACCCTAGATCCATCACTTTCTGCATCTGTTCATTCATTATGGTGGTTAATTGAGTGTCTACTGTGTGCCAGGCAGTGTGCTAAGACCTGGGAATAAAGCAGTGAGGAAAAACAGCACAGGCCCTGCCCTCATGGAGCTTAGAGTCTGGTGGGGAGAGAGATCTTTTTAACAGACTGCATGGATTTTTTGGTGAATGTCTTACTAGTACAAGGGCCACAAAAGAGAGGTACAAGTGCTGACACTGTTGTGGGTGGTGGAATTCTGACCTGGTCAAGGGGACAGGCTACTCGGAGGAAGGATGTGTGGGAGCCCATCTGGGAAGGGTGGAGCAAAAGATGTTCTACTCAGCAGGAACGGTATGTGCAAATGCCCTGTGGTTCAGGGGAAAGCGTGCCATACTAGGGGCTGAAAAGAAGGCCAGTGTGTTTCTAGTGCAGAAAATATGAGAGAGAGTGAGGTGAGAGATGACATTGGACACGTTGGAGGGACCAGGGCCATGGAGAGCCACTGGCGTAGGGGGAAGGCAAGGCAGGGTTGCCCAAGATCAGCTTTTGTTTTTAAAAGACCATTCTGGCTGTGGACAATGTAGGTATGCAGCCAGCAAAAGCCACACACCTCAGAACCTCAGGCTTCTGCTCCATTAAATAGTAATGGTCCTACTCCTGCCTTTGAGGTCATTGAGAGGGTGACATGAGCTCCTGTGTGAAGCATTTAGCACAGTGCAGGGCCCACGGTAACAGCCCAACCAATGAGAGCTGCTGGCGTTGGGGACTGAGGCTGTCCTGAGTTCCTGGGCTGGGCAGGTAGCAACACTGAGAAGTGGGTCCTGCTCACAGGGTCTCCAATTCCTCATTTTATTGAGTGGGACCAAATGATCCCCAGAGGGCAGATGCTGCTGCCATGGCTTCTCCAGGGAAGGAACTGGAAGCTTTCACTAAACAGCAAGTCCCAGAGATGAGGACCTGGGTCAGAAGCTATGACCCACAGGAAGGCCAGGAAGGAAGGGAAGGAGGGAGAGGCTGGGAGGGCAGAGGGTGTATGGGGCCTTGGTCTCTCTGGAGAGGACTGGCCTCCTGTGGAGATACGGTTCACACAAGCCCCAATTCAGGCGCAGGTAGGGCAGGGCTGTTACCATTTTGCAAACAAGGAAACTGAGGCCAGGAAGATGAAGTCACTTACTCAGAACGACTTAGCTGGTGAGTGGCCAGGGCAGGCTGTGAGCCCAAACTGCTTACTTCCAGAGCCTACAACCACTGAGCCAGATTCACACCAGCAAGGAGCGGCAGCTGTCCCCAGGGAGGACCAAAGAGGCTAAGCGGGAAAGGGGTGGGGGACAAAAGGACCAGGCCGACCCCACACCTGCCTACACTGTCCTTCTTAAGGCCTGACTGCTCAGCTGGCCTGGCTGCCTGGGCAAGCGTATCCTTTCAATTCCTCCTCTCCCCAACCCATGTCATTCTGCAGGAAGCCCTGCTCCTGACACCTGACAGAACAGAAGGCTTCTGGGAGGTGGTGTCAGCGGTGCTGAGCCTTGAAGGATGGGCATGAGTCAGCAAGGGCATTGCAGGTAGAGGCACATCAGATCAAAGGGCTGGAGGCAGGTATGGGAGTTGCACAGCAGGACTGAGGTTGGAGAGCAGCCTGGCTCAGCAGGGATGAAGGGTGGGCAGGAGAGGGGGTGCTGGGAGACGCTCATGGTGCCAGTTCATGGGGGACTTTGTGCAGCAAGCTAAGGAGCTGATTGTTCATCTCATAGAAGATGGTGCATGAGCAGAAGACTCATAGGATAAAGGTGCCTCCTTATCATCTAGATGGGCTGGGGGAGGGGGAAGCAGAAACCAGGTCATTGCCTTGGAGGCCCATGGGGGCAGGTGCTTGCCCAGCAGCTGGAGGGCGGAGGTGACCAGGCAGGTTCCGAAGGCTTTGGTCCTGGTCCACCCCCCTCTCAGCAAAGGCAGCTCCAAGGCCCGATTCTGACCCAGCTAGCTCCCCCGCTGATGGCTTGTGCCCCCTCTCCCTCCGTAAGGCTAATCAGTTTAGAATGGTAGCAAAGGAAGACTCCAAAACTGCAGGGCCCTCACTCTGCAGCTACAGATGAACACGTCCATTAAAAGCCAGCCAAGCCAGACCTGACATCCACACTCTCACTGGGTGAGGATTTCATTAAGACATGGTGGGGAGGTGGCAGGGGAGGCCCCACCTTGAGCTGATCAACCTCTAGGTCAACCTATTGTTTCCAGCTCAGACCAGGGGCTTGAGACCACCGAGCACACTGGAAGCAGCAGGGTTTCTCAAGGTGTAACAGAATCCCTTCAAAGGGGGAGGCTGGCTTGCCAAAAATGCCCACTCCAGTGCCACTCTTAGAGATGGACCCAGAGGTCGGCCTTTTTACACATTCCAAGGATAGGTGCTGATGCCCATGAATGTTTGAGAACTACTGCTTTGGTAGGTTGTGAAAGCAGTGTAGTGGACAAGATGATCGGCATTTTTAACAATGGAATGAAATGGAATATAACATCAGAATAGAACATACCGGAGGGCATTGCATAGAGGAGGAAGAAGTATTATTTTGTGAAACTTTTGCTTTAGTAATATATCTCTGTGTGTTGGGTTGCTATGAAAATATATATATATATATACACATACAGTTGACCCTTGTACAACACAGGTTTGAACTGTGTGGGTCCACTTCTATGTGGATTTTTTAAAATAAACACCTACTACAGTACTAGACAATCCGAGGTTGGTTGAATCCTCAGAACCTTGGATACAGAGGGCTGACTGTAAAGTTATACGTGGATTTTCGACTGCCCAGGGTCAGCACCCCTAAGCCCCACGTTGTTCAAGGGTCAGCTGTATATATATTTTACTGTGAGTTTCGGTTAAAAAAGAGAGTTTGAAAACCTCGCACCCACAGCCCTTCAGCAACAAAGAGGGGCCAGTGCCCGCTTCATAGATGTGCCCAGCGGCGAGGCCTTACCACAGCGGTCCTCCAAGGCTACTGATCTGAAGCATCCTGCGCACTGGCAGCCTCCCCTCCCCTGGAAGTCATCCGCACACAGCTGGGAGGGAGCTGCTCCTGGAGGCGATGGCCCCATTCGGGGCCCAGGCTGGGGCAGGTGTTGGAAGAGGGACCCCAAAAGAGACTGGAGCTGGGGTTTGTACGGAACGCAAACACAGGTCCCCCTTGTCCACTTCCCAGCCAGCCTCTAAGTCTGGGGCAACACCAAGAGGTCAGCAGCCACACATCCGTACCTTCCAGAGCCCACTGCTTGCTTGGGAGAGAGAGAAGTCAGCTCAGGAAAGGGCCTGGGCACGTCACAAGGTGCAGAGCGGAGGGAGGAATGGATGAAGGGAAGGCCTGGGCCGTGCAGGAGGGTGGGTGGGCAGGCAGGCTGCCTTCCCTGTGCCACATTCCCCAGGCCTTGCAAGGCCACCCATCCCTGCCCTCTCTGCCTTGGAAATCCCTTTGAGCTCGAGAGGGCAGATGGGGGTCAGAAAGTGATGAGCCCCGGCCCCAGCCTCGTTTGAAATCGAAGGATCCTGGGCCAGGGGCGAGGCCTGCGAGGTGGGGTCACCACCTCCAGGGCAGCGGCATCCTCTGGCCTGGGCCAGCCCGTTGCTAGGGCCTCTCTTCCGAGGCATCAGGTTATAGGGCCGCGTGGAGCAGCCCATCTGCCGGCTAACTTCTCACTTTCCTCCCTAAGGCTGCCTGTGACCCGGCTCCCCAGGCTCTGGCCCGTGTGTAAAGTGGCGGGGGGCCTTTATTCCCACCGAGCCCCTTCTCAGCAGCTCGGCAGCCAAACTGCTCTTGGATTACATTTTGATGAGTTTTCAATTTAGGCCCGCAGACAAGGGAAGGGAGGGGATGGGGGTGACGGGGTGGAGGCGGACGGGGGCGGGCAGGGGAGCCGGCGGAATAAATGCAACAGATGGGTCCAATTGTGCTTCCCAGGCAAATGAAGGAAGACATCTGTAGCTCCCGAATACTGGTGGTCTGAAACGCAATTAGCCCTCTGTGAAAGGGGCCCCTCGCAGCCCCCTTGGCCAATCCCCTCCGAGGCACTGCTCACGTTACAATGGCCTTGACCACAATCCATTGAGCAGAAAAAGGAAAAAAAGAAAAGAAAGAAAGAAAGAAAGATTAATCCAGGGGTTGCTGGGCGGTGTGGCTGCAAGGAGAGTTGCTATGCTGGAAAGGAAAGGTTACTTACGTTTCTGCTTTTCTCTTTCTTGCTTCTCAATATATTTACCACAGGTTCTTATTGAAGAGAAGGCGGGAGGGGAGTGTCTTAATTTTGGGCTTGGGGAGGCTATGTGGGCTCACATCTTGAGTGGTTATGAATCTGCAAAATTGCTCAGAAACCTCAATTTTCGACTGACTTGTTTGGAAAATAAGGAATGAAGACACGAGTCCCTGTGGCTGAGAGGGGGTCCCACCTCCCGCCCCCCTGAGGGGTGAGAAAGTTGTTGTGTGATAAGACCTTCTGCCCTAGATCATTATAATGGCTGCTGTGAGTTCCAGGGACCTGTGCTGCACAGTTGGACACGTGAGTTCTGCCTGGCTCATCTGAGGACCTACCTCTTTCCCACTCTCGGGAGCCCAACTGGAGAGCTGGGACAGGATCAGGGCCTCCTTTGTTGGTGCATTTACATGATTGGTGCTGCCTGGCAAAAAAAGGGGGAGAAGCCCAGTACAATGGTGTTCCAGGGCTCAGAGCCCCTTTAAATTACCCTCCTGGCTTTGTTCCCCTGGCTCTCTGATGGCGATCAGTGCGGTAGCAGCTCTGCCCAAGAAGGTGAAAGGAAGTCCACATTCTGGAGACCCGCCCCCCCCTTGGGTGTCTGTCGCCTGCGCCCAGTTAGAGCCATCAGGTGGCAAGCCTGGGTCACAGGCGCCCCTCCAGGACACGCACTCAGCAGCTCAGCGCTGCCCTTATGGATAAGAACCTCTACAGACCACAGGCTAAGTGGGCATGCTCCTGTTTTTTTGTTTTGTTCTATCGTGGTAAAATATACATAAGATTTACCACTTTTAAGTGTACAGCGCAATGGCATTAAGTACATCACACTGTTGTGCAACCATCACTACCAACCATCTCTAGAACTCTGTCATTATCCCAGATAGAAACTCTGTACCACTAAGTACAAACTCTGTACCACCCCCTTTCTCCCTCCCCCCAGCCCCTGGCAGCCACCCTTCTACTTTCTGTCTCTGTGAATTTGACCACTCTTGGTACCTCGTCCAAATGAAAGCATCCAGTATTTGTCCTTTTTGAGTGGTTTATTTCATTTACCATAAGGTCCTCAAGGTTCATGTTCATGTTGTAGCATATGTCAGAACTTCCTTCCTTTTTAAGGCTGAATAATATTCTATGGCGTGTGTCCACATCATATTTTATCTTTTCATCTGTTGGTGGACATTAGGGTTGTTTCCACCTTTTGGTTATTGTGAAAAATGCTGCTATGAACACGGGTGACAAGTATCTGTTTGAATTCCTGCTGTCAATTCTTTTGGGTATATACCCAGAAGTGGAATTGCTGGATCACATGGTGATTCTATTTTTAATTTTGTTTTGTTTTCCTTTTGTTTGTTTTTCCTTTTTACTCCAAAAAGGAGGCTCCAGAGAAATGAACTATCAGTTCAGTCCCAGGAAGATGCAGTTTAAAGACCATCCTGATGATGACGTCTAATAGCCTTAGGAAATGATGCCTGGCTTCATGTTAAATTCAAGCCCCGAGTGTTTTCGTTTGCTTTAAAAATCATGTGTGATCCAGGCCCCAGGGTTCTCTGCAGAACTGGCCAGTTATTGAAGCTGGATTGGGGCCGGCTCAGGGCTTCATCAAGGCCTGCTGACTCCAGACCTTTTCTCTTCCCAGGTCAGGCTAAAGATGTATTAATCATTCAGCAGTTTGGAGGTTTTTGTTGTTGTTGTTGTTGTTGATTTTTGGCTGCGTGGCTCAGCATAGCATGCAGGATCTTAGTTCCCCAACCAGGGATCGAACCTTCGCCCCCTGCAGTGGAAGCGTGGAGTCCTAACCACTGGACCACCAGGGAGGTCCTGTTGTTGTTATCATTATTCTCATGTGTGTTTAGACAAAGTACTAGATATTTGGACTTAATTTTTTGAAGCTTCACTAGCCAAGTGCTCTAAGATTCAGTAATTTCCTAATTAGTCAGCATCTGGTACATTTTGGTTAATCAGGGAAGCCAGGCTGAAATATGTTGTCTGTGCTTGTGTGACTGTCTTCCTGAGAATTCCCAGTGTTTCTCCCATGGGCATATATGTCTTTCCCATTCCTAAATCCCTGTAGTGGCAAAGAATCAGTTTGAAAAAGTAGGGACCACCCATCCCTGATTTCCTTGGATGACCTTGATTTCACGTACTATATTCCATATGTCATTCCCATGAACCTTCTGCCCAGTCCAGAAATCCTAGTGTTACATCATCCAAACTCTCTCTCCTATCCTGGAAATAGGACAAAAATTTTATGTTGAGCCACAATCCCCAGAGTTTGTAAAAGGAAGTTGCTGGCCCTAAAACTCTGAGAATCACAAGAGCCTGAGGGATGTGAGGGAACGGCCCCCTCTCAGGAATCTTTTCCCAACTCTGAGCCAGTTCCTCCAACAAGGGCATGAAAATCCCCAAACAAGTTCTGTCTCAGGACATCTTGGAACAGGTCAGTCAAGCCACACGATTGCCTATGCTCAGGGCTCGGCACTGAGCTCCCTTCCAAGTGCCAACTGTCCCTACCAAATGACCTGGTCCTTCCCCCCACTCCCCAGCAAGGTTAAGCTCTCTATTAGAAATGACACCCTGACCCGACCCAAGTCAGATGTAAGGATCCAGTGGGATTGGCTGATGAGACCAGTGTTCCGGAGGGAAAAGGCAGAGCTGTGTACCTAACAGACTTCACCTGAGGTCATGCACGTGGGGTCATTTCTGCAGGAATCCCCAGGGCTGGTTCTGGAGTATCCCTCACAGAAACTGCAGCCCAGGTCTTGCCCACAGCTAGAACTGGCCAGGAGAAAAGGGAGCCCTGACCAGATACAGCCGTCCTCTCTCCATGAGTGGGCCGCACCCCTGGTCCTCACCATGGGAACCTTTCACCCACTCACCTGGAACAAGACCCCACCTCCAGGCACAAGCTGCACAGGGGCCCCTGGCTTTGCTTAGCACCAGCGTCTAGAATTGTGTCTGTTGTAATTTAGATACAAGGAGCCCTATGTGCAGGCTCAGCTCATGCATCTCCAGCACTTTCAGTCTCAGGAAGCACTTTGAGATGCAGCCCCCAATTGAAACTACAACCACTCAGAGAGCCGGGGAGGACAGTCAACACTCTTACTCCATTCATCCATTACTTCCCTTTATCAAGGTCATACAATATGCCAGACTCAGTTTGAGGCACTGAAGATTGAGCAGTGAACAAAGCAAGACAAGGGACCTCCCCTCAAAGAGCTTACCCTCCCGGGGCTTCCCTGGTGGCGCAGTGGTTGAGAGTCTGCCTGCTAATGCAGGGAACACGGGTTCGAGCCCTGGTCTGGGAGGATCCCACGTGCCGCGGAGCAACTGGGCCCGTGAGCCGCAACTACTGAGCCTGCGCGCGTCTGGAGCCTGTGCTCCGCAACAAGAGAGGCCACGATAGTGAGAGGCCCGCGCACCGCGATGAAGAGTGGCCCCTGCTTGCCACAACTAGAGAAAGCCCTCGCACAGAAACGAAGACCCAACACAGCAAAAATACATAAATAAATTAAAAAAAAAAAAAAAGAGCTTACCCTCCCTTCAGAGGGCAAAGAGTCAGTAAGCAATTAAATATCTAATAGGACTGTCAGGTAGTGATACATGTTGTGCAGAAAAATGAAGCAGGGTGTGGTAGAGACTTCTGGTGCTCAGCCACTACCACCCTTCTCTCTTTCACGGAACTGGGCACAGGAGAGGCTCACATTCCCCCTCCCCTTGCAGTTGGATGGAGCCATGAAACTAGTACTGGCCAATGAGCTATGAGTGGAAGCCATATATGCCACTTCCGGGCTGCAGCATTTAATTGCTAGTTCAAGGCTTTATAGCCCACCTTCCCTCTGTTATGGCGACCCACAATGCTGCAGTCAGCCTATTCCCTGAGGGACGATGAGTTATGATCACCATAGAGCCTAGACCAACCATCCTTATTAAAACACAATCAGGGGCTAGAACAGTGGTTCTCGTATGTTTTGGTCTCTCAAAAATTATTCAGAACCCCAGAGAGCTTTTGTTTATGTGAATTTCATCTATTGATGCTTGCCTTTTTAGAAATAAAAAAAGCAATATTTAATTCATTCTAAAATAACAATAATAGAGGAGGGACTAAGATGGAGACCTTGGAGGCTCCTGGACTTCCCTCCTCCCATGGACACACAAAATGTAGAGCTGTGCACGGAGCAATTTCCTCTGAGAGAAATCCAGAAACTAGATGAGTGACTACTACACATAGACTGAGTGACAAAATAACCACATAGAAATGGGTAGGAAAGACTTAGACGCACACTCACCATAAACCCCACTCCCAGCAGAGTGCCATACAACCAGGAGGGAACTCCCAATCCCAGCTTCTCCCTCAGGAGCAAAAGGTTTGGACCCCACATCTAGTGTTCCAACTTTTAAGACCTCTGCCTGATGGATGGTTTGACTACATACTTTACAAGCAGCTGCCTGAGGGTCCCGCTTCAAACCAGCCTCCATCTAGGGGCTGACTGTGATCCTCCTCCCCTTTGGGACACTGATGGGTCCTGGCATGACATCAACTACAAGGAGCCACCAAGAAAAAAGTAGGCTGCTTGGACAATCACAAAAACCTCAGATAGCCAAAGCAATCTTGAGAAAGAAGAATGAAGCTGAAGGCATCCATGTCCTTATTTCAAACTACATTACAAAGCTATAGAAATCAAAACAGTACAGTATTGCTGTAAAATAGTCACATAGATCAAAGGAACAGAATAAAAAGCCCAGAAATAAATCCAGGCATATATGGGCAATTAATTTTCAACCAAGGAGCCAAGGATAAATAATGGGGAAAGGATAGTCTCTTCAATAAATGGTACTGGGAAAACTGTATATCCACATGCAAAAGAATGAAACTGGGCCAGTATCTTACACCATACACAGAAATCAACTCAAAATGGATTAAAGACTTAAACATAAGACCTGAAACCTTAAAACTCCTAGAAGAAAACATAGGGGGGTTAAGCTCCTTGACATTGGTCTTGGCAATAATTTTTTTGGATTTGATGACAAAAGCAAAGGCAACAAAACCAAAAATAAACAAGTTGAACTACATCAAACTAAAAAGCTTCTGTACAGCAAGGAAATCAACAACACACTGAAAAGGCAACCTGTGGAATGGGAGAAAACATTTGCAAACCATGTATCTGATAAGGGGTTAATATTTTTAATATTTAAAACATGCAAGGAACTCACACAACTTAATAGCAAAAAATCCAATTAACCCAATTTTAAAATGGGCAGAGGACCCAAATAGACTTTTCCCCAAAGAGGACATACAGATGGCCAACACATACACAAAAAGGTGCTCAACATCACCTAACCATCAGAAAAATGCAAATCAAAACCACAATATCACTTCCCACTTGTTAGGATGTCTATTGCCAAAAAAACAAAAGATAACAAATCCTGGTGAGAATGTGGAGAAAAGGGAACCCTTGTACACTGTTGGTAGGAAGATGGAGATATAGGAAGTTCCTCAAGAAATTAAAAATAGAACTACCATATGATCCAGCAATCCCACTTCCGGGTATATTTTCAAAGGAAATGAAATCACTATCTCAAAGAGATATCTGTATTCCCATATTCATTGCAACATTATTCACAATAGCCAAGATATGGTAACTTATGATAAGTGAAATAAGCAGACAGAGAAATATAAATACTACATGGTATCACTTGTATGTGGAATCTAAAAAAAACATGTTGAACTTATAGAAATAGAGAGTAGGATGGTGGGATGGTGGAATGGTGGTTGCCAGGGGCTGAGGGGTGTGGTGAGAGAAATAGGGAGAGGCTGGTAAAAAGGGCATAAACTTTCAGTTATATAATTGAAATTTACTAAGAGAGTAGAACTTGTTTTCTTACATATATATATATATATATATATATATATATATATATACACACACACACAGTGATGGATGTGTTAAACTCCATAGCGAGAATTCTTTCACAATGTATACATATATCAAATTATCACTTTAAAGTTGTACACTTTAAATATATTACAGTTTTGCCAATTACACCTCGATGAAGCTGAAATAAGTACATAAAAGGAATAATAATAAACCCATTTCATGTTAATATAGAACATTTTTATGAAAAATAACTATTTTTCAAAACAAAAAATTAGTGAGAAAGGTAACAGTGCTTTACATTTTTGCAAATCTCATTAATATCTGACTTAATAGAAGACCACTAGATTCACATATCTACTTCTGCATTGAAGCTGGTCTGGTATGCTGTTGAAGTATACAAAAATGGAGTCTCAAACAAATATGCAGCTAGAAAAGCAAAGACTTTGCAGACCCCATGTGAGGGTCTCAGGACCCCGCAGGGTCCTTGAAACACACTTGGAGAACCACTGAGCTAACGCATGCTGAGAGTACTGGCAGCTGGAGTGGGATTGTCCAGCCTAGAGGCAAGGGTGGGCTGGAAATGGGTGGGGCAAGAGAGGATGGGCTTGCAGGTTGAAGCCGGTGGCCTGGCTCTTTGGAGGGTCTGCCGCCTAGGAACAGGTAGAGCAGAATGTGGGGCTATCTGGGCTTCTGACACCAGCCTCCTGCTCTGTCTACTTGTCCCTCACATTAAGTGCTAAGAACTGGTATTTAAGACAATCTTCACTTTTAAGCACCTTCACACCATTCATTTGTAAAGCTGCATCAGGTGCTGAGGTCTTAGTCAAAGGTAAATGTCCTTGGACTCATTCCATGGCATCTGCAAAGGACTGATCAGGGAGAATTCCAGCCTTACTCCAGGTTCCTGGCATATGCCCTGGACTTTAGTACCAGCGATGGTGCGATGGTGAGGAATTGGGACATTCTTATGGGGGTCCAGATACCAGACCAGGAATATCGCACAAATTCCTTGATGCCATGGAGGGGAAAAGGTATGAGCCCTCCTTGTAAATAACTGTAAGTAAAAGTAGACATTATTAATAAGAACCTGTTTCATTTATTAAGTTCTCATAAAATGCCATCCATTCCTCCCAACCTACTTCAGAGTCAGATATTACCTCCATTTAACAGTTTTAAGAGCTTACACTCTTGTATGTATGAATTACATGTTTTCCTTTTTGGGGTAACTTTTTAGTTTAATATAATTTCACACACAAAACAGTTGCAAGAACTCTTGAATACCCGGATTCACCAATTGTTAATGTTTTCCCCAATTGTTAATATTTTCCCCCGTTTGCTTTATCATTCTGCCAGCCTCTAGATAGATGCATAGGTACATAGATAGATAGATAGATAGATAGATAGATAGATAGATAGATAGAAAGAAAGAAACACTGTTTTTTAGCTGAATCCTTTGAGAACAAGTTGCAGACAGCATAACATTTTAGCCCTAAATACTTCAGTGTGTATTTCCTTAAAAAAAGGACATTTAAAAACATAATCTCAGTATAATTTTTGAAATCAGGAAATTTAACATTGATATGTGCTGATATCTAATGCCCAGTCCATATTCAAATTTCTCCAGTTGTCCCAATTATGTCCTCTTTACCTATCTTCTCTCAAAGCCAAGATCCAATCTAGAATCATACATTGCTTTTGGTTGTCATGTCTCTTTCATCTCTTTTAGTCTGGAATGGTTCTTCAGCCTTTATTTTTCATAACCTTGACATTTTGGAGGAGTACAGGCCAACTGTTTAGCATGATGTCCCTCAGTACAGACTTTTCTGATGTTTCCTCATAATCAGACTGAGGATTGACATTTTGGCAGAAACACCATGGAGGTAATGTGTTCTTCTCACTGCATCGTATGAGGAAGGACTTGATGCTGACCTGTCCCACCAGGGACAACCTTGGTAATGTTGACATTGGTGATGTTAACTTGAAACTCTTGGTTAAGGTGATGTTTATTGCATTTTAGTGTTTCCTCCATTATTGTTGACTTAAGGGAGACTGAACCCTTAACTACCATCATCACAATTCTTTTTCAGGTGTGGGCCCAGGTAATATGGGGATTTAGGGTGCAGTTCTATGTTTCTTTCTAATCCCACAACAACACATATTTTTATTTTGATTTACTCTTATGGGAGATTTCCAAACTATCTTTTCCAAACTTACCAGCTCTTCCCTCCTTCCAAACTTGAGTTGTACTTGCCTGTTCCCGGTCTTTTTCTATGCCTTCCCTCCTCTCAGACATCCCCTGTCTATTCTCTCAGGCATCAACATATTTAAGGCCCAGCCCAAGTCTCACTCCTCCAGTCTGGTTAGGATGACAGGCTGGGCCCAAGGAGGTCATGTCCAGAACCCGGAGTGTCCCCTGGAATGGCTCCTGTGACTGTAGGTGCCCTTCTGCTCCTGTGCAGCTTCCTTAAGGGGAGACCTAGAGGCAGGATGCTTTTGTGAAACTGGCACAAAAACTTGCACAGGGGCTGAGGCAGTGGGCTTTGGGATGCAAGGAATGAAGGCTGAGGTCTGAGCAGACCCCCCTCCTCCACAATCCAGACTCCTCTCCTATCACCAGCCCTTTACAGCCCCCCATCCAGGGATGAACTCCCTTCTCTCCTCTCTGCCAGGCCCCATATGAGGAATTCAATCCAGAAGAGGGAAACTTAAAATTGGATGTCAAGTATCATCACCCCATAGTTCAACAGAATAGCCCCATGACAAGGGTCCCAACAAGCCCTCCGGTGTCTTAGCTATCACCTTCAGCTCCAGGACTTCAGTCAAGTTTTCAAGTATTCAGACCCTTCCTGTGCCTGGCTATGAGGCACGCAGACCCCGAGCTGCATGCAGACTGCCATCTGGGGCTCGGGAGGGGTAAGCTCAGTTCGGGTATTTAATGTCTTGCCACCGAGACATCCTGCCCGTCCACTTGCAGTCCCCCTGAGCGTCTGCCGACACACGCCCTCCTTGGATCCATTGCCCACAGGATGGGATCTCTGACCTCCCTGTGTCAGGTCGCCCTGGGCTGACACTGTTGCAGAGACTGGCAGATGTTGCCAGGTCCTGGAGTTCCGGGCAGTCTGTTTCCACTTGGGGACAGTGAGTGCACATGTAGCTCTTGTTACCAGGACACACCTCACTCTGTGTGCACTTCTAATGAGGCAGCACACTCTCACAAGCTGTTAGACTGTGGACACGCTGCAGCTTTCCAATGAGAGAGGATTTCGAGGGTGTATTTTTATAAGGAAGAAATGACATAAGCGTCCCTCTTTGTTATTTAAATTTCATGAAAATCAACTATAGATGGTGTGTAATTGGGCACAGAATAGGGCACAGAATATATTCTGAAATAACGGGAGCCCTTTTATCAGGTTATATATGAAGAAAAAAGAGTCAAAGAAAAGCGAAATCTCCATGCAAAATAATGAACTGTTTGAAGGAAGAGAAAAGTGAGACTGGGGATCAAACACGGCTGGGAGAGTATTCAAGGGGCTGGCTTTGAGAAGTCGCTTTGGAAGTGGGGGTTAGAGACGGCATAGGCTGTGATCATTATGGCTTGACTTGGGCCCAGAATTCAAGCCGCACATGGAACCTCAACCAGGAACCAGGGCCAGGCAAGTGAAAACACAGGAGTCCCTGAAGGTGGGCCAGGTGACGTTGGTCCTCTATGAGGGCAGGAAGGGCTGCAGGTCCTACCCTCTGTACCCTGTACCCTGGGGTCCCAGAGGCAGGGAGCCTTGGTGGCCAGGCACCCAGGTGATAAACCAGAGCCAGTCTGGGGGCGTGAGTTGGGAGCCAGCCTGACTCAGGAAGAGGCACTCACAGCTCTGCACTCAGATGTTCACTAACAGGCCCCTCCTCAACACCAGCCAGGGGTGGGGCTATGGTGCTGGCCCTCGTCTCCCCCAGGCACCTGACTTCATGTGTCAACAGCACAGCTTTTCATCTGTCACTCGCCCTGTGTACACCTGGACCTGAGACTTTCCTTCCCTGAACCTCCGTGATGCCATCTGCCTAACAGGGGAGATTATGGCTCTTGAAAAAGTTGCTGTGAGGATAATAATATAGGGTACGGTGCCCAGGACAGTACCGTCACATGATACGTATTGAATGCAGGGTAGTATTTCCTCTCTCCATCAGCCCAATCCCCTCCTCTCATTCCCTGCTTCCCCGCAGGCTTCTCCCCTAGGTGCCCTCCGGATGGATCTCCCTTCAAGCCTGGGTGCAGCCCTGAGGCCTGGC
Source organism: Aethalodelphis obliquidens (assembly GCF_003676395.1). NCBI lineage: Eukaryota > Metazoa > Chordata > Mammalia > Artiodactyla > Delphinidae > Aethalodelphis > Aethalodelphis obliquidens. The sequence continues at coordinate 4,951,475 of NW_020837948.1, forward strand.
TGTGATGGGTGGACACCCTGAGACCCACAGAGACAGCAGTTTCAGAGAGGGTGCCCAGAGTCCACCGTGAAACTCTGAGGGGCTGAGAAGTCCCCAGGAAATGAGCACACTGCTGCTACTGCCACCGCCGGTGTGGCTGCCATGTCAGGGTCAGGGCCACTGATGGCCGCTCTCTGCACAGACTCCACAATGTCCTCATCTACTCTCCTTCATTTCTTGGGGCACCAACTGTGTGCCTGGGGTCCCTGGTCCCAAATATTCCCCCAGGCACAGCTCTATGAGAACACCAACTCCAGCCTTCCACCCAGACAGTGTGAGGCCGCCCAGTCCAGGAGCTTAGCACGCCCCCAGCCCTCAAGCTCCTGCCCAGGTCCCTCCTGACCTAGTGGTGGTCACACTGAATTGCAACAGCCTCGTCTGTCCTCCCCATCGGACCGTGAACGCTGAACACAAAGCACACAGCACAGGCCCTGGTACTCAGCAGGCGTCACATCAATGCCTGTTAACAGAAGGACAGTGAATAAACAGCTCTTGCTCTGAAAGTGCGGGCGCTGCCCGGTGAGCCTGGGATGGGAGGGCGGACGTTGGGATCTGGAGCACGAAGCTCAGAAGCGCAGATCGCAGAGCAGGGGGCAGGGTCGGAGCGCCATCTACCGGCAGCTTCGCAGACCGGCGGGAAAGGGCTGAACCCCGCTGGGGATCCCTGGCATCGCCAGTGCGGCCCCAGCACCTGTGATGTCAACAGAGGTTTGCGACGCTGCTCCCGAGTCCACGCTCCAAACATTCCACACACCGCCTCGCAATCACCAGTAACCTTGGCCTCCTCCTCGAGAAAAGAAGGGTGGGGCCCGGGAGGGAGTAGGAGGTCCTGAATTGCGTTGAGAATACTCAGGAAGGGGCTTCTCTTCCACCAGCTCCTACAGGGCAGGAATTTCCCAGAAACTCTCCTCACTGGGAGGACTTGAGCAGGATTCAATGACTGCAGTTACTGCAGAGCAGAGGTAAGGGCCTGCTCCCTGGAGGAACCAGCAGGCTTTGGGGTCAGACAGACCCAGTGAGAATTCCAACTCTGCTCCTTACTAGCTGTGTGACTGGGAACTCAATACTTACCCTCTCTGTGCCTCAATTCTCCCACCTGAAAAACAAGCTACATGACAGTACCTACCCTATAGGTTACTACAAAGATGAAAAATCATCTATAATTAGATGCCCAGATCCTCACTGTTCCCAAAGGTCAGGCTTCCCTTTTGTGCCCACCTAGCACTAAAGACCCAGTCTTCAGCCTACTTGGTTACAGTATCGCCACGTTCATCAGGCTCCCCTCTGCGATGTTGCTGGGGGTCTGCAGGCTGAGTCTGCCCTCCTCAAATCCTAGCTGCTGCTGCAGCTCTCATTTCACCTCCTGACTCTAGCTGCCCGCTCTCCTTTTCTCCAGTGACCTCTTGCCACCTCATAACAAGCTCTCCAAGGCCCTGCTGAGCCCCTGAGTCTCCCACCCCAAATGTGGCCGGGGACGCTCCTCCAATACTCCCAAACCCAACCAGGACCAGACTCGCCTGAAAGAATAACAGGAGGGGGCTTCCCTGGTGGCGCGGTGGTTGAGAGTCCGCCTGCTAATGCAGGGAACACAGGTTCGTGCCCCGGTCTGGGAAGATCCCACATGCCACGAAGCGGCTGGGCCCATGAGCCATGGCCACTAGGCCTGCGCGTCCGGAACCTGTGCTCTGCAACGTGAGAGGCCACAGCAGTGAGAGGCCCGCGTACCGCAAAAAAATAAATAAATAAATAACAGGAGAGAACCACAGAGCATGATGGAAAACCTCAAGCTAGCTCCTGGGTGCGAGCAGGCTCAAAGTCCTAAAGCCAGCGGTGGCCCCAGGCCCCGCCTGACCCACTGTCCCTGAGGTCCCTGGCCATCACCCCCTCCACATGGGGGAGCTCCAGCCATGTTGCTCTCCCCCATCTCCAAGAACCCCCAGCCTCCTGCAGCCTGAGAGGAAAATCGCTTCCTTTTTATTTCTGCAAGCAAACCGGCAAGAGGCACATTTCTGCCCTGAATGAAGACAACCTTTCACGCAATTATACAAAACAAAACTCTCAAGTGTTTTTATTTTGTTGCCTAGAAGCTCTCCATCCCCGAAGAGCATCTTGGCTTTTTCTGTATAAAATCAAATGCCCTGTTAGTTATTTTTCCTTCTTCTCAGACAACAAAGGAATAGCTTGCTCTCAAAGTTGTCTCCTACAGGAACTAAAAATCAAATAACAACAGTTAACATTTATTCTGTGTTTCCTAATCTAAGCTCCTGCTATAAGCCCTTTGCCTGTTTTATCTCTTTGAATCTTCACACGGACACTGGAAGGCATTTGGTCTCCATGTTATAGAGGAGGAGAAGAAGCATAACGAGGTTCTGGGACCCCCCCCCCAACCCCCGCCGCAGGGTCCCATAGTTAGTAAGTGTGTGAATTCAGATTCAGACCCAGACAGTCTAGCTTCTTAAAGCTTTAAGTGGGCAGCATTGCTTCAAGGTCAGAGCATGAGACTTGAAGTCTCCCCCTTCCCTACCCATTTCTAGCCATCTGAGATTTCAAAAGCACCGAGTCCAGTATCACCTGGAGCGCCCTGTTACAAACATGGGTGTCGAATGCTCAGTGGAATGTCTAGAGCATGGGAGGTGCCCAGCATAAGGGACAATCGATCAGGGCCTGAAAGGCTTGTAGCTGGGCGGTGGTGTGGCCTGAGAGGCAGCTTCCTTGTGTCGTCCCTTACCTGCCCAGGGAAGGATTTGTGAGGAAGAGGCATCTGTTAGCTCTGCACAGCTCAATAGCTCACATCCCTCCACTGCTGGAAGCCCTCTCGCAGTTCACTATTGCCTTGGGATACAATCCAAACCCATCGCCATGGCCTACATGGCCCTTCAGGGACTGTCGGTCCCCCACCTGGTTTTCCAGCCTCCTCCCCATGCCCCCTCCTGAGCTCACAGACAATCCCCGACCAGCCAAGTTGGCTGCCTCAGGGCATTTGCACTTAAGGCCTCAAGCCTCACTTCATTCAGTCTCCTGTGAACCAGAGTCTCTCTGGTTTTCTGAAGTGCTGCCCTCAACCCCAGCTACACACCCATCACTCCTTCTTCCTTTCCTGACTCTCTAGAATGCTAGCTCCCTGAAGGAAGGCTTCCTGACTGTGGAAGGCTGAATAATGGCCCCAAGACATGTTCGTTTCCTAATCCTGAAACCTGTGAATGTCACCTTATATGGCAAAAGAATGAACAATAACTTATATGGCAAAGGATGTGATTAAATTAAGGATATTGAGATGGTGACGTTATCCTGGATTATCTGGGTGGGACTAAATGCAATCACAAGTATCCTTATAAAAGGGAGGCAGAGGAAGATTTCACACACACAGAGGAGGGGGCCCCATGTAGAGGGAGCAGAGCTAGAAGATGCTGGCCTTGAAGATTGGAGTGATGCAGCCACAAGCCAAGAAATGCTGGCGGCTACCAGAAGCTGGAAAAGGCAAGGAAAGGTTGCCCTCCCTACAGCTTCTGGGAGGAGCATGGCTCTGATATACTGATTTCAGACTCCTGGTTTCCAGAACTGCATGGACTGACAGTTTGTAGTAGTTTGTTACAGCAGTCATAAGAAACTAATGCGGGGACTTCCCAGGCAGCACAGTGGTTAAGAATCTACCTGCCAATGCAGGAGACACAGGTTCGATCCCTGGTCCGGGAAGATCCCACATGCCACGGAGCAGCTAAGCCCCTGCACCACAACTACTGAGCCTGCACTCTAGAGCCCATGAGCCACAACTACTAAAGCCCACATGCTCTAGGGCCTATGTGCCGCAACTACTGAGCCTGCATGCTGCAACTACTGAAGCCTGCTTGCCTAGAGCCCGTGCTCCACAACAAGAAAAGCCACCACAATGCGAAGCCCATGCACCACAACAAAGAGTAGCCCCCACTCACTGCAACTAGAGAAAGCCCACGCGCAGCAATGAAGACCCAACACAGCCAAAAAAAAAGAAACTAATGCACCAACACACTAGTTTACTACTGAATCCTCGGGGCCAAGCCCAGTGCTCAGCACACAGTAGGTCCTTGATTAGTATGTGTTGGATTATTGAATGAAAGTAACTACACCTAAAGAAAACTATCAAAAAAATAAATGGGATAGAAAAAAAATTAAGCAGGCAAACATTAACCAAAAGAAGTACAGTACCACTATCTTATAAGCCTAAGTAGATAGCAAGGCAAAGGATTACCAATGGGGAATGTGTAGGCACCTAATAGCATAATCTGGAAATAGATAAAGCAAAATTTGACAGAATTAAAAGGGAAAAGTGATGAGAACATGATCATAGTAGGAGATTGTACTGTTCCTCTCAAAAATGAATAGGTCAAGCTGGCAATGAATAAGATGGTAGATGTGAACATCACAATTAGAAGCTGGATCTAATAAATGAATGCATAGGGACAAAAGGCTGAAGGCAGGCCACGGATCAGAGGCTGAGAGAAGAGACTGCAGGGGCCACTTGGGGCCTGGGGGTTGGAGCTGGGCCCAGAAATCAGAGCAAAGGAGGGGAAACTGAGTGCAAAGGGCAAGGGGTAAGCTTCAGAGAGAGCAGAGAAGTAAAGGCAGTCCGAGCACCTCCGTCTATGACTGTTCATAGCCTGCTCGTCACTGGTGAGCTCTGTGACTTCAGGCAAGCGAGGGAACCTGTCGACACCTCAGTTTCCTCCTCCATAAAATGGGGACACAGGTTGACACAAAATTGTCATCAAGGGGGTTCAGTAAGACAACGAACCTAGAGGATTGGCACGTAGTAAACACGCAGTAAACGGCAGCCCTTTGTAAAATGGGAGACTGGGATGAATGCATGGGCAGGCGAGAAGTAAGTCGGCCTGCTCTGGGGGCCAGAGGGGTCTGGGGTCGGAAGGTCTTCCTCCAGCAGCATCCAGGTTCCTTCCAGTGTTCCCACTGAGAGGCAGCTGATCTGAGTCCCAAGGAGCAACCCCTGTCTAGGGGTTCCTGTCTAGGCTCCTGGGGAGACCCTACGCGGCTCCCCTCCATTCCCAAGGGCCAGGACTACCTTTCCTGAGGGGTCCCATCAGGCCCCAGGAGCTCTGAAGACAGATTCTATTTATCATCCTTGGATGCGTGATTTAACTCCTTTGTGCCTCAGTTTCTCTATGGGTAAAATGAGGGTAATAACGGTCCCTACTTCATAGGGTTACTGAAAGAATCAACTTACTGGATACATGTAAAGCACTCATAGCAGGGCCCACCACACAGTATCAGGACCAGAGACCCTAAGGAACCCCAGTCTAGACACACCCCCCTGGGATGTCTGCCCCCTGCTCACAGGTAGACCTTTGCGCCTTCATGGTGATTTCTGTTATTGGTCCTGTGGGGACTCACGTACTACAGAAAAATCACATCTTGGTTAACTGGAGGTTACCACACACCTCACATAAGGGCTGCAAACTCCAAGGCTTACAGGAACGTCGCATGTAAAACAGATGGTGAGACAGGCTGGAGGGGACTGAGCGTCCAGCTCATCTCGAGGGCACAGACTGGTACCCTGTGGGAACAGAAGTCCCAGGTGGCCTCATTTTCTGACTTTTCAAGAGAAGCTGCAAACAAGATTTATATTTCCAAGGTCCTGATTTTAAAATGTTGACAACTTAGACAAAATGGTTAAAACATCATACTCTAAACTAGCCCAAACTAGCCACCAGTTTCTTGTTCGAGGACAAAGGATCCACGAAGCAGAGGGGCCAAGTCCTGGTGGCTCCCAGCTTAGACTGGGGTGCCTGCAAGTTAGGACAGCTTTCCCTAAAGATCCCCGGGGAATTAGATTCCCTGGGGCAAAGCACCAAAACTGTTTTTTTAATTGAGGTATAGTTGATCTACAATATTTTATTAGTTTCAGGTGTACAACATAGTGATTCAAAATGTTCATAGATTATATTCTATTTATAGTTATTATAAAATATTGGCTATATTCCCTGTGCTGTATAATATATCCTTGTAGCTTATTTATTTTATACATAGTAGTTTGTACCTCTTAAACCCCTACCCCTATCTTGCCCCTTCCTCTCTGCACTGGTAACCACTAGTTTGTTCTCAACATCTGCGAATCTGTTTCTTTTTTGTTATATTCATTTTTTTTTTTAGATTCCACTCATAAGTGATAACAGTAGTTGTCAGTAGTTGTCTTTCTCTGTCTGACTTATTTCACTAAACATAATACCCTCCAGGTCCATCCATGTTGTTGCAGATGGCAAAATTTCATTGTTATTTATGGCTGAGTAGTATTCCATCATATATATATATATATATATATATCCCATCTTCTTTATTAGTTTGTTTCATAACCAATTTGAATGTCAGTGCAGCTGTATGTTTGCAACAAACAGAACAAATAAGAGGTATGACATTAATCACTCCAACAATGACAGCAAAATACCAGTAATGAATGAAAAGTTGTATACTTGATTTTCTTACATGCTGGTGTTGGAAAAAAAAATTCAGTTTATAATGAAAAATCTTCAGACCCTCAACTTTGTGGAGTAAAGAATGAAAGAGAGAGAGGAGGGGTAGAGGCAGGCCTGCCACTCACACCTCTCGGCGTATCTCTGCCACCAAGAGGGAGCAGGGACTCTGAAAGAGCAAGGTCGGTGTTCTGGCCCTCAAGGATGTGAGACTCTACAGGGGTCCCCGTGAGCTGACCGATTATAAGACAGCCTACCCCACTGAACATCCTGCCTCTGGACACTCAGGGTAAGAATCCAGCAGTGTGCTCCCTGGAATTCACTCGACCGAGTTAAAAACTTACATCCACGCGAAAACCTGCTCACAGATGTTTAGAGCAGCTTTACTCATAACTGCCCCAAACCGGAAGCAACCAAGATGTCCTTCCATAGGTGAATGGGTAAGTAAACGTGTGGTACGTCCAGACAATGGAATATTACTCAGCACTAAAAGGAAATGAGTTATCAAACCATGAAAAGACATGCAGGAAACTTAAATGTATGTAACTAAGTGAAAGAAGCCGATTTGAAAAAGCTACACACTGTGGGATGCCCACTCTATGACATTCTGGAAAAGGCAAAACTGTGGAGACAGTAAAAATTTTGGTGGCCTCCGGAAATGGAGGGGAGAGGGATGAAAAGGCAGAGCACAGAGGATTTATAGGAGAGTGAAACTACTCTGTATGATACTATAATGGTGACACCTGTCATTATACATCTGCCAAAACCCAATAGAACGTACAACAGCAAGAGTGAACCCTACCGTAAACTATGGAATCTGAGCGATAATAATGTGTCAACGTAGGCTTACAGACTGTAACACATGTGCCACTCTGGTGGAGGATGTTGACGGTGAAGGAGGCTGTGGGTTGGGATGGGGGAGGGCACAGGGGAGTATAAGGGAACTCTCTGTACTTTCTGCTCATTTTTGCTCTGAACCTCAACTTGTTCTAAAAAAGAATGCCTCGTTTTTGAAAAATGCAGGCAAGACGTTTTGAGCGCACAAATGTTGCGCGACAGCGCCCCCTAGCAACCGCGAACTGTGAACTTTCTTATAGACAGTAGGGCTTGGAGTTTTTTTGGAAGTACCAGAGAGCAAGAGACCAGGGGAACTTTTGCTTCTCTGAGCTGCACTTATTGGTAGCTTGGGTGTGTTAGGGGTTAGAGGGAAGGGCAGGGCGAGGGAAGGAAAGGCAGGCTGAGGCTGGCATTTACCAAGCCCTGGCCCTGGTGCTTTAGCCAGGTTCCCGGGTTTCCAGGCCATGGCTTGTGCTGAAGGCTCGCAAAGGCTGCCAAGCTTGAGCGCAGAGGCCCCGGGCTTTATTGGAAGGCACGGGAGGCAACCCATGGTCTGCTGCAAGCCCGGCAGCAGTAGGGTTTGCCTCCAAACGGTTGAACCGTGGTGGTCACGGGCCTCACCTAGAAACTCTGCAGTTCTGCAAGCAGATGGGCCCACGGGGCATGTGTGCCCACCCCAGTGCCAGGCCTGCTGAAGCAGGCAAGTGGGTGGACAGGCAGAGGACCACACACAGCAGGGACGTTTTGGGTCAGTGGCCACCAAACGGAAACAGCCACGCACCGGGCCACTGGGTGACAGCTTCAGCAGGCCTAGCTGGTGATTTACGCTTCACAAGGCGACGCAGTCCCAGGGAGCCTCTGGAAAACCACTTGGAGACAGAGCTCTCTAGGCAGGATTTCTCATCACTTTTCCATTTTCATGATATAGCTCCCCCCTGGGGCTGAAGGAAGGGGAAAATGCTTTTTATATTATATTAGTGGCCATGTGGAAAAGACATGTTTCCCAGGACATTGGATTCGGGGTGAAGATGCACATTTGTAAAGCATATGTGAAAAATGTCATGTGTGGAGGGTATGAAATATTTGTTGTCATGTCTCGGGCTACTCTTGTGAAATATCAAAGGAGAGAGAGAGCGAGGCCACTGGGAAGAACGTGAGCGGCTGGCCCTGAGGACACATCCACAGAGCAGGGCACCAGAGAGTGTTTAGAAAAGAGGTGGGTGGGCATGGAGGCATTGTCTGTTCATGTTTGCTGTACTTGCAGAAAGAGTATCAGGAAGGCACTCAGTACAGTGCTTCCCTATTGGGAGGGGTGAGGGACTTTGAACTCTACTCCTTTTTATCTTTTCAAAGATTGTAAACAATGTGAATATATAAACTTTTCAAAACAGTACATAGGACTTCCCTGGTGGCGCAGTGGTTGAGAGCCCGCCTGCCGATGCAGGGGACGCGGGTTCGTGCCCCGGTCCAGGAAGATCCCACGTGCCGCGGAGCGGCTGGGCCTGTGAGCCATGGCAGCTGAGCCTGCGCGTCCGGAGCCTGTGCTCCGCAACGGGAGAGGCCACAGCAGTGAGAGGCCCGCATAAACAGTACATAAAAATAAAGCAAACAAAAAGCCTTTAACTTTGTGAGGCTGTGTCTCAGAACAGACTATAACCTTCAGAGAAATACTGTATCTTTTGACTAGAAAATAATCTCAGACTTCCTCCCTCTAGCCACCACTTTCTCTGTACCCAACGACTGGTCATCAGCCACCCTCCAGTACACAGAGGCCTGTACCAAGTTGTGTGTAGAAGCCCAGCGGCTTCTACAGAGAACGATCCCCTCTCTCGGGGAAGCCTTCCCCCAGCTAAGCTGCAGTCTTGCTGCTGCTGTTTTAGGCTGTCCCTTGTTCCGCTCTCTAAGAAGGCAGAGGGCTGATCGTGGGGCTTTTCACTAGAGCAGTTCCGAGGTGTCAGGTTAGCAGTCAGCCTCCCTCCGTGTGAATAAATCTATAGCAGTGGAGCCCAGCTCTGAGCTTTCACACCCTTGAGGAGTGGGCTAGCGGGCTGAGAAAAGAAGACTCAGTTGTCTCCCAATATCTGGTTTCCCTTTCGTCTATGATAAGACAGCCGTCATTTGGTCACTGAGCACGCAGCTACCCAGCCTCCCTTGCAGCTAGGTCTAGCCCGTGGCTAAGGCCAGGCCAAAAGGATGTGAGCAGAAGTGATGCGGGCAGTTTCCAGGTTGTGCCTTTAAAGGGAGAGGATGCGCCATGTGCTTTTTGGTCTGCGCCAGTCCCGCTGGTTGGGATGCAGACATGGCAGGGAAGAGCCATTTGGAGCCACGTGGATAAGGACAGTGCTCTGGGGATGACAGAGTGACGGGCTGGCAAGAACTCAGGTTGCGGACACTGTGGAACCACCATTAGGAGCCCTAGACTGCTTACACCTGGCCTATTAGGTAAGCGAGAAATATATTTGTCTCTTGTTGAAGCCACGGTTTTAGATCTGTGTTAAACCAGCCAAACCTTCATTACACTGGAGAGAGAAGAGAGGGAGAGAGAACGTAGAGAAAAACTTAATGTGGGAATTCTGGAGAAGACAAGATAGGCGATCACCACTTTGCCTCTCTTCATCTAGGTTCGGGCAATCAGTACAGTCATGCTAGCGGACGTCTCCACGCTCTGTGCTTTACATGCACGACCTCAATCTCACTGCATCCTCACTCCCTCACCATTTTGGAAATGGGAAACCGAGGCTCCGAGAGCCTCATGGGACTTGCCCAAGTCCCTTGATACATTAGCGGTGGAGGTGGGACTCACATTCAGGCCACCTAACCCGAGAGCCACACTACCTTCCAAAGACCCAGGTTGCAGGTTCTCTGGGTATGGTCCCATCCAGACTGTATGCCGGACCTTCTGTCTCTGGTGGCCTCCCACATTCTGGGGGCAGAGACTGTATATTCTTCATGAGGGGCTGTGGCTTACGGTACTCAACGGGACAGCAGAGAGAGGAGAACAAGCTAAGCGATGAGGGCCAACATGCCACATCAGACCCAATCAACTTTGGGGCTTTGACAGGGTCAAGGGAGAGGCTGGAGGGGAAGAGCCAGGAGGACGTGGGGGCAGTGATTACGGCAGAACCTCCGTGTGTGTGCAGAGGCTGAGGAAGCAGCAGCCCGCTCCTTCTCCCATAGTTCTCTGACGTCTGGCTCCCTCGCACTTGAGTGCGTCTTTGCTCATGCACGCCCCCCTCTTGAGACGCCTGCTCCTCCTTTACTAACTTGGTCGACTCCTGCTGGTTCTTCAAGACCGGCCTTGGCATCATCTCCTTGAGGAAGCCTTCCTAATCCCCCTAGGCTGGTCTTGGCACATTGTTCGGACTCCCTTGTCCTCATGCTTCCCTCCTGGGTCCCATTGGGTGGTACTTGTCTGAGAGCCTGTCTTCTGCAGGTGCCTGGACCTCCTTGAGGGCGGGGGGGGTGGGTGTCTCATATGCTTGGCCGCTGCAGAGCCCATCCAGGGCTGGGTGCAGAGGAGGCCACTTCCCTTTGGGCCCAGCCTGCTCCTTGGGAAGAGGTCCCGAAACCCCACTTGGAAATACACATAAATGAGCTGGAACTTGGCTCTGGAGGCATGCCGGGGTAGGGTCCTGGAGTGGGGAAGTCTGGCAAGCTTCTGTTCTGTGTGTGGAAACAGCTATGAGTCCCCATGGGCTCCGAGCACATGTACACATGGGGGTGGTCCAGGAGCTCCAAAGCGTAGGGAATCCTACTACCACCAAAGCCTCCACTCCCCAGAAGTTTCCATGATCCATCTCTTTGTCCCAGACTGAAATGCAGGTCATGTGGGATCTGACATCCACTCCAAAGTGAGGTTTCTGTCTTTCACTGGTTTTGAAATTCCAATTTTTATTAAGCCGGTAAAGGAGAATTAAAGGCAGGCGATTTAATCTTGCAAAACAAAGCCACAGAAATTGCTGGAGGGCCTTTCCTTGGTTTTGGCAAAATCAAGCCAGATTGCACTACCCGGGGGGAGGGCTGCTTCCTGAGGTGGCATTTGAGGCTCACAGCCCCAAATCTTGGCCAGGCTACTTTTCTTGGCACCAGAAGCCTCCGCGATTTAGCATTTTCCCAGGAAATTCAGGTCCTCCTCCCGCTCATGATGACCATTCCAGATGCGGAAGGCGGCTTGAGGTGTGAGAGGCGGCAGGGGTGAGTGGACACCCAGCATGGGCCCCTCAAACGCCTGCTGCGGGTGGCACTCTGTGCATTGGAGACCAGTTTTCCCTGTGGGAAGGATCCAGCAGTTTAAAGAAGCAGCCTTCTAGGAGGAGCTTTAAACTATGAGCAAATCAAAAGTTCGGAAGTGCTCTGAATCTCTGCGTTTTATGTGTCTACTGCATTGGGGGTTCAGAACTCTGCTCGTGGGCTCTGAGTCTGGGGCCCAAACCTGCAAAAAATGGTGCTCGGTGGTGGCTGTCTGGCCAGAGCTTTCATAACAATGACACCAACCCTTACCCTTAAAATCTGTGCTATCAGGAACACCGGGAAAGTGCAGAGACCAAGCATCACAGGATCCTGCTCACAGGCAGGAAAGGACAGGCGCTGAGTGTGGTAAGTGACCCGCCACGTGGATGATTCATTGATCTGCCCACTAACACCTCCCTGAAATTTATATTGTTGGAAAACAGTCCACACTGCTGACAGTGCAGCATGTTATTTTTAACAAAGAGTATTTCTGTTAAAAGATATAAAGATGGGAACACGAAATGAACAAAACCTAGAAGGTGAATTTGAATGCTTTTTGTTTTGTATTGTAGCCAAGGTATGGAAAATATTTTATTCAACTAAATATGGTCAGATATGGTAAACGGTCACCATCAATCATAAACCTTATCTTAAGATAACTATTTGAAAGAAAACTGGATATCCACATGAAGTTGGTCTCTGGATGCCTACCTTACACAGTATATAAAAATTACCTCAAAATGGATTAAAGATCTAAATGTAAGAACTAAACCTATACAACTCTTAGAAGATAAACTTCATGACATTGGATTTGGCGATAACTTCTTGGATGTAACACTAAAAGCACAGGCAACAAAAGTAAAAATAGGTACATTGGACTAGATCAAAATTTTAAATTTCTGTGCATTCAAGGACACAACAGAGAGAAAAGGCAGCCCATGGAATGGGAGAAAGTATTTGTATATCCCATATCTGATAAGGGGTTAATATCCAGAATATGTAAAGAACTGCTATAACTTAATAACAGAAAAACAAAGAACCCAGTTAAAACATGGGCAAAGGACTTAAAGGAGACATTTCTCCAAAGACGATATACAAATGGCCAACAGCACATTAAAAGATATTTAACATCAGTAATCATTAAGGAAGTGCAAATCAAATCCACCGTGAGATATCCCCTCACACCCATTAGGATAGCTACTATAAAATAAAATAAAATAACACCCACAACACAACAACAGAAAATAACAAGTGTTGGCAAGGATGTGAAGAAACCGGAACCCTTCTGCACTGTTGGTAGGAATGTAAAATGGTGTGGCCACTATTGAAAACGGTAGGGCAGATCCTCAAAATATTAAACACAGAATTAACGTATCCAGAAATTTCACTGCTGGGTATATATCCAAAAGAACTAGAAGCAAGGTATCAAACAGGTATTTATACACCGTATTCCCAGTAGCATTATTCACAATAGCCTAAAGTGGAAGCAACCCGAATGTCCATGGACAGATTAATGGATAAACAAAATGTGTTATATACGTACAATGGACTATTATTCAGTCTCAAAAATGAATGAATTCTGACACATACTACGACATGGGTGAACCGTAAAGACATTACGTTAAGTGACATATGCCGATCACAAAAGGACAAATACTGTATGATTCCATTTATATGAGGTATCTAGAATAGTCCAACCCACAGAAACAAGTAGAATGGTGGTTGCCAGGGGCTGGAGGGAGGGCGAAACGGAGAGCTGTTGTTTAATGGGTTTAAAGTTTCAGTTTTGCAAGATGAAAAGGTTCTGAAGATTGTACAACACGTGAATATACTTAACACTACTGAACTGTACATTTAAAATGGCTAAAATGGAAAACTGTGTTATGTGCATTTGACCACAAGTTAAAGAAAGATAACTATTTGCAGAGGAACAGTTTAGGTTTTTTTTTCCTCCATCCTCCTGCTGTCAGATCTACATGGAGTACTTCTAGGCACCTAAATTGCCACACAGAGGTATTTTACATGGTATGTTAAAAATCTGCCTTTGAAGACATGCTAATTTCAGAATACATTTTATTCCTAAACTTTAGTTAAAGTATTTATGCTAGGCTTTTACCTCACTTAATTAAAAACAAAACCCCCATGTTTGATGTGTGTTGTGCTGTGTTTGGGGCCATCTTTCCTGGCCAGCTGCATTCTTTAAATAAGATCAAGCTGTGTTTCTTCAATATGGGTTCTTGACTGAAAGAGAAAGAAGCCCTTGGCAAAGCCTTTTGACCAGGTGAAAGCGGATCCCGGTCCAAGTGTTGGATGAAGACACTGGCTAGAGGGCCAGGGAGGTTGGGCAGGCATGATTATCCCCATTCTACAGATGAGGACAGTGAGGCCCAGAGAGGAAAAGCAACTTGCCACAAAGTATGTCCATGGCAGAGTCAAGGCTGGGCTCCCAGTGAGGGCTCCCTCCCTGCCCTCCAGCCCACAGCTGCTCTGGATGCTGTGGGTGAAGCGGGAGGGGAGAGCACACAGGCCAGGATGCAAGACGCCTCCGCCTCTGCCTTCCCCAAGCCTCTCCTCCCCAGGCAGCCTAAGGGACAGCCCTTAGCTCAGTGGGAAAAAAGGAAGTAAAAGCACAAGGTAATTGCTGGGCTTGCTGGCACTGGCTCTACGTGGCCTGACTACCGCACCCCAAGGGGAGAGCCCAGAAGGCCTCAGAATTCCCAGGCACCATGTCTCCGGGGCCTGCCCCAGGCATTGGTCAGGGCTCCATTATTGGATTTAGCATAAAGTAAAACTGACATATATTAAGAACACAGAACAATAATGAAATTGGGCTTAGCAATGACCCCTGGCATAGGGGAGGGAGCATGGGCAGAATGCTCACCATCTCTGCCTCTGGAGCAGGTGGAGGTCACCCCCCGGGCCACGCTGGCCAGCCCCACCTGCGCAAGGAGGCCCCACCAGTGCTCTGGGAGGGAGCGCAGCAGGAATAAGCAGCCAGGGCTGTCCCTCATAGCCATTTGCTTCACCCAGCCCAGCCCAGCCATCAGAAGCTGAGGACCAAAGGCCCAGAGAGGGGAAAGGGCTTGCCCCTTGGCAGCGCAGGAGTTGAGGGCAATGGTCTGAAGATCAGACCTGGGTTTGAGAGGCAGCTCCGTGCCCTTCTACGTGGGTGATCTTGAGTGAGTTACTTAATTGTGCCTCTGCTCTCTCATTTGTGAAACAGAGTTAACAGTGGAACCTCTCCCACAGGTGTGGTGAGGATTAAATAAGAGTTCATATAAGGGCTTAGCACAGGACACAGGAGAGAGTTAGGACTCACTCAACGCTCATTTCATTATTGTTTTAAAATTCAAATGCACCGTCACTGTCTTTGTTACCATTCTTATTAGCCAAGGGCATAGAGCAAAGCGTGGGAGAGCCCTTCCAGCAGCTGGGCAGCTGACGCCACCTTCCTCCGCCAGGTGCCACCCCACCTATCATCGCTTCCACCTGGCCAGCTCCTAGTCATTCTGCACAAGTCAGCACAGGGTCCCCTCCTCCAGAGTGCTTCCCGGTGCACCCCACCCCTGGCAGTTTAGGTGCCCCTCCTGGGTTCATATACTGGGCATCCCCCCATCACAGCACCATCTCTACAGGTGACAGCTAATTTTTTTCTTACCTGACGGCTCAGTGGGGACAGGGAACGCTGTCCTGATGATCATGGTAACGACCGCTGGATCCCTACCCTGAGCGCTTAGTGAGCACGAAGTGCGCGCCTGGGCCGAGCGCGGTGCGTGCCTTTCCTCCAAGAGGGCCCCTCCTTGGAGAGGATCATGGCTACTCCATCTTACAGGTAAGGAAGCAGACCTGGCCTCTCACCCACGCTGTGCTGCGTACGAAGTTTGTCCCCGGGCAGGGACATGTCTGTCCCAGCACCTGCCCTTATAACAAACCGCCGCTCTGCGGGGCCTCACCCTCTGGCTTCCTGCTCTGTCTCCACGGTTGGAGTTGGTGTCCTCTGGTGAGATTTGCTGTAGATTCACCTTAGGCCATTTCAGGGCATTCTGAGTCAGAGAAACAAGGACCCTGTCGCCCTCCCTCCCCAGCAGTCCCATGAATGGCTCCCCCAGACTTTCACCGTCCGCCCCTTTCCGCCTGGAAGAGCAGGCCACCGGGTTGAGGGATGCTGCCACCTGGTGGCCACAGGCTATCAGGACACGCGGGGATGTCCTGATGGGGATGGGCGTGGTAAGCGGCCACACCGGCTTGGCAGGCTGGAAGCAGCGCCCTCTCTGCTGAGCGCACTGCCAGCCAGCCAGCGGAGCACACGTTTGGAGAAGATGGGGCAGCTGGACCGCACAGAACACCACCCATGAGGCACGACAGCTTCATGTTTAGGCCCAGGAGTACAACAGACTGGGCCCAAATCCTGGTTCGGACATTTCCCAGACATGTGATCTTAATTAGTCGAGTGATTGCTGGGAGCCTCCGCTTCCTTTCCTGTCTACTGAGTAGCCTTCTCCTCCTGGGTTAGGGCCACCTGCCCCAGCCAGAACGTGGAGATTCTTTCTAGAGCATCCGTTTTACTTCATTATCATTTAAAAATGGAATTTCTATCGAACTCATGCAAATTATGTATTCAGCTCCAGAATAATGTTTGTCTTAAGCAAAACCTGAAGGCTTCTGAGAATCTGGGGTTTGTGCAAGCTGTCAGTGGGCTCTGCCAGCCCCTCTCCCCAGGATGCATCTGCACTCGACTCTGGTGTTCTACCTACCAACCCTCCCCACGTGCTTGGCACTTTGCACGTGTTTCATTTAGCCCTCACACAGCAACAAATTATCCTCATTTTACAGAGCAGAAATCAGGTTCAGAGAGGCTGAGTAACTTGTCTGAGGGCACACAGTTGCTACAAAAGAAGGAGCCAAGCCTCAGACCCGAGTCTATCTAACAGTAGAGTCCTCGTCTGCCCACCATTGTAGGAGCCCCAGAAGCTGTCCTTCTGTCCCTGAGTTCTCGAAGGAGCACGACTGGGGGCGTTTGCTCACTGATGTACACTCCCCAGCGTCCTGACACCAGCCAAAGGAGGCCGTCCTAGCCAAGGGCGCCGAGCAGAGAGAAGCCAGCACCTCACTCCCCCTGCTCTCACCTCCCCTGGCTCTCCCCCTGCCCCTGGGGAAAGGCCAGACAGTTACCAGCCCGCCTTCCTGCTGGCCCTTGGGAGATGCAGCTGGGCAGTTCTTCCTCTTGTCAGATAAGTTCCCTGGCTGTTTCAGTTCCCTCTCTTGCTGGGAACTTCTGGGAACTGAGTTATGAGGGAACTCAGGGACCACAAACACATCTCTTCCGCCCACCCGCTCTCCCGGGCCAGGGCTGGGAGTGGGGACACAGCCTTCCTCTCACTGAGGCCTGGTTCCAGGGGGCAGTGAGGAGGGATGTCCCATGCCCCAGCGAGGCATGGAGAGGGGATAGAGGGGATAGGACTTACCCAAGGTCATACACCTAGGGGCAACAAAGCCCCTGCCAGGCTTCTGCCTGAGGCCCACTGCCCTTCTCTGCAGATGGGAGGAAATACCTGAGCATCACCTAGAAGGGAAGGTAGTGTGTGTGAGGGGCCCTGGGGAAGACCATGGTTCCGAGACATGCAGCTGGCCGGCAGTCTGGGCTAGGCAGACCCATGGGCCGAGAGGAAGGTCTCTGGAACGTGGCCAGCCACCTTCCACTCAGCAGGCTCAGCCCTGGTGTGTTTGCAGACCTTAAAGCTCCTCAGAGTGGCCATTTGGACTTCTGGTTATCCATCCGTCCATCAGGGAGGTGAAGCTGTCTGTGCTGAGCGGGGGTATGGTGCCGGCAAGAGCCCTGAGATCTAGCCTGCCTGCCTGCCCCAGGCCCCTCCCCCTCATAAGCCAACCAGCGCGCCTGAGATGCTGCCATTGGAACCACGGCGTGCAGGGAGGATGCCACGTGACGACGAAAGCAGAGATCAGGGTGAGGCCTCTACACGCCGAGCAATGCCAGAGATTGCCAGCAAACCTCCCGCAGCTAGGCGAGAAGCCTGGAACAGGTTCTCTTTCAGAAGGAACGAATCCTACCGAAACAGTCTTGGACTTCTAGTCCCCAGGACTTTGAGACCATACATGTCTGTTTATTTAAGCGACCCCATTTGTGGTACTTTGTTATGGCAGCCCCAGTAAATGAATACACCAGTCAATACCTCTCTGCAGAGATCATTCAATACTCTGACCTCTATGACCATAGGCTAGTTTTATCTGTTCTTGCATTTCATGTAATTGGAATCACACAGTCTATATCATTTGTGCCTGGTTTCTTTTGCTGTCCATAATGGTCATGAGATTCATCTCCATTGTTTTGTGTACCATTGGTCCATTCTCTTTTTTACTGCTGTGTAGTGTTTCACTGTATACGTATTATACAAATTTTTATCCATTTTTCTTAATGGACATTTGGGTTGTTTCTAGTTTGGGGTTAATAGGATAAAACATCTGTGAACATTCTTTTTTTAAATTTTATTTATTTTTTTATACAGCAGGTTCTTATTAGTTATCCATTTTATACACATCAGTGTATACATGTCAATCCCAATCACCCAATTCAGCACACCACCATCCCCCCACCGCGGTTTTCCACCCTTGGTGTCCATACATTTGTTCTCTACATCTGTGTCTCAACTTCTGCCCTGCAAACCGGTTCATCTGTACCATTTTTCTAGGTTCCACATACATGCGTTAGTATACAATATTTGTTTTTCTCTTTCTGACTTACTTCACTCTGTATGACAGTCTCTAGATCTATCCACGTCTGTGAACATTCTTGTACAGGTCTTTTTGTGGAC
This sequence comes from Aethalodelphis obliquidens, assembly GCF_003676395.1. Lineage (NCBI taxonomy): Eukaryota > Metazoa > Chordata > Mammalia > Artiodactyla > Delphinidae > Aethalodelphis > Aethalodelphis obliquidens. The sequence goes on from NW_020837948.1 coordinate 4,969,869, forward strand.
GTACATAGTGAGATTGTTTCTGTTGGTTTTTTTCTCTTGTTTGACAGTTGGTCCTGTAGCTTAGCATGCCTAGTACTTTTTTTATTAATTGTAGAACATTGTTAATGAGAAGTTGTAGAGGCTCTGTAGGATATTAACTTTTTCTAGCAAGTATTTCTTTTTTTTTCTAGGAGGCAGTTAGAGAAGAGAGATTGAGATCATCTGGGGCCAGTGCTGGACACACATACATCTTGGTCTCTTCCAGGCTGCCCTCGAAGGCCAGCAGAGCCCTGGAGATGTGGGCATAGAAAGTGGCCTTCCTGCTGTCCTACTGCTGGAGAGGCCACCCTCTGTGAGTAGCTGTTTTATCCTTCCCCTGAGGCCCTGCCCTTTCCTGAGACACCCAGTGGACCGCTGTGTTGCCCATAGCTCCCTTGGCCACCCCTGGTCCGGCTACAGTGGCCCCCTCACAGTCTCCCACATGCAATGGGAGCTCCCCTCACTGACCCTCTGTCCAAAGAGCTCCCCTTTCTAACAGGTCTGGGATGCCTTTGCCCCACCCACCTGGCAGGGGGGAGGAGGAACTGTTCAGACCCTGAAATAGGTCCCTGGGGACGGGGCAGTAGAGACTGGCAGAGATGAAACCCGGGAGGGAACTCAGGGGCCTCTCCTAGCAAGGGTCTCAGACTGGGGTTTCCAACCCCTTAGCAGTGGGGCTGCACTTCTGCAACAAGAAATTACACTTCCATTTTCTTTCCTAAAGGGAAAAAGGAAGAAAGCAACAAACCTGATGAGCATTGTGACGTATCACTTCTCTGAACCGCAGCCACAGCTGCCATCCCCAGACCCGCCCCAGCCTAGACCCACTTCCTCCCGAGAGCTCACAGCTGCAGTGCCGGAGTCAGATGTGACCCTGGAAATAAGGTAGATGGGGGTCAGAGACTGGAACTCACAGTGAGAGGAGAAGGCCTGATGGGACTGGGAGGGGGCCCCTGCTGGCTCCTCGCCAGGCACATACCCCAGAGAGTCTTCCTCTGAGTTTCCGCTTCCCCGGAACAACTGGGGTCCTGGAGCAAAGAGAAGGCCTCTGCAGGGGCTCTGCGCCAGCAGGGGGATTTCTATCAGCTCTGGAGGACTCAGCAGAGCAGAGAGTAAGGTCACAGGAGCAGTGTTGAATGCTTCTTTTCTGAGGGATTCTCTTAGGGTCCCTGGGCCGTGGGATTGGTTCCTGGAAGTGAGCACTGAGCTCCTGGCCAGGCCTGAGGACTTGGCCATCCAGCTCAGCTCTCCTGGGCCTAGTTTACACACACCTCAGGGAAAGGCTTTCTGCAGGCTGGGGCAAGAAGCGGGGTGTGGTTGTGGTGTGTCTGTGTGGGGCTGCGTGTGTGCACGAGAGAAAAGGGCATGCCCTAAGGGCTCTGCACTCACTGTCAGATTGGGAGGTTCTCACCATTACTTCACCCAAAAGATAGGGAGTCCAGGGTCTGGAGGGACTTGGAGCCTGTCCCACCGCCTTCAAGGACCAGACTCTCATGTGGGGTCTCTCTGGACTTGATTTCCCATGATTTTCACGTGTGTGAGCCTCTTCTCATTTAGCCGTTTGGCAGGTGTGCCCCCAGACACTTGCTGTGGCCAGGCCCCGTCTGGACCAGGCAGTGGGACACAGGGCATAGAGGCAGCTCTGCCGTCGGGAGGCCTCAGGGAAGAGAGGAGGAGAAGAGCCCAGGGAAGGTGGGGCAGGGACCCACATAACTGACACATAATGGAAAAGGGACCGAATGGGACAGCCCCGGGGGGGAGCCTGCTTGTTGTGAGGGTCTGGGCGCAGAGAGAGGAAAAGAGCTTCATGGAAGAGGTCACCTTTGAACCGGGCCTTGAGCAGTTTGGGAGAGAAGATGCATTCTCAGGAGAGAAAATACTGGAAGCAAAAGCCTGGTGCTGGGAAAGTGTACATTTAGTTATTCAGATCCACTCGGTCCTTGGTTCCTGTAGAAGGTGTTGGCATGTCCTGGGCCATGTGGGGTTGGTACAGGTGCCAGAGAGTTTATGTTCCTCAAATCCATGCAGGAACAGAGCCTTCCTGCATGTGCCAGTGAGATTCTAAAGGACAAATTTCTAGAGATGGAGTTAACAGAGGCAAGTGACATGTGCATTGCGCATGTATGGCCAGTTGACCTCTGTGGAGCCCCATCAGTTCTGAGAGATCTCAGCTCTTCCCAAGTTCATCACCGGCATCTGTCTTCTGCCCCAGACAGTGAGGAGGGGATGCTTGTGGCATTCGCATGCACAGGAGCACTTAGAATGTGCTAGATGTTTTTGTTCTTCCTTGGGGTCTCCAGGCAGCCTTTCTGATCCCCCAGGAGCAGGCGGGGGTCCCCTCTTCTGTGTCACTCCACAACGCCGGGAGCTAGAAACCCCTTCTCCTTTCCCAGCTGGGTGTTCCCGTTGATCAGCTCATCCCCGGCCACTGGTCAGCGCCTGGCTCAGCGGAGGGCTCGGCAGGCAATCGTTGTGTGACTGTCGGATACAAGGAGGGTGGATCCTACCTTCCGTCCTTCCCTTTCCATGAGGCAGGGCCAATTGTCCCCAAATGCCAACAGGCCACCCAAACCCCACCACACAGGCTGGTATGCCTTGGACCTCGCACAGACAAGGATCGACATACCTACGTCACAGAAGAGAGAACTAAAGTTTGGAGAGTGAGTAGCGTGCCTCACTCAGAGTGTGTTAGGGATGAAGCTGAGGCTAGAAGCAGCGGGCCTGAGCTTCCACACCAGCTCTGGCCGTGGCTGCAGCCTGGCTGGAGCAGAATGACTGCATGGACGTTCAGTGCCCGGCCCTGCTTGGCCAGAGGTGGCTGGGAGCCCCTGAGGTGGGCAAGAATGTCTGGGCTCAGGGAATCACAGAGGAGTGTCTGCCTCCACCCACGCCTGTGTGTCTGTGCTCCGTCTTTCTTAGGCTATCAGCCATGGAGAGGCCCCTCACGGTCCTGCGGGTGAGCCTGCACCACCCCACGCCAGGCCCTGCCACCTTCGCCAACGTCCCTCCGCAGCTAGAGCACGACACCAGCCCACTGCTGGTGGGCCGGGGCCCGGATGCCCACCTCCGGCTGCAGCTCCCTCGCCTCTCCCGCCAGCACTTGTCACTGGAACCCTACCTGGAGAAGGGCGGTGCCCGGCTGGCCTTCAACTTGAAGGCTCTGAGCCGCAAGGGCTGCGTGTGGGTCAACGGGCTGACGCTGAGGTTCCTGGAGCAGGTGCCCCTGAGCACCGTCAACAGGGTCGCCTTCTCTGGCATGCAGATGGTGGTCCACATCGAGGGAGGTACCTCCCTGGAGGCCTTTGTCTGCTGCTTCCACCTCAGCCCCTCACCCCTGATTTACAGGCTCCAGGCTGAGGAGAGCGACGAATGGGAAATCATCCCCCAGGAGCAGCCTCCCTCAGGTTCAGGGCAGCAGGCTCCGGGTCACCTGGGGTTTCTCGACAGCCCTTCCCAGCCCAGCCCTGGAGGAGCACCAGAAATACAGCTCCAGAGGGAGCCCCCAGACAGTGCACTCTGCTAGCCCCGCCGGCCACGCCGGAGGAAGCCTTAGCTGAAATGGGGCTTGAAATAGTCAAGCTACATCATGCAAGGTTGACAAGCCAGGCCTGCCGCGTAATAATGAACCTATTCTGCAAGCATGAACCACCAGGGGTGAGGGGAGTGCCCTCCACATCCACAGCTATGCAAGGTAACAGGAACTTCATATACTTTTAGAGGCCCTGAGGGGTTCTGGGAGCCTCTCTCAGTGTTTCCCCACATTTCCCCCTCTCGTCTGACTAGGAGTTACTTTATGTTGCTAATTTTGTGTGCCGCTTAAGAGCTGGAGTTTGAGGTTGCACCAGGAATGCATGGACACATGTAACAATTACGTTTGTGGTAGCTTGGGGTTACCTTGGGCTTTCAAATACCCACAGGCACTCGGGGCTTAGGGAAGCCTGTGTTTAATAAACTGCAAGTATTTCATTAAGCTGGCATACCCAGTAGGATTCCCTGATCCCCAGATGGGCCGCCTGTACGCCACATCGTCATGCAGAGGCAGGGGCGGGAAATAGAGAAGAGGTGTAAGAGGAAATTGGCAAGGCGGGGGCTCACGGTTCTGAAAAGGATGGAGGTAGAGCTGAGGGCTTCCTGGGGATGGGGAGCTGGGGGCTGGGCCTGCCAAGAAATTCATCGTCACTGTCATTCTCTTTATCCTCACGCTCCCCCACTCTCACTTCTGGGTCAAGGCCTTGGCTGACCAGAGGGCAAAGGTCTTCAGGGGAAAGTAGCTTCCCAGAGCAATGGGCTCTTCCAGGACTAATTCTATGAGAGGGCAGGCTGGGAGGTTGTGACAGAATACAGTTCAGCAGTTATTTCCCTCAAGGGTGGGTCATATGCCAATGGGGGTGGACGAGTGGGGGATGGAGAGTGGGCTCATTTTCTCAGGGCATGTTGGGAGGTATGTGCTGGGGAGCTGAGCCCAGGCAGCCACGCTCCATGCCATCCCAGGGAGGGGGAGTGTGGTCTAGAAACCATGCTCACCTGTGTGATGAAGGGAGGGACCTCAGACCTGGATGGTTGCCACCAGCCTGGACCCTGCTGTACGATATCCAGGGCACTGAAGCTGCCCACTAGCTGGCTCACATCCCACGGTCTGTAACCACCTCCAACAAGGCTTTCAACACTCCTCACTTCCCGCCCAAGAAGAGAGATCCTTTTGCACCCAGGGTAGGCTGCAAGGAAGTTCAACCGCACTGCCAGGCCTGAGCATCTTCTCCTTGGGGAAGATAGCAGTGGGCAGGACCCAGACTGCCCAGACTTGGGAAGATTCCATCCGATAGGGAACGAGGCAGATACACTCAGGTCACAGCCACAAAGCAGAGGAGGGCAAGGGATGTGAGAAGAAGGGGCTGTCCAAAGCTGTGAATGGCCCATGGGGCCACCAAAGCAGTCCTTCATTCAACTTTCACCAAGCACCCACCTTGTACCAGATGCTGTACAAAGCCCGGGGAACCAGCAGTGGACAGGTTGACTAAGGCCCTGCCCTCAGGGAGTTTACTTGGGACTCAGGAAAGACATGAATTCAGGAGACGGTCACTGTGGGCAGTGCTAGACACATTGTGTTTTCTCTCTCTTCATGCTGGTGTTAACCTCAGCTCTACTATTAAGTGGCCGTGTCTGGTGAGTGCTTACTATGTATTCCACGCTCTGCTAGGTGCTGTGTACATTCCCCCATTTAATCTCCACAACGCCCAGATAGACAATGGTATTAACCACATTGTACAGATGAGGAAATTGAGGCTCAGAAAAGTGAAGTATCTTGACCAACGTCACGCCACTCACTAGCTGTGTGATCTTGGGCAAGTGACTTAGGCTGCTTTGGTCTCTATTTCTCCTTCTGGAAAATGGGCAAGATGATAGCACCTCCCTCTGGAGCCCGCTGGGCTCCCCACTGGAGCCAGCCAGTGGGCTGTGAGGGTTTTAGGAGGTGGCACATATAGTGCAGCACCTGGCACACAGCAGCCACTCAGTAAGTATTAGCTACTATCGCGAGACCTGAGAGAGGGCAACATATAGGTCCCGACCCAAGGACTCACCTTAGACAGGAATATGGAGTGAGAGAAGGTTGGGAGCCTGGCGGGATGGCTCTGGAGCCTGAGGGCTCAGCCACACTCTGTGATTCCCTGATGAAGAATTTTGTCTTAGCCATGGACCTGGTGGGCAGTCAGGAGGGGGGTTATTATCGTGAACGTTGGCACCAGAAGGCCCAATATTCAGGGCTCGTAGAATGGGAGACACACGGTCAGGGCGGGTGAGCCGCAGAAGCCATGTGTGCTGTGGTCTGATGAAGCCCACTGTTTTGGGACTGCCTTTATTTTTCACACAATGATCCCTCCACAGACCGAAGTGCTCCCCAAACTATGCATTAGGGAGCAGCAGCCCTTTGCACGCAGAACGGAAAAGCCACTGCCTGAAGTCTAAACCTGAACGTCAAAGGCTAGAGAGAGGAAGCTGGCTGGTGGCTCCCCAGAGCCCCCAGGGTGCAGCTCCCCTGCTCCACCAGGGAACCTTTGCCATAGACCGAGAGTCCTCTTCCTTCCAGGAAGGGGCAAACCTAACCTAGCTGGGGGCCTATGAGAGGGAGCAGCCCACCTCCTCCCTGGGGGAGTCTCTGACTTGGGGTGAAGTCTGGGAGGCCCTCTGGGCCCCAGGATGGACTGTGCAGCACGCGGGAGGAGGGCAGACCAGAGACAGGGCAGAAGGGAGCCGGGAAACACCCAGCTTGTTGTTTCAGACTCTACCTGTTCATAAAGTCCCCTCCGGAAACTCACTGCCTGCCTCATACACGTTTCCTAAACAGCAAAGCTCCACTCCATGCAGGGCTCCATTTTTCTTCGGTAGAAAACCATTTAAATCACCAGACCCCAGCACCCACCCTCCAATTCTCGCCCAGAAGCTAGAATTATCAGGTTGGCTTCAGGCCCTGGTCGGTGAACTTGATACCCCTTTCCTTTGCTGCTCAGACAGACTGAGCAGGGCAGTGAGTCCCTCTCAACAATGCCCTCTGCATTCCCTCAGCTCGCATACACAGGGCGGCCTATGTGGCTGAGGGGTGTACACGCACACGCACACGCACACGCACACGCGCGCGCACACGCACACGTGCTGTTGTGGTTCCGAGCAGGGGCTCTGCAGTCAGGCTGCTGCCTGGGTTAGAATTCTTGCTCCACACTTACTAGTTCTGAGATCTTGGACAAGTGACTGAAATTCCCTGTACCTCAGTTTCTTCTTCTGGGAAATGGGGAAGATAACAGCTTTGAGAAGGTGAAATGAGGCCCTGCACACAAAGAACCTGGTTTGGTGTCAGGCACACAGGAAGTGCTCCATAGGGTTGCTTTCATTGTTTGATTTAGTGGAATGAATTGAATGCATATAGACACATGGACTCAGCTCACACACACACACACACACACACACACACACACGCACACACATCTGCTACAAAGAGCTACATCAATTACATTCAGGCATGCCCCAGAGCGCTACAACTCTCTGAGAGGACATCTGGAAATTTAGAAATCATTCCCTGTGCCCTTTCAGGCATTATAACCCCACATTCCTCTGCTCTTCTAAGAATGGGAGTCCCCCCGACCTGTCTGTGAGTCACTGCGTTCGCCTGAGCCCCGTGCGGAGGGAGACACGAGAACGCTCCTTCAACAACCCCAGCGTGGGGCTCTGAGGCACAAAGAAACGCCGTCAGGTCGTGGCGGCAGACTCCTCAGACAGCGCAGTCCTGGCCACAGCCATGCACGGTCGTCCTCTCCCGGCACCGGAACGCTGCGCACACGGTTTCCATGTCTCTCTCCCTGTGAGACACCAAGATCCACACAGACAAGGACCCTGGGTGGTTTGCTGTTGTATTCCTGACGGCCATCACGGAGCTGGGCAGAGCCAGGATGGACAGACAGGCACGCGTGGTCAGGGAAGCAGTCACCTTGGCGGTGCTAGGGCTCGAGCCAGGCTTCTCGGGGCAGGCGAGGGCAGGGCCAAGGCCTGCAGTGGGGGGCAAGAAGCAGGCCGGCCCTCTGGGGCAACAAGGCCGCAAAGCTGAGGGCAGACAGTAAGTCTTACCTGCCGTAGGCCTCTGTCGGGGCAGCCCAGAACCTTTGGCTGGGGCAGAACAAGGCTGGTTCTTCTGCCTAGTTCTTGAGACTCTGCAGCCCAAACTCAACCCAAACTCTGGGTTTTTGGAACTCGGTGTGATGACTACTGAGGAAGGCTGACAGATTTGACAGGGTCCCACATCACCAAGAGATAGCTCTCGGCCAGCACTTCCTGCCCCAAACAGAGACACGTCGGTGTCCCCAGGAGACCCTGGGAGGGCTCCCAGCCACAGCCATCAGGGCTCGGGCTGGCTGGATTGAGTCTGGGCCTGTGGGCCACAGAGACCGCCTACCCCAAACATACACTAGGAGCACACAGCCTCCCTGAAACAAGACTGTCTCTTAAAGAGATTTCCTGTGGTATAGGATGCTGAGATCTGGCCCTGCTAGAGGCATCTGCATTTTCAAAGAAAGGATTGGAGAGGGCAATGCCTACCCAGTGGAAAGAGCGACATTGAAGTTTTCACCGTAGGCTGATAAAGGAAACGTTTTCCCTTTCCCCTCAAATCGAGGTTACTTCGTAAACGTGAATAAGACAGAGTTAAGGGGCTAGCTCAGGGTTGCCCTGTGACCAGAGAGAGCTGAGACACGAACTGGGAAGGGATTCTTTCCCAGCAGCCCACTGAGTGGCCAGACTGCAGTCAGCAAAGAGATGTGCAAAAGCAAGGGAGCCCCCATGCCAGGTGAATGGTTCGTTGCTGCCTCCATAACCTCCTCCCACCGCCGGACTGGGCCGGGAGACCTGCCTCCTGCTGTAACTGCTACGTGAGTCTGGCTGTCCAGCTTTGCTCTGTGTCCTCTGCTTCCTCTGCTTCCGCTCCATGGCGTCTGCTGGTACTGGTACCTCCATCAGGTGAGTGGGTCTCTGAATCACTGAGGCAGCTTCCCCTCACTGAGGCAGCTCTCCCTGCACCCCGTGTCCCAGTCACGCACTACCACACCAGGCCCCGAAGCCATGCAAGGAGGAGCTAGGCCAGCTCCTCCACCTTTAGGAGGAGATTTCGGGGTTAATCAACTCTATTCACGTTGCAGGTTGTGCTCCCTCTTACCTTGAAAGTGAACTCACAGGCGGATTAAAGTGAAATAAAATCTACCATTTGAGTTACATTCTCAGCTGATTGGAAACATGCATTACCTCCCCATGACCGGGCCGTGAGAAGGGAAGTTATCTCTGTTTAGAGTTTGTAAACTCTTTAGAGCAGAGGCAGCTTTAAAGCTGCTGGGGGAAAAAAATGATCCGGGAATAAATTGCTCTCATTTACCTTTGTTTTCCAATCATACGCTCCAGTGGGAACAAAACAGCCTAAGCGAGTGGATGTGGGGAGCCAGGTGATCCTCAACAGAAGAGTTTCATTATTTCCTTCTTTAGGCACATGAGTTGAAAGGGCTTTAGGTGCCATTTGGCAGGGGCCTTGCACCACAAAAATGTGTGTCCCGCAGTAATGTCAGCATCCTTGAGCTGTTTCTATCTCTGCTTCCACTTCCCCGTGACACCCACTTCTTTAAGGGGCACTATCACCAGAGTGTGCAGCTCCAGACGTTTGGGAACAAGAAACAAGGAGTCTGAGAAAGGGCAGATGGGAATCAAAACCAAATCACAGTCCAGGGAGGAGGGAGAAACCGTGGGGTCTGGGGTTCTGGAGGGGGCTTTCCTTCCCCTCTGTTCTCCGATCCTCTCTGCGTTACCTAACACAGAGCTTACATAGAGCAGGTACTAGGCAAAGCCATCAGGACGCCCCAGGCTCTGAGCCAAGCACTTTAACTGCTGGAAGGAGCCCCAGCTGGGATGTCTGCCTCACTTTCCTTTAAAGATGTGCACGCTGGGGGGAGGGGGCGGGGAATCTTCAGAATAAAGCAGAGACGGGGGCCTTTGGAGGGAGAGCTCAGCCAGGCAGCCAGCCATGGGGTTTCCATCATTGCTTCTCTGAGGGATGGGGATGCCGTGATGTCACTCTTTCGTTCACCTGCAGCTTGCCGCAGATGGGCTAGGAAGATGGACCCTATTAGGTCACCTTGCCTGTGGGGCAGGTGGGGTGACGGTGGCCCGGAGTATATCAGTCAGGATCCAGTCAGGAAAAAAAAACACTCTAAGTATTTCAAAAATTTGGTTCAGTGAATTGGGTATACAGGTGATAGAATCGCCGAAAAGCCACACAGGCAATGCCATTCAGAGTTCGGCAAGAGCAGGAAGTACTACCACGGCTAGCTCCCACCCCTGGGGCTGCAGGGGCACCTGTGGAGACCGTGTTACCAGAGCGGGTGCTGGGGGGCACAGAGCTAGAACCACCCGTGAAGCTGCGACCTCGGAGGCAGAGGCCATCCAGCGGGAGCTGGAGCCACAGAAGAGATGCAGCTGCTGCCAGACTCCCCCCAAGGTGCTGAGAGAGAGAGCAAACTATCCTGGCTTCTCCCCTTTCCTGGCCCCAGTGGCCGAAGCCGGCCCGAGGCGTCTGAGGAGCAGCCTAGGAGATGCAGCCTGCAGGGATGACTCCCCGAAGTACAGAGCCGAGGAGGGAAGGGGGAGCGCGGGCTCTGAGGGCAAACCGTCAAACCCAGCACAGGGAGTGTGCCCACCTCAGTGCCCTCAGTCCCAGCCTGAAGCCCTGGGGTGGCTGCCAAAAATGGAGCGGAGATGGGAGGGGGACGCACAGCACAGAGGGCTCCGCGGCTCAGGGGCCTCCCGAAGCCATAGGCAAACACAAATCCCCCTCTACCACTGTCATCCCAGCCTGTATGACCTTCAGCACCTGTAAGAAAGGAAGGGAGAGGGCACAAAGGACAAGTGCAGGACAGTGAGGTACAGATGTGGCCTGGCCTGGCCCGCACCGTCCTGCAAGGATGTCTGCTTTGATCCTGCAGCCCTCCCCTCCCTCCTGAGAGGCAGGGCAGCAGAGCAGGGTCCACATCCCCCCTGCCCTTCACTTACTGACCCTGAGACTTCATTTTCCAAGCCTCTTTTCCTCGTGTATAAAGTGCGGATACTATTAGTACCTACCCCACCTCTGTGAAGACTGAAACACACAACCTGTACGGGATCTCAGCACCTACCTTGGAAATGCTCAATAAATGCCACCCATTTCTATTTTTTTTTTTTTTTTTATTGTTGCGCGGTATGTGGGCCTCTCACTGTTGTGGCCTCTCCCGTTGCGGAGCACAGGTTCCGGACGTGCAGGCTCAGCGGCCATGGCTCACGGGCCCAGCCGCTCCACGGCATGTGGGATCTTCCCGGACCGGGGCACGAACCTGTGTCCCCTGCATCGGCAGGCGGACTCTCAACCACTGCGCCACGAGGGAAGCCCCCATTTCTTATTTAACAGGAACAACCACCCATCCCCAAATGCTCTTCCCTCCAGAAAGCTTCCTTGACTTGTTCCCGCAAAGAGCCAGCTCCTTCCTACCTCCAAACCAGTGTTGGGACACCCAGAGCGGATTTGCAGGCGTGATCCACGGAACAGAATGTACTTCCTTAGCCGGGCCTATGGGTACTTGCTGTGTGCTCGACATCACGCCGGCACTGCCCCCTAGCAGAGCCCTGGGGGTGGCGGAAACTGTCTGCAGGTCGAACAACCACCCGGCACACAGTAGGTCCTCAGTAAGTGTCTGTTGACTGTGAGGAAGAATTTGGAGGGGGTGAAAGCAGACCTTCAGGGAATGAGGCTTTGAGAAGCACATCACACCACAAGAAGGATGCTGGTTAAAAGGTTAACGTGCACTTTAAAAAACTAACTGATCGGAATGAGACGAGGCCGGCAGGTTTTTCTGTTTCTAGACGAGTCCCGTCTCCGTGGTGCAACACAACCACCCTACCCTTCACCTCTTGGAAACACACGCACGAGGCACAGGGCTCCCACGCTGGAGCTCTGGCCCGAGAGCCCTGGAAGCAGGCAGGCTGGACGCCTGATGTCGGAGGCTTCCAGCACCAGTGCTGGGCCTCATTACTGAGGAACACATAGTCCCCTGTGGCACTCGCCGGAGGGCTCCGTCTTTCGTCTTTCGGTTTTACATTCCTCTTCCCCGGGGCCTGCGGTTGCTGTGCAGACTTCAAGCTGCAGTATCAGGAAAGCCTCATGCGGTCTGACGTCTTCCCCAACACGCACACGCACACGCACACGCCTGCCTCTGGGCTTTGTCAAGCACCCCAGGTAAAGTGTTGGTTAGAAAACCATGGGGTAATGATGAGCTGTGAGTTTTGCTCCTTAAAAGCAAAAGTTAAAGTTAGAGAGAAGATACCTCCACTTGAGATTCTCAGCGTGCTTTGCAAACCAGAGTGAATATTTTGGCTCAGCTCAGAGGAAAAAACAGAAGCCAAGGAGATCTCATTAGAGGAGTGGTAGGGGGCATTCAGAACAGGCCAGAGTGTTCTGGATAACGAAATGCTATACACCCTGGACATGAGGTCCCGGGAATGCTGAACAGCTAACTCTGATGGAGAGAGCGGCGGGTTGAAAGAAAGACATTCATCATGGCTGAGACTGAGAAAGTCACCAAAAGCTCCGCATGCCTCACTTTGCCAGCCTCAACCATCAGGGACGTGCTGGTTAATGTTTAACAACAGGCTCTCTGGGTGGTGCCTGAAGTCTGGTTGTAGCGTTACCCATCTCCGATTTCCATGGTGTAAATGCTCCAACTGTGGTCAATTTCAACCTATCAAGTTGACATCACTGAACTTGGATTTGGAAAGAGATGCACAGTGAGCACAGCTTTTCATAGCATTTCTGCCATACAGACACAATTTACAAGAGCACAGATACAGTAAAAACACAGTAAAATAATTAGGAAGCTGTGTGTTGATTATTTATTAACTTTGTATTTAATATCGTTTGTTTAACTGTGAGTTCATACAATTTAATTTTTAATAGTGCCTTAACAGTCGTCTCTTACAAGACAGCATGAGACAGCTCCAGGACGCCACTGTATGGAAAAAGTGCCTGCCCCTTGTGCTCAACTGTGGGCCAGAGACACAAAATAACCAATGCGAAAATGCCTTGGAAATAAAGATGCTAGTACACAGAAGCTCTAGAGGGGTCAGAGTAACTATCCTAAGAAACTTGTATAATGCTTTGCTACTTAAAAGTGAATGTGTGTTTAGATTTAGAACACTGGATATTCAAAATAACCTTATGAAGATGTTAAACCATCCCATGCAACAGAAGAAGAAACTAAGGCTCAGAGAGGGGATGAATGCCCAAATTCTCTCAGCAGGGCAGTGGGAGAGCCAGTATCTGATTTCTTCTAGATCCTTGCTCTTCTCACCCCCTTAGCTCCATGCACACTCGGTGAAGGGCAGCTGATCAGCTCTGGTCGAGCTTGGGTTGCAGAGTCACATTGTCAATGCCCGTCTAGCAGATGTCACCAAATATGGTTTACAGTGGCAGTGCTTGTGCTAGGGCCCTGGAATCACTCCTCTGGCTTAAAACATGCAACGGGGGTGTTAAGTAAGAGACCACACTCCCTTCTTTCCTGGGAACTCTTTTAAAGAGTTCGGGGCAGTGACAGATTGCCTGGCATTTAGAGGAAGGAAAGCACAGCTCTCTGGGCCTCACCCCACCTCTCATCCCTCTTAGACAAAGGATATTGGAGTCTCTGGTTTACTGATCAGCAGGAAGCAGAGGGGCTTTCAACTCACTCTCTGAGCTGTAGCCAAACCCCAAGGCCTGCTGGACACTGACAGCAGGGCAATGTCTGGTTGGCCACCCAGGCAGTGTGTGAGCATTACCCAGCAGCCCCTTGGGAGGCTCCAGACAGGCTATCCCCCAACCCAGAGCAACTGGCATTGAATTCTAGAGGCATCAAGACCCCCACTTGAGGCTTGGATCCCAGACCCCAAACTCACATGTGGCAGAAACCCATCCCTCCTCCAGAGCAAAGTGAGCCCCTCTCCTACCTCTCACCTTCTCCCAACTTGGCTACTACCCCTCTGGCTTTTGGGTAGGAGACACCCCATTGCCCAGGCCGTGTCCCCTCAATCCTGTGTCATTTCAAATTTTCTGACATGTAGATTTGGTATGCTTGGCTCTTTTAAACATCACGCTTTATGGCCTTTTGCAGTGTAATTTTGTTCCTGTCCTGCCATTCAATTTGAATTAAATATCAAACAGATGTGAGTCATTTTTTGCTCTTTATGAAGAAAAAGTTTAATATTAAGGAGCATGCCCTCCTATATGATCAGGAAAGCCATTCGGAGAAATAAGCCCCTTCAAATTAGAAAAGAATCACGTTGGTTAACATTAAGATGCTTTCAAGTGATACATTTCGAAGTGCTAAAGGAAGGTGTTTCCAGCAAGCTATAAAGCAGCCAGGAGAAAGGAGGAGAAGATATACGGCCCCAGGCTGATGGGGAAATCGGAGCTCAGAGAGGGGGCAACACCACCTGGGGAGGAAGCCCTAAGCTTGGAGATGAGGTTCACAGATGATGGTGGGGGAGGCCATCTGTCCCAAAGGCCGGGGGTGGGAGCGGGGGATGCTCTCTGCAGCCTGTGTGGTCTGAGTGGGAAGGGAGTCACGAGGAGCTCCATTCTGCTCAGAGCCAACCTGACCTGGGTAGCCATTCCCCATCCTCACATACTGACACCAGCTTGGCACATCACCCCCCACCAGTAGCCCCAGGGGTGGGCTTGTATGTTTGGGCGTGCTGAATGGCATAATCCCCTTGTTCCTGCTACAGTCTCTTGGACAGTGTGATCTTTGGCCTCTTGTGCGTCTTAGATGCCTCCAAAAATGCCAAGAAAGCTGTGACTCCTCTTCAGACACAGGAACATACATAAACCTCCATACAACCTCAGGGTCCCTGATTTAGACCCCCTTCCCCCCGAGGTGGCTCTAGAACAGAGCATTTCATCCTCAAGACACTCAGCCCACAGGACTGAGGCCCTTCTCTCACAGAGAACCGGAAGCTACTTTCCTGAGCATGCACAAGCCCAGCACTGTGCAGGGCCTTGGCGTGAGCTGAGGGAGCTGGTCAGTCTCCAGACCTCTCTGGCTTCTTGGCAACATGCATGCCTGGAGCTCAGCATTATTGGACCTGCCGCCATTCATGGCTTTGAGCCAGGGCTTCTCCAGTGCCGGCTCAGGCTAAAGTGTTTCCATGTGGTCCTTTGACTCTGCACCTAAAAGGCAGTTCTCCAACTACAGCCGGCTGACTATAAATGACATTTCCATGTGGCGGGGAAAGGAGCCAGAAGGCCTCTGATTCCAGCTGGTTCTGGACATCCTGGACCCTGAGATGAGGCTCTGCACACCCAAGGTTCCCCTCTAGGGATGATGTGCAAATGCCCAGAGGCCCTGTTCCGTGGGGAGCAGGAAGCCCCGCTGATGAGAAACAGAACCGACACTTCCTAGAATTCCGCACACAAAAGAGAAGTTCAGTGGAGGGATTTAGAACAAAGAAAAGCCTAGGCTTTGGAGTCAGACAGTCAACATCTGGATCCCAGCTCTATCACTTACTCCCTCTCCCAGCCTCAGTTTCTTCCATCTGTTAAGCAGAAATGCATGTCTCCTAGAGTGTTTGGGAGGTTGAAATGGGCTGATGCACGTGCAGCCCTTAGTACAAGGCTTGACCTACAGCAAGGGCTCAACATTTGGAAGTTATCTTTTTTGCCCTTCCTTCCAAGAGGACAAGACCCCTATCTGATGGTGCTTGTGGGGTCTGGCACTGGGAGGTAGATCACAGCCAGGCTCGCTCCCTGCAGTAACCATCCTGATAACCACATGAGGGACAGGAGATGCAAAGGGAGGGGATATGGGTTACTGTCTCATAATTCCTGTCTGAGGGGTGGGGTGGGGAGGAAGAGGAGGGAGGGAGGGGGAGGGGACAAACTGCAAAACTATCTACAAGTGGTTTTAGGAGAGGAATTGAAATTCACAAATCATTGCTGCTATTCCAACCGTTATTTTGCATCTGTGGCAATTCAGTAAGAAGGAATTGAGGTCTGTTCTGAAAGCCTGGGGGGAGAGGGAGGTGCAGCAGAGAAAGGGTGAGGGACCCAGGACTACATCCAGATTCTAGAAGGGCTCTGAGCTCAGGCGGCAAGTGCTGGGCTGGTCAGAAGAGAATTCCGGTAGGAGGAGGACAAAGCTGTGCTTTGAACGATAAGTCTGTTGAGGGAGAGACACCCACAATCTATGTCTTGCTGCTCACCAGGCAGGGGTCAGAAGATAAGGAAGCCTGCTCTCAGGGGTCTCGGTTTAGGCTCCCTCTATCTTCCAATGCACTCGGTCACACACAACAGCCATTCGTTTCTGCTTCACTCAGAACAGGAGGTCCCCTCCGCAGTGCTGCCCAGCTTTGGAACTCCTAACGGCAATGAAAACGCAGTTCCCTCACCCTACCGCTAGGGGAAGCCGTGTGCCGGTCAGAGCCCTGAGGACACTCCCAGCCCTCCTCAGGGGCCAAGGTCCCTCTCCAACTGACAGGGGCAGGGGGTGTATGTGGGGTCCTGGGCTGTGAAAGGAAGCTGACTGTGATGGGAGCTCAGCCCCATTTCCCCCAGGACATCCTGCCCAACCTTGGAACTTCATGCAGGTGTCCACATGCATTCTGATGACTCTGCTTCTACGGTCTCCGCCTGGGCAGGGCCCCAGCTGCAGGCTTTTCTCCAGTCTTTGTGACCACATACATCTTGTCCTGGACTGATGACATGGACTCTCATCCTAGCAGGAACTTGATAACTTAGACACATTCATATCAATCTCTGTTCTCATTTAATTTTCATTTTTATTATGCATTTAAATATTGAATGACTTAAATATATTTAAATAAGCAATTACATCTCCCTCCAGTCTTTCTTTTTCAGGGTATGCATTTTCCCACAGTCATAATCAGGGTGCGTACACTTGCTTTCTTCAGTTACTTCCTGGGCATTGGACATGGCTTCATACTTGTCATATTGATCTTATTGGCTATTCACTAATGGCATCAATGACACACCTCAGTGTATAACCAATCTATGGGCAGCATTTTCACTGGTTACATTTTTTTTTTTTTTTTTTACTGTGTTCAAAGTAACACCCTAAACTATTTATAAAATAATGTTCCTTTTGAGCTATTCCCCTGGAGATGTTCCCGGGAGCTGGATGCCCAGTTGAGAGCTGTGTGAAGATTCTCTGTGGGCTTGATGTTCTATGAATGGCCTCTCACTTATCCATGTGCCAACCCAGCATAGTGCATTCTTGATTCCCATTTTACAGATGAGAAAACTGAGGTGGGTGGAGTGGGTATCTCCCTGTGCTATTTCTTGGCATGTGACCTCCTCCCTCATGATGCACCCTGGGTTTAAAAGGAGACCTGAGTGTCTTTGCCCAAGGCTACATGTAAATGAGTAACAGTGGAAATGCCTGGATGGCAGCACGGAGATAATTATAGGATGAAGAATGTCGATTCTTCAACCTCTGAAAGAAGCCTGCAGATGGCTGTCTCTGACCAAGCCCAAGACTGCCCTCCTCAGTCCCTCCAAGGACCCTTTAAGCCAGGGAGGGCATGCTTTTTGGATCTCTAAGCCCTTCAGAAGATGTGAAAATGGGGGCAGGTCAGCCACATGAAGTGCTGGCCGCAATATGTAAACAGAGCGCTGCTAATCTCCCAGGTCAGGGCCTGGTGCCACCAGCCGCCCACTGCAGGCACAGAGGCCCGGGTGGCTCTCACCCAGTTGCCTGTATGATCTCACATCACTGGCAGGCGGTCATTGGGCTCCCAGGACCTGGCAGGGGACCATTCGCGGGTACCTCTCTCTGCCCTGCGGCAGCCTGAGCGCCCTGCCCAGCCTTCTCTAGATGCAAAGCTGCCGCAGCTGCCGGGCCAGAGAGGCGCCAGGCTCACACAGGCATCTCTGGCCCCCAGTTGTGCCCCTGGGCGAGGTGCATGGGGCTAACCAGAAACACCTGTGTACATGGAATTTCCTGCCCCAGTTCAGCCTTCATTTCCTCCGCCAGTAAAAACCCAAGGCGTGCAAAGGTGAAAGAAACCAGCCAGTCAGTCACCCAGACGACGGCCACCAGGGCCGCAGAGACAGGACTCTCTAAATTAAATTTTAATTCCCACCCGATGGCCTGGCCAGGACAGCCATGATTCAAACCATGTAACCGCCACCACGGCCAGGCAGATCCCCGCCCAGGTCCTTGCGGGAATTAACCTCACCCCTGGGCTAGCGGACAGGGGTGTCTGCCTTGGCCATCAGGTCATGGAATGAGACCCTAAGAATGAAAGCACTCCCTTTTCCCTCCACCTCATTCTGCAGCTGCAAGGGCTGCCCAGCTGATTAGCTGCTCACTGCCCCAGGCTGTTTGAATTATTAGGTGCTGGAGAGATCAGATCCCACCAGTGATTCAGGGACATTTACCAAGACAACATCAAAGCCGGGGGCAGCCCGGGTCCAAAGTGTAGGATAATGGTCAGGGCCCAAGGCTCTGTGCTCTGTCCTGGCCCAGCAGGTTTAGGTGAGGAGAGAGTTGTAAGAATGCCTCCATTTTTCCAGAATATTTTTCCAGAGATTCCTACCGGCTGGAGGAGGCAGGGCTTGGAACAAGAAAAGAGATACTGAGCTACCTGTTGTATGGTTAAACCAACCAAATCATCGTCAGAGACAGTGGCTTGCCTGACCATACAGCTGGCTGGGACCAGGCCACCAGACTGAGTCCATCACTGAAGACTGAGTCGTGACTCCCATCTTCCCATCTCAGCCAGCCATGAAAAGGGCAGGGAAGCGGGCTTGTGGGGGTGATCCTGGGGTTCACAATAAACCTGGGCTCAAAGCCCAGATTGTGCTCTTACACAAGCTAAATTCTCTCAGTTTCAGTCTCATGGTGATAAAATGGGAAATCATGATAGCCCCACCTTTATAAGGTTGGTGTGAGAAATAAAAGAATGTCCATGAGGTGCTTTATGCTGAGGAATGTGACAAGCCAGGAGACCAGGCGAGGCTGCTTTTGCCAGGAAACTTCTGATTTTCTGTCAGTGGCATGTCAGCCATGGTCACCATAGGAACGGAGGTGAAGACTCGCCCTTCAGGAGGACTTGACCCCATCCTAGACACCCACATCCCCACTTCCGGTCTCGTTCAGTCTTGTGCAAGATGCACATGTCCCCTTCCCACCCTGTCTGACTGGTTTCTTCTTTGAGGGGTTCAAACACCAATATGTGTCATTGGTGATGGCAGGTGAGCCAAGGGATGGTGGGATTGGCACAGATCCATCCGAGACCTGGAGAAGCAACTGGGAGACAGAAACTTCAGGACAGAGGGCTGGGAGCAGGAGGCCATAACTAACTCCCTAGCAGAAGCACTGTAGAGCCCTCATTGGGAAGTGGAAAACATCCAGGTTTTTGACAGCTGCCATCCGCCATATTTTTAAAAATAGATTTATGATTTGAAAACTATATATGCTTATTATAATATACTACGACTACACACCATAATGTGGGTGAATCGCATCAACAACGTTGAGCAAAAGCAACTAGACAGAAAAAGAGTTCACACTGCATGATTCCATTTGTATAAGGTTTTAAAATAGGAAATGTAGTCTGTGGTGTTTAACTCAGAAGCAGGTCATCCTTGAGGGTGGTAGTGACTGGAAGGGAAGACAGGGGAACTTCTGAAGGGCTGCTGATGGATGTTCTGTTTCTTGATCTGGGAACTGTTTACACAGGTATGTTCACTCAGTGACAACCCACTGAGCTGCACACTCATGATTCTGGCACTTTTCTGTGTCTTTTGTTATAGTTCACAATAAATTTCCTTAAAATAAATTTCCAGGTCCTTGGCAACACTGTGTTAAAAACAAATATAAAACATTCATGTTCAGTGTAGAAAATGGTTTTTTTAATGTAGAAACTTGGAAACAGATCCCTCATCCTACCATCCTAAGTTACTTCTTTTTATTTTTTAGTCTATTTCCTTCCCACCTTTTGCCATGTATGATGTGTGTGTATTTTATACATTTAGTCATATTTTTGAACTTAAAAGTGACTGTGTGACTTTTTTGGCTCAATATGATATTGTAAGGATTTGTGCACACGTCCTTAATGCCTCTTGAAAACTATCCTTATGACACTGTAACGTGCCACCATAGGGACATACCATGCTTTAACCTAGTGGTTCTCAACCTCAGTTGATTTTGCCCCTCCTCAGGGAGCATTTTGCAATGTGTGAAGACATTTTCGGTTGTCCCAACTTGGGAGGCATGGTGGCTGCTGGCATCTAGTAGGTCAGGGATGCTGTTAAAGAGGACAGCCCCTATAGCAAAGAATTATTTGACCTCAAACGTCAACAGTGCTGAGGCTGAGACCCCCTGTAAATAATTAATAATAATTAATGTTATTAATAAGGCAACAGCAGACTTCCTAGATAAATCATGCTGCACCTCTGATTATGTCCTTTGTATCAGTTTCTGTGGGCAAGCTCCATGATATGGCCACTTTGAAGAGCTTGATACGTATTGCTAGTCTGTCTTTCAGAAAGTGGTTTCTGTTTACCCACACCATCCCGATCCTTCCTTCTCTAGTGAAAAGCTCTGGCCTCAACCTTTAGAGGCTCATGGACCTCCCTTTCCTAAAGATATCTTCTTTGCCCAAGACTCCCTCTCTCACTGTGGCCCATTTTCTCATGCTTTGTCAGCAGAGCTTCCTGAAAGAGGTGTCCACATCCCTCGTCCTTCTCTCCACCCACTGCTCTGGGCACCACAGAAGGACTCCCACCCCCACCATTCCACTGAGACTATCCTCAGAGTTACTACAGGCCCCCCTTGAACCAAACATCAAAGTTGTTTTTCAGTGCTTGGCCACCTGACCCTCAGACACATTGGCCACAGGCACCCCTCCCCCATCTCTCTTAGAAGATTGCCGAAGACTCCCGCACCTGCCACCCCTTAGGGCTGGTCCTCCCCAGGGCTTGGACCCCACCCTTTCTCACCCACAAACACAGAGATGATTCCAGCCCAGCCTGCTCTCCTGAACTCCAGACCTATGTTTTCAACCAAAACAAGGCAGCTTGGCCTTTCTCCCAAGCCAGTACACTTGAGCCTTCCACAGTTCACCTTCTTTGGTGATCTTTCTGAAACAAAATCACAAATGCAATATGGCAGACTTGATTTGAATCCTGATTCACACAAATCAACCTTAAAACAAAAATATTTTGGGGACAATCTTGGAAATTTGAATATGAACTTGGTATCAGATATTAAGAAACTATGTTAGATGTGATAATGGCACTGTAGTTGTGTAAAAAAAATGTTCAGTTTCAGTATGGGTTCATGGGAAGTTCATAATACTATTCTGTCCACTTTTTACAAAATTTTTCATACATTAAAAAAAAAACAACACTGCAAATCTGACAACACTGCAAACAACACTGCAAAATATTCTGGTATTCCCTACTGCCTAGAAATAGTCCATGCTTAAAGGTGTCATACAAGCACTTAGAGCCTTGTCTTGCAAACTTCTCCAGCCTGCACTTCCCCAGACAGACTCTTCTGCTCGGTCTGGCAAAAGCCAGGAGCAGGGGGTGATTTGGGTTCCAATCCCCTCCTGTAGTTGGTCGTGCTGTCTTCTTTCACCTAAGAATTCCTAAAAATCTTTGCTGCTGGCTGTTTCGCCGCACAACGAACTGGCCATAAGACCAATTGAAATAACATAAAAGATAAAATAGTGAAAATAAAAGAGGACATTAAAAAGGACATAATGAAACATGAAAATTAATAACAAAATTAAAAGAGATTTATTGTGGAAAATGAAAATACAAAAACTATTTGAATACATTTAAAATGTGTGTAGAGGGCTTCCCTGGTGGCGCAGTGGTTGAGAGTCCGCCTGCCAATGCAGGGGACACGAGTTCGTGCCCCGGTCCGGGAAGATCCCACATGCCGTGGAGCAGCTGGGCCCGTGAGCCATGGCCACTGGGCCTGCGCATCCGGAGCCTGTGCTCCGCAACGGGAGAGGCCGCAACAGTGAGAGGCCCACGTACCGAAAAAAAAAAAAATGTGTGTGTAGATTCATGATTACAGTTGTATCTGGATATATCTTAGAGATCGTCCTTTCTCAAAGTCGATCATTAAGGGTTTAGGATCTAATGTCAGGCGTATGTGAGTTCTTTACAATACTAAAAAAACCTCTGCTGTAAGTCTCTTCAGATTTCCCTGGAAGTAAAGCTGATATTTCTTACCAATATACGTAGCCCATATAACTGGTAGTACACATCTGGACTACATTTAAATGCTCCATCACATGCCCAGTTTTAAAATTTCACCAAATCATCTAAGTCAAATTCTGTGCCAAATACCAAAATTCTGTCTCCATCATGTTACCCACTATCAAATTGCAAAATTTTTTTCACCGTTTTCAAGAAACTTATACTCATCAGGAATCATGTAACCATTTATTTGGCCGAGGGAGGGGGGATAGGAAGTGCTGATTCTTCTTTTGCCTCCAACTTCTAATATTGCAACGATAAATTTGGTAAAGATGGCATTAGAGAACAATTTGGATCTAAATTAGCCAAAGAATTGATAATTAACGCTCTCGAAGAGTGTTGTGAACCACTAGCTGCCTCTTTTATACTATCTTTTATGGCCTTGAAACCAAACTGTCACCCAGTTACTTTATCTTTTACGGCAGAGGTGCCTTACGGCCAAGCGGTGCGGTAAAACTGCTTGCGGGAAAGAGTTTACGGCAAAGATGCAAGATGCGGTTAAGGTTCTCGGAAGAGAGGACGCGGTTAAGAAGGCACATCTTGGGGCCCAACCTGGACTTATTGAATCAATTCTGGGAGTGGATTTCAGGAATCTGCATTTCAGCAAGCTCTTCAGGTAATTATTATTTTTTTTTTAACTGTGGTAAAATATATATAACATAAAATAATTTTTAAATGTATAATAAAGTGGCAGGCATTAATCACATCGACACAACATCACAAGCAATCATCACCACTATCTGTTTCCAGAATTTTTCTATCACCCCAAACGGAAGCTCTGTACCCATTAAGCAATAATTCCCCATTTCCGCCAGCTTCTGGTAACCTCTAATCCACTCCCTGTCTCTATGAATTAGCCTAATCTAGGTAGTTCACGTAAGTGAAATCATACAATATGTGTCCTGTGTTTGGCTTGTTTCACTTAGTGTAAATATCTTCCGGTTTCATCCATGTTGTAGCATGTACCATAACTTCATTTTTATGGCTGAATAATATTCCATTGCATGGATATATCACATGTTGTTTACCCACTCATTCTCCTATTGATTGACAGACATTCCATCTTTTGGCTTTTGTGAATAATGCTGCTGTGAACATTGGTCTTTGAGTATCTGTTCAAGTCCCTGTTTTCAATTTTTGGTGTATATACTTAGTGGAATTGCTGGGTCATAAGATAATTTTATGTTGAACTTTCTGAGGAATGCTGAAGTGTTTTCCACCAGCTGCTCCATTTTACATTCCCATGCATGAGTGTTCCATCCCCATTCTCAACAACACTTGTTATTTTCCATTTTTTTTTTTTTATTATACCATCCTAGTAGATGCGAATTGGTATCTCATGTGGTTTTTTTCTAGTAGTTCTCATGCACACTAAAGCTGGAGAACTGTACTGTTTAAAAAGGAGACAGGGGCTTCCCTGGTGGCGCAGTGGTTGAGAGTCCGCCTGCCGATGCAGGGGACACAGGTTCGTGCCCCGGTCTGGGAAGATCCCAAATGCCGCGGAGCGGCTGGGCCCGTGAGCCATGGCCGCTAAGCCTGCGTGTCTGGAGCCTGTGCTCCGCAACGGGAGAGGCCACAACAGTGAGAGGCCCGCGTACCGCTAAATAAATAAATAAAATAAAATAAAATAAAAAATAAAAAGGAGACAGAACTTTCAACAGAGAGATAAGGACTCAGGTAAAGGGAAGGGGATTTTTGTCATTTTTCAAAGAAAAAGAATTTTTTTCTTTTTTGTTGTTTTAAACAAACACTGGTTCCTAGTGCTGAATTCAGTGGCCCATCAAGAGCACCTTATAGTCCTGAAGCAAGTTTGAAGAGTTTGGGAGTTGGGAGGACGGGGTTGAGATCTAAGAAGACTGCGCAGATAGTGACTGAGCTGGGGGCAGAGGTGCAGGATTAGTGACGATGGAGCCGTGGAAACCTGAAGTCCCCCACTCTCATGAAGCTTGTAGCAGTGGAAGGGATTGCGTCTGAGCCTCTCTCCAGGGTCTAGTGATTTCATGTGTTGACTTTGTAGGATAACTGTGCCTTTTAGGAAGAGCTGTAATGAGAATGAACAGTGGGAAAAGCGCCATCCAGCTTTTTAATAAAGAAAAACATGTGAGTCATGGGTGGAGAGACTAACTCCTCTGCGTTCCCACCAGCAGTGTCTGTGCAACAGTGCTCAGTGGGCAAGATATCAGGCTCTGGATCCATCTTGAGACATATCCGATCAGAGAGGTTTTCTTGTTTTCTAGGACTTTAGTCCAGGCTGTGTGAAAATCTCTCCGGAGTCAGGGGATGCCCCTCAATACCACACCCCCCCCCCGCCCCCCGCCATCACCCTCATTGAGAAGCTGCTGCCCAGTGGGGGTTCTGAGTGTCTGGGAAGTGCTGACCCCTGAGCCCCATAGAGGCTGCCCTCTCACAAATGCCACATCCTGCCAGAAAAACCACTCACTGCTTTAGGTGGAATTCTGCTTCTTGGGCTACACTGGGCCAATTAGCATAGCAGAGCTCTGTGGGTAAGCACACTCTCAATGGGACTCGTAAGAGCCACAGTCAGGAGATCAAATAACCCCCTTGCTCTCTGTGCAGCAGGCCTGGACTCCATCAGAAGGACACGCCCAGCCAGCCAAGACGTAACTTTGGTGCAGACAGCAGGGCAATGAGGCAAGCAATAAAAAGGCCTGATCTCTTAAGGCAACATGAATTGTTGGCAAGAACATAAGGGGAAAGCGACATTAGCCAAGGATCCTTTTCCTCTTGTTATAGATGCCTGCTGACCGCTTGGAAAAAGAAGTGGGGGGAGGGCGGGGAATCCTTCTAACACCAGTGGGCAGCAAGATGCAATTTACAGAACTGATTTCCCCCAAATTTTAACAGCTAAACAGTATCATCATCCCAGGTTCAGTGTAAGAAACAGGTTATTCTAGGTATTTCGAGCAAAAGGGGATTTTTGTATTGGGAATCAGATGCCAACCAGATTGTGGTAGGAGCTGCCTATGCAAAGGGGTGATAATAAGCTGCTGTTTATAAGGACCCATTACATGGCTGAGACATCAGGAAGCTGCTAGAGCTGCCACCATGGCTACTGTCACATGACCTCTCCCAGCCTGAAGCTGGTGACCCTCTTTCTTGAACACCTCTAAAGTCACAACAGCCAAGCTTGCCTCAGCAGGAGGAAGAGGCCTCCCTCAGCTCCAAACCTCCCATGAGAACCACCAGCTAGTGGGACTTACTTCCCATCCAGAACTCTAGTTGCAAGGGTGTCTGGGGAGCTTTCCAGGCTCTCCAAGGAAGGAGGGTTGAATTGAGAATAAGGGTGCCTCATCTCCTCATTTTTCAGTTGTGTCCAGAGAGGTTAAGCCAGTTGTACAAGGTCACACAGCTAGTAGGTAGTGGAGCCATTACTTAAGCCTAAAATTGCAGGACTATGAAGCCTGTTCTTACCCACTGCTTTCTGGGGAATATAGGAGAAAAAGCACTCTGCATATTCTAAGCATTCCTATTAATTATAATTACATTGGTGGTTATTATAGATCTCAGATTAAATTGCCAGGAGACTATTATGGATACAATTACTCTGGCAGTCATGAGAAATGAATTGTTCAAGTATCAGTGGAGAGAGCGTTCAGAGGAAGTGGTTAAGAGAAAGTAAATGTGACTAGTCTGGACTTAGCTGCAGAGCAAACCTATATCCTCCTAGATCTCTGTTCCAGGCTACAGGTTCCTCACTCCCTGCCATTGCAGCTTGGGGAGATTTACAGCACCCTTGTTGAAGGGTTAGCACGGAAGGGCAGTTCTCACAACTAACGCTAGCACGTAGATGCCAGGCATGATGCCAAGCATATTTACAAAGATTAGCTCGTTTCATCTGCACAAGAACTTTTGAGGTAGGTGACTGTGTCCTTTGAATTTCATAGATAAGGAGATTGAGTCTCAGGGAGGTTAAATGCCTCATCCGAGGTCACACAGTCAGTCTGTGGTAAAGTCAGAGTTGGCACACAAGTCTAAGTCCGTATTCTGAAATCCTTAGCCCCTGGCTATGTGTACACCTCCCTGACCCTCCAAGGTCTGGCAGCCCCTCACAGCACACACGCAGCTGGACTAAGGCAAAAAGATTGAATACCAGCTGGGTGGACACTGCTTGTAACAGAGCATTGGTGACCTGCTCCCAGGACGCCAGTCTGGAGAACTCAGTGGAGGGGCTTCCAGCAGGCCTGGGGACAGCTTGTAGGGCATTTCTCTACTCCAGGGATTCTTTCCAGGTCCATCATGCATTTCCCCCATCATACCCCATCCTTTGGGATTTTTGGCAAGTCCTAAAAACCTCATTGTTCCAGCTTGAGAGACCTTCATGGCTTGCTAGTTAAGCCTTGCATTATATTCATAGAGAAAGAGATTGTGAGAGAGGAAGTGACCTGCCAAAGGTAATTTAGATGGCTAGAATCAAGGGGGTGGGGGCAGTACCCAGGCTGCTTCATCTTCTCCTCAACTTTGGAGCTTACATTTAAAGGAGGAGGTGTCATAGCCCAAACTTAGTGCCCCTAGAATTCCTTCATCACTAAGAAATCCCCCTGAACCCTTACTTGTTAGCTTCTGACATAGTGGTCATGTTCATGTTTTATTTCTTGATCTGGGTGATAGTCATATGGCTGTATTGACCCTGTGAAAATTCATTGAGCTGATTACTTATGGGTTTTTTTTTCATTTTTTATATTACGTCAAATTTCAATCAAAAGCTTACTTAAAAATAATGTGGGCTGATTTGCAACAACATGGATGAACCTAGAGAGTATTATGCTTAGTGAAATAAGTCAGATGGAGAAAGACAAATACTGTGTGATTTCACTTATAGGTGGAATCTAAAAAAACAAACAAACAAAAAACGTGGATACAGAGAATAGAGTAGCGGTTACCAGAGGAACAGGTACAGAGGAAGGGGGGGAATCAGTAAAGGGGATCAACTGTTTGGTGATGGATGGAAACTAAATTTTTGGTGGTAAGTACACTGTAGGGTACACAGAAGTAGAATACAGTGTTGTACACCTGAAAATTATGTTATAAAGCAATGTTACCTCAATAAGAAATAAATAAAAACAATAGTGGCTGATTAGACTTCCCTCAGTACCAGGAAAATAGTCCATGTTTTCCCTGAAAAGTATTTTCCTTCTAGTCTTAAGAGCCTGAACAAACCATATCCAGTGCTGCTGTTAACTCAGGGTTTGAGAAAACTGAGAAGTGAAATAGTCAAGAAGGTTTAGGGGCTCTTTGGCAAAAGCACAGACATTCCTTTTACTTTTTCAGAAGGCAGAAACACACACATACACATACAAATGAGACTTGTGACAGAGACTTGTAGCTGTTCACAAATTATTTACCTCTTCCTCCTGGGCAAGCACTGGGCTATATTTCCCAGCCTCCCTTGCAGGTAGGGGCAGCCATGTGACTGGATTCTGGCCAATGGAATACCCAGAGTGGGTAGAAGTAATGGACACAGATTCCATGTTTGGCCCATAAACCCTCCCATGAACAACCCTTGATTACCTTTTCCTATCTACTGGCTAACTGGAGAGTTCTCTGAGGTCCTAGAAGAGGGCAGAGCTGTAAGACAGAAGGAGCCCAGGTCCCTGTGACATCTTGTGGAGGAGAGCCATGCAGAAAAGTTGCCTCATCAGGAAAACCTATGATGGGACATTGCACAAGCAAGAAATAAACTGTATTGTGTGAAGTATTGAAATGCATAGCTTGTTTGTTACAGCAGTTAGCCTACCCTGAATAATACAAGAACCATTTTGAAAGTAGGCAAATCCTGGTCTCCAAATCACCCCTATTTTCCCAATGTAGAGCCAGCCCCAAAGAATTTTTAAAATCTGAGAAGCCGAAGTGGCCTCTTGCCTGTTACCGATTGACTTTTAATTCAGAAACAGTTGTAATAGGTACCATTTACCAGCTTCCCAGGTGAGTTAGGGCAAGAGGTCAAGGTGGGGAGACTCATTATAAGATATGAGAGTTGTCAGTCCTTTTTTTTTTTTTTAATTGTTCTGTCTCCTTCTTTGTTAACAAAGTGCTCAGAACAGCAGCATTCCGGACACATTCAATACAGGGCTAACAGTCCTGTACCACCAGAGGGCAATACTATATAATGGCTGATACACATATGATAACTGAATCCTCATGAAAGGGAGAAATGGAGTCAGTAACTATGGAAAGGGGCAGGAGGCTGACACCAGGATTGTGGAAGGTCTCTGTGTGATGTAGTGGGGGACACTGAGGAAAGTTTCTTCCAGATATGTGTCCCCCACCTCCATCTCCTTTGCAATTGTTCTAAGGACCAACTCTACCTGTAATTTTCCTGCATGTCTGAAAATTCTCTAGCTGAAATATCCTGTTGCACGAGGTAAGGAAAAACTGTGCTGAAGCTACCTTCCACCAAAACATACAAATGTGCAGAGCTGTTAGAAAAGAGGCATTGAGGGAAAAAAACAGATATAAAAGGAGAAGCACATGAGGAGACAGAGTCCCATTTTGTTTTCTCTTGGGCCTGGGGCTTGCAAGAGTTTATAAGGAAACAGCAGTTTCTCTAGCAATACCCTGTGGTTTCTTATTAAAACCCAAGGTTGTGAGTTCTGCTTCCTGGAATGGGTGGGGGATGAGATGGGGTCTAGCTTTTTTCCAGACCAAGCTTCTAGCTGAAAATAACTAGAAAAGAAGACAGAAATATATATATATATATCTTTTAAACTGTTCGATGGCATTAAAGAGCAACCAAAGATTTATAGAAGCAAGATCTCAGAGAGAAGGGGCAACCAGGAATCTAAGCCCAATATTTGGCATCCCTCTTTTCTTTGAGAAGTTTGGACTTTTTTTTTTTTTTTTGGCTGTACCATGCAGCGTGTGGGATCTTAGTTCCCTGACCAGGGATCGAACCTGTGCCCCCTGTATTGGGAGCACAGAGTCTTAACCACTGGACTGCTGGGGAAGTCCCTGGACTTTTTGATTGAAGCGCTGATCAGAAAGTGGCAGCTGAGAAGCTGAGTAAGAACTCTTGACAGCCTCTCACCGGGTTGCAGGAACAAAAATTGGAGTCTGAGACCTGCCAATCAGGAGAGGATACGATGAACGGCCCAGGTTTTCAGTGGGCGTCTCAAAGATCTACTACCTAGAATAAGAGGGTCTTAGGCCAGGTTTCCTAGAAGACAGAGCCAGAGGCAAAAGCTTGCATGCTGCCACTTTGCCAGGAAACACACTTGCAGGGAAGCTGGAGTGAGGAAGAAAGGGAGTGGGGCAGAGCAGAAGGGAGAACGTGTGTAAGGGAGGGTGTACTGAACTCTACAAAACACCAGTTCTCAAAACCCTCAAGGTCTTCGAAAACAAGGAAAATCTGTTACTATCACAGACCAGATGAGACATGATGACTAAATATGAAGTGGTATCCTGGAACAGAAGAGGAACATTAGGGAAAAACTAATGGAAACCAAATAAAGTATGCAGTTTAGTTAATAGTTATGTACCAATGTTGGCTCCTTAATTGTTACAAATGTACCTTAGTAATGTAAATTGTTACCAATAGGGAAAAGTGGGTGCAAGGTATATGGAACTCTCTGTACTATCTTTGCAACTTTTCTGTAAATCTAAAACTATTCTAAAATACAATTTTATTAAAAAGAAAAGAGTAAACAGATAGGTTAAACCAAATGAATTTTCTCTGGTGAAAACGTGAATAATAACGTCTTGTGGGATTATAAACGTGTATTTAACATCACGTATAATTAAATCATATACACATTAAATATTAATAAACATAAACACATATAATTAGATTACATACATAATTAAAACATGTACATAATTAAAACACACAGCAATAGCTCAAAGGCAGAAGGATGGGGATACATGGAGTTAAGATGTTCTAAAATCCTTGTATTGTCTGGGAAATTGTTAAAATATTCACTTATATTAGATTTTAATAAATCAAAAATGCATGTTGAATCTCTAGTTTCATCACCAACATAATAGAAACTGAATGTGTAACTTAGCAACCAACAGAGAAGAAAAATAGAATAATAAAAATACTTAATATGAAAGAGTAAGAAAGGAAATTGAACATAAAAGAGGTAGGACAAATAGAAAATAAATAGTAAGTTGTAATGCTGAAACCTAAGTATCAGTTATAACATTAAGTATGAATGAAGAAAATGCTCCAATTAAAAGTCTAAGTTAGAGGAGATTTAGAAACAACAACATTAAGCAAATGTTTCTTTAAATAATATACTTTAATTATAAGCATACAAAATTATTAAAAAATGGAGATGGAAAAAGACATTCAATTCAAACAGTAACTAAAAGAAAACTGGTGTAGCTAAGTAGACTTCAAAACAAAGCATTATTGGAGATAAAGAGGAATCATGTATATTAAAAGGGTCAATCCACCAGAAATATATAACAATTCCAAATTTGTATGCACTTCATAACAGAGGCTCAAAATATAAAAAGCAAAATTAGATCAAACTAAAAAGGAAAAAGACAGATCTACAACTACAGTAGCGGACTTAAATACAGTTCTCTCAGCAACTGATAGAACAAGCAGGAAAAAAATCAGGATTTAAAAGAATCGAGCTATAAAATAAAAAAAGTTGACCTATAACATACATACTACCACCTCTAAACAGTGAGAGATTGAGTACACAATTGACCCTTGAACAACATAGTTTGAACTGCTTGGGTCCACTTATATGTGGATTTTTTTCACCTACTGTATAGTACAGTACTACACAATTCATGGTTGGTTGAATCCAAGGATGTGGAACTGTGAATATGGAGGGCTGACTGTAAAGTTATACTTGGATTTTTGACCGCATGCGGAGTTGGTGCTCCTAACCCCTTGGTTGTTCGAGGGTTGACTGTACCTTCTTTTCAAGTGAACAGAACAC
Organism: Aethalodelphis obliquidens; assembly: GCF_003676395.1. NCBI lineage: Eukaryota > Metazoa > Chordata > Mammalia > Artiodactyla > Delphinidae > Aethalodelphis > Aethalodelphis obliquidens. The sequence goes on from NW_020837948.1 coordinate 5,000,622, forward strand.
TTGCCAAAATTGAGCATGTGTTGAGCCATAAAGCAAATTTCAAAGAACTGAAATCATACAGAAGATATTCTCTAACCACAGTAGAATTAAGCTAAAAACCAATAACAACAAACTAGAAAATACTCAAATGTTTGGAAATTAAGCAATATACTTCTAAATAAATCATGGATCAAAGAATATCACAATAGAGAGGAGAAACTATCTGAATAATAATGAAAATACAACATACGAAAACTTGTGAGCTGTGGACTGAATGTTTGTGTCTCCTCCAGATGCGTGTGTTGAAGCCCTATTCCCCAGTGTGATGGTATTGGAGGTAGGGCCTTTGGGAGGTAATTAGGTTTAGACGAGGTGACATGAATGGAGCTCCCATGGTGAGATTGGTACCCATAGGAGAAGAGGAAGAGACAAGAACCTTCTCTGTTTTCACCACGTGAGGATACAGCAAGAAGGTGTGCAGACCAGGAAAAGGGCCCTCACCAGGTGTTAAATCTGTTGACACCTTGATCTTGGAATTTTCAGCCTCCAGAATTATGAGAAATAAAAGTTTGTTGTTTAAGCCATCCAGGCTATAGAATTTTGTTATGGAATGACTAAGATATTGTGGAACATAGTCACAATGGACCTGGACCTGGAAGGAAATTTATAACCTGGAATTCATGTAAGAGAAAAGAGGAAAGAGCATCTATCTCCAGGAAATTAGAATATCAACGGCATATTCAACCCAAAAAGGTCCACTTCCAGGTGCATGAAGTGGTTTGTGGCAAGGCAATTCTCCCACTAAAAAAACCTCTGGAAACACAGACAACTTATAAAAATCGTATATTCAAAAGCATCAGAGAACTACTGAGGCAATGGAGATTAAAGGATAAGATTTCATTGAGGGGAGAACTTTTTACCAGATGAGTGCAGAATACACATTATTTTCAGGAGACATTTATATGGTCAATTCATTTTCAGTAAAGATGCCAAATCAAACCAGTGGGGAAAGATTAGTTTTTTCATCAAAAGGTGCTGGAACAACTGAATATCCATATGAGATCAAATGGAACTTGACCTCTCTACCTCACACTATATGTAAGATTTAATTTGCCATGGATCATAAACCTAAATGTAAAAGCTATAACTGTAAAGATAGTAAGGAAAATATCTTCATGATCTGGGGTAGGCAAAGATTTCTCAGAACTAGAAAGATATAACTATAAAAGAAATCATGATTGAGTGGAATTTATCAAAAGTAAAAACGTCTGTTCATCAAAAGATAACCATCAAGAAAATAAACAGAGTTTCCTTGGTGGCGCAGTGGTTGAGAGTCCGCCTGCCGATGCAGGGGACACGGGTTCATGCCCCGGTCCGGGAAGTTCCCACATGCTGCGGAGCGGCTGGGCCCGTGAGCCATGGCCGCTGGGCCTGCGCGTCCGGAGCCTGTGCTACGCAACGGGAGAGGCCACAGCAGTGAGAGGCCCGCGTACCACAAAAAAAAAAAATAAAAAATAAAAAAAATAAACAGGCAAGCCCCAGACTGAAAGAAAATATTGACAAGATAGATGACTGAGAAAGAACTTATATTCAGAATACATAAAACTCCTACAACTTAATAATTTAAAGGAAAAACAGCCCCATAAAAATAAGCAAAAAACTTGACAGACGTTTCACAAAGGAAGATATTTGAATGGCCAATAAGTTTGTGAAAAAGTGCTCAACATTACAAGGCATTAGGAAAGTGGCAAGGATGTAGAGCAACCGAAACTCTCATATTACTGGTAGGAACATAAAAGAGTACAACCATTTTGCAAAAACTCTGGCAATTTCTTAGCTAGTTAAACATGCACTTACACTTTGATTTAGCAATTCCAATCCTAGTTATTTATCCAAGAGGTACAAAAACATATGTCTTTAAACCAACTTATACAAGAATGCTCCACACACCTTTATTCACAATAACAAAAAAATTGGAAAAAAACCCCAAACCCAAATATTCATCAACAGGAGAGTGGATAAACAAATCACGATGTATTTATACAATGTAGTACTATTCAACAATAAAAACAATCAATGCACACAGCAACATGGATTGATGTCCCAAACAAAAACAACTGAAGACAAAAGAGACATACTCTATAATTCCATTTTTATGAAGTTCTAAAACAGTCAAAACCAATCGAAGGTGAAAAACATCAAAACGATGGTTGCCTCTGGGGGTAGAGATTAACTGGGAAGGGACTCAAGGGAACTTTCTAAGGTGATGAAAATGTTCTGTATCATGATAAAAGAGGCAATTAAATGATATACCCATTTGTCAGAATCATACAGCTAAAATGTGTGCACTTCCATGCATGTATATTTTACCTTAAAATGAAAGAACTGTTAAAAATCATCATCAGGTAGGGAAGTTCGGGGGAGTACAGTGGAGGCAAGAATGGCAGAATTTGATAATTGTTGTGGCTGGGTGATGAATATACTGGCGTTAATAATACTCTCCTCCTTACGTTGTAAATGTGAATTTTTCCATAATAGAATTTGTTAATGAAGGTGAAATAAAGAAGTTTTAAAATTTCTTTAAAGAAGAAAAAAATGAAGAGAATTAGTTGCCAGCAAGTCTTTATTAAAAGAAACACTAATGGTAGTTTTTTCAAGAAATAAAAATGAAAAAGAATCTGAAAAAGAATAGATATATGTACATGTGTAACTAAATCACTTTGTTGTACACCTGAAACGAACAGAACATTGTAAATCAAATATACTCCAATATAAATTTTTAAAAATAAATGAATTTCAATTAAAAAAAAGCAATAAAAATGACCCACATGGAAACATAGATATACAAGAGAGACTGAAGAGCACCAGAAGGGATAAATATGTGGATGAACATAAATTAAGGTAACTATACAGAATAATCCTAATAATGTTGTGGAGTTTAAAATATATGTGGAAGATTCATGAGAATAATGAAAAGTTGAGAGAGTTAAAAATATTCTAAATTAAAATATTCTAAGGTGTTAAAATTATTGGGAAGATAGGAAAAATAATTTTTTGGTAAAATGTCAAGCAGACATCTTGTAATATATGTGGTAATTTATTACAGTAGTAATAGGAAACTAATGTAGTATCCACTGATGATTTTTGCCAAAACTAACCTTACTTTGATGGTTGCAACATGCTGATTTTCCAACTCCAGCACTCCCTCTACATTTTCTAGTTGCCACTTGTCATTCTACTAAAGGAACAGAACTTTTTCCCCCTTTCTATATAAATAAATATTATATGTATAAGTATCTATTAAACATATATTTATATGCAATATACTATATATATAAGTATATATTATATATGTATATTATCTTTTTATAATCAGTATGGACTCATAAATCCATCAAATTGTCCCAGATTTGGCCCATGGGAGCCTCTTAAACTGGCTTGTTGTTGAGCCTCTTTAACTGGCTCTGATCATTTTGTGAGTGTGTGTGTCTGTGCATGTGTATTTCCCTACTTCCTAGCATAGCAAGATATTCCAGTCTTATATATTTCCTGCCCTAGCCCTAGAATGAGCCATTTCTCCAAGGAGCACTAGACTCCTTTTAGTAGGAAATGGTATTAAAAATCAAGATCTGGATATTAGATATCCATATTGCTACAGGGGTGTCTTTTCTTCTTGGCCTTTTCAGCAAATAGAGCTAGGAAATATATGCGTGTATAATAAACACACACACACATATATACACACACAAATATATATGTGTGTGAACATATACAGGTATATGCACATATATATTTATACATACCTATTTTAGAAATGAGTTCACACCAGTACCTCCAGTCCCAATTCATCCCTATAGGTCTCTTCCTTGCCTTCCTCCATTCCATATTTCTACATCCCTTTTCCCCATGGTGAGAACCCTGGCTTCCAATAATATCAACACATTTACTCTTTTTTCTAAAACGTATAATAGATCCAAAACTATCTTAGAGGATAAGATAGTGGCGCAGTGGTTAAGAATCCACCTGCCAATACAGGGGACACGGGTTCAAGCCCTGGTCCAGGAAGATCCCACATGCCGCAGAGCAACTAAGCCTGTGCACCACAACTACTGAGCCTACGCTCTAGAGCCCGCGAGCCACAACTACTGAAGCCCGCACGCCTAGAGCCTGTGCTCCACAACAAGAGAAGCCACCGCCATGACATGACCGCGCACCGCAACGAAGAGTAGCCCCTGCTCGCCACAACTAGAGAAAGCCCGCGAGCAGCAACGCAGCCCCCCGCCCCCCAAAAAAAATTGTTTTAGAATTGATTTTCCTATAGCATTGCAGAAAAAAAGCAAACAATAAAAACGGTTCAGGATTTGTTTGTAACTCTTCCCTGCCTCCCTTCCTCACCACAGACAAAGTATCAAATACTGTATTCATAAGTAAAGTCAACTGCTTCTTTGTCCGCCCCCGCATTCTGTAGGGTTATGGTATTCATTTGAAATAAATTGGGTTTACTGGTTTTAGTTTGATTTTAGTTTTAGAAATGTTCTCCCTGTTCATTCTTACAGATGCAGTTTTAGTTTTTGAGTATGTGGAACTCTAACATACTTCCAAAAGCCAAAGTGTGCAAAATATACTCAGAGAAGTGTTACTGTCTCCCTTGCTTTCTGCCCCTTACCCCTTCTAGGTTACTATGTTCATTGTTTTCTAGTTTATCCTTTCTGTGTTTCTATTTGTAGAGATATATGTATGTTTTCTTATTTCGCCTTCTTTCTTATACAAAATGTAGCACACTATATATGCTCATTTGCACTTTGCTTTTTTCATTTAACAACATCTCCTGTAAATCACTCCATAATCAGTTCATAGAGATCTTCATCCTTTCTTTTTACAGTGTGTAGTATAGTATCAGAGTTTATTCAACCAATCTTACATGCTTGGATATTTAAGTATTTGTCAATATTTTGCAATTACAAATAGTGAAGCAATGAATAATCTTGAGAGGATGTATTTTCGTATCATTGGGGTGCATTTTCAGGGTAAATTCTAAAAGCAGAATTGCTTGGTTAAGGGTACATACAAAGATAATTTTATTAAATACTGTGAAATTCCCCTCCATAAGTCTGTAATAGTTTGTATTCCTACCAGCAATATATGAGAGCCTGTTTCCTACAGCTGTGCCAACAGGGTGTAGTTTCAAGTTTTTGAACTTTTGCCAGTCTGATAAGTGAGAAATGATATCTAGGTGTATTTTTTTTTTTTTTTTTTTTTTTTGCAGTACGCGGGCCTCTCACTGTTGCGGCCTCTCCCATTGCGCAGCACGGGCTCCGGACGCGCAGGCTCAGCGGCCATGGCTCACGGGCCTAGCTGCTCCGCGGCATGTGGGATCTTCCTGGACCGGGGCTCGAACCCGTGTCCCCTGCATGGGCAGACGAACTCTCAACCACTGCGCCACCAGGGAAGCCCCTAGGTGTATTTTTATTTACATTTTTCTTATGAGTGAAGTTGACCATCTTTTCATGTTTTAAGCACCATTTTTATATCTCTTTTGTTAATTGTTCGTATCATTTGAGCATTTTTTCTTTTTTTTTTTCTTTTTGTCTGCGTTGGGTCTTCATTGCTGCGCGTGGGCTTTCTCTAGTTGCGGCGAGCCGGGGCTACTCTTCGCTGTGGTGCTCTGCCTTCTCATTGAGGTGGCTTCTCGTTGTGGAGCATGGGCGCTAGGCACACGGGCTCAGTAGTTGTGGCGCATGGGCTTAGTTGCTCCGTGGTATGTGGGATCTTCCCAGACCAGGGATGGAACCTGTGTCCCCCGTGTTGGCAGGTGGATTGCGCCACCAGGGAAGTCCCTGAGCATTTTTTCAATAGAATTTTAAATCTCCCCCCCAGTTTTCAGAAGAGATATAGTTATATGACTGCTGTGGACTGAATTGTGCCCTCCCAGAATTCATATTGAGGCTCTAACCCCGATGTGACTATATTTGGAAATAGGGCCTTTAGGAGGTAATTAAGGTTATATGAAGTCATAAGGATGGGGCTCTAATCCAAAAGGATTAGTGTCCTTATAAGAGGAGACACCAGAGAATAATCTCTTCTATTTCTTTCTCTCTCTCTCTGTACAGGTGTACAGAGGAAAGGTCATGTGAAGACAAGTGGCCATGTGCTCTGGAAGAGAGCTTTTACCAGAAACTGAACTGTACCAGAACCTTGATCTTGGACTTTCCAGCCTCCAGAACTGTGAGGAAATTCGATTATCTAAGCCACCCAGTCTATGGTATTTTGTTATGGCAACCTAAGCAGATTAAGAGAAGGACAATAACTTTTACCTGTGTTATATTTTGCCAATATTTTCTTCCAGTTTGTCATTTGTCTTTTGACTTTCTTATGGTGGTTTTCTTTTTCCATGGAAAAGTTTTGTTTTGTTTTTCATGTTTTTAATGTAGTCAAGAGAGAAGTATTATAATAACCTTTTCAGATAATTGTGAATATTGTTCTCTGATTTCTACACCCAAACTCATTAAGTGGTAGTTTCCTAACGGTTAGTAGTTATGTAGAATATTAAAACATATCACTGGACTTGTCATACTCTGTGACATTAAATCCATTGGTTTTTCTTTCACTTTGAATGAATTTTTTTTTAACCAATGCATGATGTTATAACATCATGCATTTGGAAAATATAAGTTCACTAAGTTATACTATCTTATATATTACTAAGATATTTAAGATCTTTCTAAATGTTGACAGGTTTTTATTATATAACATCAAAAAATTATATTAGTTAATACCGTCACCAATATCATCAGAAAAGTTTTTAAGTTTTGGGAAGCTGTCAACTGTCAAGCTCATGGTGGCAGACACAGGCTTTCAAAAATTTTTAAAATCTGGCCATTAAAGACACTTTTAATTCTTAAGTGAAACTGTGTGTTTGTTGAAGAATTCCATAACTGCTAAATTTGGGGCCACTGCCTTGAGTTATGCTAAGACACAGTTTTACCCACCAGTGCTTTTGTAATATCAGTGCAAATGTCAATACAGTGAGAAAGGCAAATAAGGCCCTACTATTAATTATGAATGTAGTCTCAACCCACAGACCCCAGTAAAGAGTCTCAGGGACCCTGAAGTTGTCCCTTTGAGCACCACTGCTCTACAGGTAGCCTAATCCTTTAAACCATGTTTTCAATCCAGCTCTAACCTCAGGGGGGAAAATATTTAAATCTAGAGATGTCTCTAGGCCTGGAAAAAGGTAATGTAGCCTCGATGGTTTTCCTTGGTCCCTTTGTTGTTCCCAATTAAGGGTAAATATTCATCTGTACTTCTCTTAGAGAAGGGCATTAACTGCTTAACAAAGACAGGAGGGGGTGGGGATTATTGAAAAAAAGGGAAGGAGTCAGACGTTACCGCCAATTACAGATCAAAGAGAGAGAACTTACCTCTGCAGTAATGAAGTAAGGAAGAAAGGCTCCAGAGGAAGAGACTAGACGGTGGTGCATCTGTTCCATGGAAAAGACCACATCTGTTTGCTTGTGGGGGGCAGAGGACAGTGGGGGGAGGTTTATTTCTTTCCTGGGATTCCTCCACTCCCTCGAGCACTCACATTCACTTCTCTTTGCTTGAGTGTGTTGATGAAAAGCTTAGGAACTAACTAGAGACCCCACTCCCTGCCCTTCCACAAATAAGGTCAAGCTAAACCGGGGAAATGGTGACACCCCACCGTTTGACTCTCAGATCATCAAAGGTCTTGGAGAACAGTCAGGGTGGGGCCAGGAGGTGCTGGGGAAATGCACGAATGCTCGATCCCACCCATTGCCTGCCCTGTCCCAAGATCTTTGGAGGGCCATTTGGCTACCTGTGTTAAAGCTTGTAAACTATGGCTCTTTGATCCAGCAGTTCCGCTTCTAAGAACTTACCCTCAACAGTCAGATGTGCACAAAGATGCATCTCTAAGGACATTCATCAGGTCTTTCTAATAGAGTGGGAAATTGCCTGAAAGAAAAACAGTAACAACAACAATAACCAATAATAATTGGTTAACTAAACAATGGTACAGCCCAGGATGTTTGGGACGGTGGTTCCCAAAATGGGGTCTGCAGATCCCTGAAGGTCACTGAGACCCCAGACTTTTCATGATAATGCTCAGACATTATTTAGCTTTTTCACTGTCTTGGTCTTTGTACCAATGGTGCAAAAACAATCGTGGGTACAACTGCTGGTGACAGCACATATCAGCAATGACACCAGACTTTACTAATCATCATTTTATCATTTATTGCCAAGCACTCGCAGAAAAAAAATCCCAACAGTTTCACTTAAGAATGTCCTTGATGAAGCAGTAAAAATCACTAATTTTATTGTTCTTATTGATTAATGGATTTTATTGATCTTGACCCCTCAGGACACATTTTACATTTTAAAATGTTCTCTGTGACCACCTGGGAAGTATGTGTGACGTACTTCTGCTATATAACAAACTAGGTTGGTTGCCTTGAGAAAAAGCATTTGTGTGACTGAGTTGTGGGCTAAACTAGCTGCTTTTTTCATGAAACACCATTTTTATTTGAAATGACCATGACGGACAGCAGGGCTACATTAATATTTTCATGGGCTCCAGGCACTTTTGCTTTTTTGGGCCCCTTCCTCTATAAAAAGATATAAAAATGATATTTTATGACTATGTTAGTATAAAGACAAATATATTAATGTTATATTTAAAAATATTTTATTTGATCTAAAAGAAGTAACCTTCATTTTCTTCTTCTGATTTTAAAGAAGTTGAAACATTTTTATGGGCCCATAAAGTCATGTGGGCCTGGGCTCTGTTCCTAATGGAGAAGGTGGGCCTGACTGACAGACGAACTGTGGTTGTTCAGACTTGGGTGTGTGCAAGGCTGAATCCTCCATGAGGCATAGTTGTAATATATCATGTTAATATATTTGTCTTTACACCAGTGCCGGGGTTTTTTGTTTGTTTTTGTTTCTGCTTTTAAATGGAGGAAGGGAGCCCAAGAAGGTAAAGATGCCTAAGGCCCAGGAAAGTCATAATGCAGCCCTGTGTATATGGTGGACATTTTCTTGAAAATGAATAAAATGAACTTGTCACTTCAAGAAAGGTAGTTGTGACATTATGTTGCCAATGGTAAATTTGAACTTACAAGGAAAAATTACAATATTGGGAAATTTGTATCTGCCACCATGAGCTTGAAATCTTCTCAGTACTTAAAAACCTTCTGTTGATATCAGCGGTGATATTAAGGAATGTGATCTGATTGTACCATGAAAGGAGTTGGCATTTGGAAGACTGGGAGATCTGTATAACTCAGTGAACCACTGTTTTCCAAATGACCAATGAGTGATTATACCAAATCGTGCATGGCTTAAAGGTCCATCAAAATAATGGATAAAAAAATAAGAGACTATTAAGGAAATCAGCCCTTTGCCTTTGGTGTGAGTTACAAATCATGTTTTCCTAGCTTATCATTTCTACTTGGACTTGATTTATGGTGTTTTTTTTTAAATGCAGACTTTTAATTTATTTTTTATTTTATTTATTTTTTAACATCTTTATTGGCGTATAATTGCTTTACAATGTTTGTTAGTTTCTGCTGTATAACAAAGAGAATCAGCTATATGTATACATAGATCCCCATATCCCCTCCCTATCCCACTCCTCTAGGTGGTCACAAAGCACCGAGCTGATCTCCCTGTGCTATGCAGCTGCTTCCCACTAGCTATCTATTTTACATTTGGTAGTGTATATATGTAAATGCTACCCTCTCACTTCGTCCCAGCTTGCCCTTCCCCCTCCCCGTGTCAAGTCCATTCTCTACATCTGCGTCTTTATTCCTGTCCTAATGCAGACTTTTTAAATGTAAAATAAAATTTAAGAATTCTGCTCATTCCCCCCCAAATAAGATAGATTAATAAATCCATTCAAAATAATAAAAAAGTAGATTAATGGATTTTTATGTTACCAAATTCAAAAATGTATCCATTGGTTTCAGATTCTACATTGCTATTAACCTTTAAGAAACTACTACTTTTTGGGTTTTGGTATGGTATCAAAGAAGAACATCCAAAATTATCTGAAAAGGATATTAAAATCTTCTATCTTTTCCCAAACACATATCTGTTTTTTTTTTTTAATGTAGGCTGGATTTTTTTATACTTAAAACAATAGATAGCAACGACCAAATACAGGAGACATGAGAATCTAGCTATCTTCTGTTAAACCAGACATTAAAGAAATGCGCAAAGTTGCAAGGCAATGACACTCTTCTCACTGAATTTTGTTTGTTTGGAGAATATAGTTATTTTTTATACAAATACATTATTTATATTAATGTGTAACTTGTTTACATATTAACATTTAAAAAATGAATAAATTGGTATTTAAGATCTTTCTGTTTTAATTTCTAATAGAACAAATACTGACAGATATACCCCACATAAACAAGAGCTCTTTGCAGTCCTCAATAATTTAAGATAAAGGCGTTTTGAATTCAAATAGTTTGAGAACTGCTGTTGTAGAACACCTGGTTAAATGTTCATAAAGGACCATTAAGTTTAAAAAGCAGGTGACAAGCCCTAAATACAATAGGAACCCAAATACGTTTACTATTAGGTAGATATGGATACAAGGGCTGAAAGGGAATCAGTGGTTCTCTCCCAGTGGTATACTTAGGGTGATTTTTTTTTTGAGCATTTTTATTTTCCAAGTTTTACATAGTAAGCATGCATTTATTTTGCAATTGGAGAAAAAAAAAAGCTGGTGGAACCCTCTGAGCCAGATTAGGGGAGAGTGCATGTCACTGAAGTGGAAGAACAGAGCACACAAGTTAGAGGGGAAGAGAAAGGGTGGTGGAGCCTTTTGGAGAGAGGGCATCTTGAACTGCTCCCAGGGACAATATTCCTACTGAGTTCTATGAGCATGGCACACTGTGGCGGGGGGGTGAGGAGTGTGAGGGGGGATGGCACTAAGACCAGCTCTTGGAGGGGTATAGACTCTAACCCAAGGACAACAGTGCATGACTCAGTGGGGACAAAAAGACCCATTCTGAATGGCCGGGGAGGATGCCGAGGATAGATGCTGGGCGCAGAGGAAACCAAGCCCCTAGAAGGGCTCTCTTCAGGACTGAGCCATGAGAACTCAGGTCCCAGATGAACTTGGATTTGAACTCCAGCGCCAGCCTACCTGCTCTGTGATCTCCAGCATATTTCTTAGCTTTCCGAATCTATAGTGTCTTCATCTGTAAACTGGGGATAGAGATGTCCCAGAAATAGTGTGCCTGCTAGGGCTGATGTGAAATGAAAATGATACATGTGATTTGACACATAGTGAGTGTGCAATAAGATGGAAAGAAAAAACAGCCTTGTAGGCATGACCCACTTCCATGTCACCAGGGAAATCAATTTAGTCAGAAACCAAAGCTGGGGTGGAGGTGAGTGAATTACTTCTTGGCGCCCTAGGGTTGCAGATTGGGATCTCTTAGACAATCATGCTCTGTGTCTGGTCTTAGCCATCACTAAGGACCTGGGGAAGAGGAAGCCTCAGGTCTGTAAACAGCCAGACACCAGCAGGCTGCAGGCATCTCCTCCTCTCCACACATGCCTGGCCTTCCCTACAGCCCAGCTGCTCTCTCTTGTTAAGCTTCTAGGAGTACTGCTTATGTTTCGGACCAGAGTCTGGGCAGTGTGGCAACGCACCTAGAGGGGTTTTCTCCTGGAAGGAGCCTGGTCCACAGCAGGTGCTCAGCAAGTATTTGTTGAGTGAATTATTGAAGTCTGGCATCCTCCCTACTTGCTGTGGCCTACAGAAGCCTCACCTGGTGGCTGGCCCCTGCAGAACTGAGGGACCACCCTAAAGAGCGGGGAAGGACAGAGCAACTGGGGTGGGGGGTGATCTCTGTCCCTTTCCAGACACCTCTCTGCAGCTTCCCTGGGGGAGTCCTCACACATCCTTAATGCTTTTGTTTTTGGACCCAAAGAACTATCATTTCTCCAGTTTCACCTCCTGTAATTTTCCCCTTCACTCATTCCACTTCAGCCTCACACTCACTCTTCCTTTCTTAAAAATTGAGATATTATTGACATATAACATTGTGTGAGTTTAAGGTGTACAACCTGTTGATTTGATATATTTATATATTGCCATATGACTACCACCTTAGCGCTAGTTAACACCTCTATCATGTCAAACGTTATCTTTTTTAATGGTAAGAACACACTCACTATACCTTGATGATTTCAGAGACTCTTCTGCCTCAGGGTCTTTGCATTTGCCCTCCTGCTGCTTGGAATACTCTTCCCCCAGATATCCACTTGGCTTGCTCCCTCAATTCATTCACGTCTTTGCTTAAATGTCACCTTCTCAGGGAGGCCTTCTCTAAAGTTTGAAACTGCACCCCAACTCATACCTCCTATCCCCCTTCCTCGCTTTGTTACTGAGCCCAAGCTCGTACTCCTTGCCGCACGACAGGCCAATAAATCAAGAGACGAGTTGTGAGGCCAAGGAATAATGACTTTATTCAGAAAGCCAGCAAGCCAAGAAGATAGTGGACTTGTGCCCCAAAGAACCATCTTGCCTGAGTCAGAATTCAGGCTTCTTTTATACTAAAAGGGGAAGGAGTAAAGCCAAAATTTGCTGGTTCTGGTCAGCCTCTGGAGGGGATGTGTTAATTTCTTCCTCCCTGCAGTCATTCACAGGTGGGCCTGGTAAGGATGGTTCCTGTGAGCTAACCAAAGGTATTTTAGCTTCATGCTCATTACCTGGGAGGCAGGGTTCGCAGAGATGGGCCATTATATGTAATTTAAGCTTATAGGAAACACCCTTTTAGTGATTAACTTGTAGTAGGATACAAAATTTTTTCCCTATTACAGCTTTATTTTCCTCTATAGCATTTACACCATCTGGCACATCATCTCTTTTGCCTATAACCTTTCTTTCCCTACTACATGGCAAACTTCAGGAGGTCAGGGATTTTTGCCTGTTCTGTTCACTGCTTCATCTTCATCACCCAAATTGGTGCATGGCACAAAGTATGACCACAGTAGTTAATTGAATTAATGGATATGTGAATGGCATGTATTGGACACTGCTCTGCAAACTTTTAAAGCCTAGTGTAAAGCATCATGGTGAGGGGAGGAGGTTACCACCAGCTGCTACAGGGGCAGCCCGAGGGAAGGGAGGGGTCTTCAGTGACTCATAACCTCCCGTCACCAACTCCAGCAGCCACAGAACAACTCTGCGGAGGGTATGTATTGTTATCTAAAGTTGGTCCACAGCTGGGTGCCGAGGTGGCTTCCCCCTCCACACTTTGGTGGAGGGAGAGGAGAGAAGGAGAGGAAAGGTCCCTTTTTAAGTCCTTGGGATGGGTCACTAACGCCTTCAGGCCAAAAACCAATTTAGGAATACAAGATAAGTTTTGCATCGGCCCCTCTTTCTGCTTGTCTGCAGTTAAAAAAAAATGTGTGTGATGATAAAGAATCACTGTTTATATTAGTAAATCTCAACTTGGGTCCAAGAGTGAACATTTGCTGAATCGAAGTAAACGCCTTCCATGCAACAGAGCAGATCCAGACTTCTAGGGGTCACTATGAAGAACCCCAGGGGTGCGCAGTAGATGGTCGTGGGGAAGACCAGGTTTGATGGGGGCTTGTGTCTAAAGACAGCGGGAGGTTCTGAAGTGCGCGGGAGGTTTGCATTGGTTGGGGAGGGAAAAGTGCTTGCTGGTAACAGCAGTCGTGCCTCCCTCCCTGCGTTAATGGGAAGGCTTCTAGGGATGGGCAGCAAAAGCCCCCCTCAGTAGGCGCTCAGTAAGTGTCACTCGAGACGCACAGGCTGGGACGCGCGCTGGAGAAGTGCCTCTGCCGGGGTCCCGACCCTTTCCCAGGACTTAGCTCAGGGCGAGTCCCCGGCTCGGGCGGGACCCAGCGTTCGGTGTCCTGGCGAGCTGACCGAGGGCTGAGGGCCAGAGCCAGGACCGCGATGCGGCCAGGGGACTGACCCACCGACGTCCAGGCGATACAGCGCGGAGGGTCCCCCGCGCGCGCAGCCGCGGGCTTGGGGTCAAGGCCGGGGCGCCCGGGTGGAGCGGGAGGGGTGGCCGGACGCGCGGGGACGGGATGGGATGTGACGAGCGGCGCGCTGTGCATTGTGGGAATCCCGGGGCCGCGGCTAGTGGTTCCAGTTCACTCAGCAGCGGAGCCGGGCGGAGGGGGCGAGCGCGGGGCGCGCGGGCGGGAAGCGAGGAGGCGGGCGGGCCAGCCAGGAGCGCGGAGAAGAAAAGGCGCGAGCGGCCGAGAGGGCACAGGCCAGACACCTTGCTGCTGCCGCCGCCGCCGCCGCCAAGCCGCCCCGTAAGTGCCGCACGGGCCCCCTCGCCGCGCGCCCCGTCCCCGCCGCCCGGGTCCGGCCGCCTCGCTCTTCCGGCCGAGGGTGCCTGGGAGCCTCCGGGCCTGGCGTGTACCGGGCGGCGCACGGCCGCGCTCGGGCCGCCGGCCTCAGCGCGGCCCACGCCGGGGCCTCGCGCACGCACGGCGCCCTCGCAGGCCCTGCCCCGGCCGCGCGGGAGTCCCTCTGGTTTTGTTCAAAAAGCAAACCCGGAAGCCAACTTCTCTTAGAACCGCGTCCTCCTGCCTGCGCCTGGGCGCTTTTGTGGGCAGGAGACAGCCCTGGCCCTTCCCCCGGCGACCCTTCCCGGGGCGGGCGGGCTGGACTCGAGGCCGCGGGAGGCGGCGGGGAGCTGGCCGGTCGGCCTGGGCCTGGACGCCCGGGAGCTGTTGTGCGCGGAGTTGTACTTGGTGAGGCGCCCGTCCGCCGGCGAGTTGCCGGCCCCGGCACAAAAAGTGGGGCCCGAGCCCCAGGTGGCCGTGGTGTAGGCGTCTGGATGGTATCTGCTGTGAGGGTGGGGTGGGGGGTTGGGGGATACTTGCGGGACTGCAACCAGGCAGGGGCGGGGAGAGGTTTGTTCAGGGACTGCCTGGAGAGGGGCCACGGGAACCCCCGCAGCTTTCGCTCGTCTTCTGACCGGCCTTTTGTTTGCTTTGTGGTTGGGAGGTTTTTTTTTTAAAGGTAACTCCGGAAGGCTGGAAGGCTGTAGGTTCCTCGGGTGGAGAAGGCCGGGAGGGAAGAGACTCGCTGGGGGTGGGGTGGAGTGAGGAGGTGAGTGTGCAGGATGCTGTTGGCCATGCCACCTGACAACAGGTGTGCGGAATGGCGCGCCCCACCTCCACTCCTGCAGAGATCACAGACCACTCAAGGATCTTGTCAGTAGATTGCTTGGAAGTTTCTTTTAGACAAGATGTTAGGGAAAAATATTCCTGAGTTTGAAAGTAAGAGACTTATGTATTGATACAAACAGCTGAGACAAGCCTTAAATTCAATAATTAAAATTACCACGAAGTCCTTGTAAGACTTTAATGATCCAATAAACAGCATATAAGAATAGACAGTTAGAGGGGCACTTCTGCTAGCTTCTCTCTTCTACCCTTGTGGTTTGAGGTTTTATCATTAAAGGGGGGAAAGTGCTTTGTTACAAGACTTCCTGCTCTAGGGACTCAGGGAATTTTGAACAGTTTTAGGTTTGAGTGGGAGACTCTAGTTGTGAATTAGATGGAATCCATGGCCACGTTTCGGTTACTAGTCTGCTTTCAGAGGAGTTATTAGCTCTGAAATGGACACCTTATGCCTGCAACTGGAATTAATACCCATTGTACACAACTAACCAAAGCTGGGCAGTAGCATCTCAGTCTTGTACAAGAGGCTACCCGATGAGGATAAATGTGTTTTTCAACCTGTTTTTCTTTCTTTCTTTTTTTAAATCCTCTAGACTTTAAATTTTTCTTTACTCTAGTTTTAGGAGGAGAGTGGGAAATCTTTCCACTTTGTTATTGTTTTAATCTCTTACCATTGTTAATGCTGATCCCTAGATAAAGGCGTTTAGTAGGAGGGAAGGGGTTAAAGTATGTGAAAATTGTCTGAGGCAGGGAGGGCCTTTAGAATGAGGAAGGGATGGCTCACATTTTATTAAACGTTAAGAGTTGTCTGGAAAATCACACGTGACACTCTACACAACTATAAGTCACTGGCTTGGTCTATACCAAATGGGCCAGGGTCAGGGAGGGGTACGTCTCAATCTAACATTTCTTCTGGTCCTCCAGGCAGCAGATGTCTGGAAGATCCCTCATCCCTTCCTTCCAAGAGAGACTTGGACTACATACATGTATTCTCAGACCTGCCTTTAATAGCTTCAGAGTTAATGCTGCCCCAAGCCATTTAAAGGAGCTTTATTTAAATAAACAGAAGCATAAACTGAAAACCCAACCTGACAAAACCCAACAAGAATCTATATGTGGTGTTCATCAGAATTTCAGCAGCCTCTAGCTCTCATTTCAGTGTGCCTTTGGGTTTATGTCAGCTTTTTCAGAGCCCCATTCTTGGCACATGGACTAGGAAGGGGCAGGGCTCAGTGGGGCCCATACCTGTCTTATGGGTCCTTCCCAAGTTCTGTAGGTTTAGAAATACATTGGGCCCCACCCCAGCTCTTATGAGTGAGCCCAAGTGCGTCAGCTCTTCATTCCAAAGAGTTGTATAGCTTGTTAACTTGGATCAGGCCTTCCAGATCAGTGTCTTGCAGCTTTCAGTAAATATTTCTTGAGAATCATTTTCTTGAGGGTCAGGCACTAGGGACAGAACCTGATCAAGAAATGTCCAGTATTGCCATGTCCCCCCACCTCCCAGGAGGGGAGGGGGCTGGAGGTTGAATCAGTCACCAGTGGCCAGTAATTTGGTCAGGCGTGCCTCCTATGTAATGAAGCCTCCATAAAACCTCCAAAGGACAGGGTTCAGAGAACATCCAGGTTGGTGAACAAGTGGAGGTTTGGAGAGAGTGGCACACTTGGAGAGGGCATGGATGCGCCATGCCCTTCCCCAGACCTTGCCCTATGTATCTCTTCCATCAGGCTGTTCCAAGTTTAATAAACTGGTGACCTAGTAAAGAAGAAAAAAAAAAGAGATGCCCAATTCTTATCCTTGGGAAGCTGATATGAGGAGGAGAAGGCAGGCAAGCAGCCATTGCAGGGTCAGTACAGGAGGCCACAGTAGATCCCATAGCAGCTCCCAGACAGTAGCCTATTCAGGAGCAAGCCCTTACCAGGCACGGAAAGGCCAAGTAAGAGTTGGCTGGGCAAAGGAGGGCAGGTGGGGACAAGCGTTTGAGACCTGCCCCACATGTGCAGAGTCTGAGAACAATGAGAACAGAGGTCGTATGGGGGAACTGCCAGAGTGCTCAGGATGGCTGGATTCTAGAGGGGAGTCAGGTGAAGCCAGAGGGCCAAACAGACCAGATCACAGAGGATCCTGATCAGAAACACACGGAAGGATTTAAACTTCTTCCTAAGAGCAGTCACAAGCCTTTGAAGGCTCTGAGTAGGAGGAAGATGTGGTCAGATGTCCTTTATTGGGAATGCTTCATCAGTTCAGCAAATATTGAATAGCTTCTAGATGCCAAGCCTCACCAGGGTCTTGCCCTACTGAAGCTCACATTTTCCTCTGATGGCCTTCCATTGGAGTGATACTCTCTGAGTTTCACACAACCTTTAAAAGGGAGAGGAGGTTTGAAGGAAAATGTCCTTATGAAGCAGGCAGACAGTGCCTTACTGTTGTTGAAGAATAGTGCTGGTTCCTTTAGTGTCACTCAGGAAGCACATCATGGAGTGGGTTTGCAGAGGTGAGATTTTAATTCCAGACTAGCTTCCTGCTAACTGTACCTGCTTGTAGTGAGTAACACTTGTGTTCAGCTTTTGTTTTTTTCCCGCCATTAAAAACCTAACACATGAGGAGAGTAGTATCTGCTGGAACAAAATGTGTGGTTTAGGGTTTACTTACTGTCTCAATTTATCCTTCTCTCCTTGTTTGCAGTCCCTTGGTTCACTGAGGGTGGACTGTAAGTTCTTTAATCATCCGCCTCATTTTATGGTGTAGTGTTTTATGAATGGAGAGAGATGTTTTTCCTGATTGGCCAGAGTACCAGACCAAGTCTCTGTTCTGAGCCAATCAGAGTGCAGCTTGTGAACCCCTGCTCTGTGAGTGATAGTTATGTAGTATATCCACATGCCTCTGGGGACATGACAGCAACAACACCATTAATCATTTGGTACGATAGGAGTAAACGGAAGAGAATGCAGTAAACAGGATTAGTGTCCTGCGCTTCAGAATTAAGTGTCTCAGGTTTGCCTTTGTGATTGGAGTTGATGGGAAGGTGACAAATGCATGTGGACACGTGGGCATTTATCCAGCTGCAGGGAATGGATGGGGCAGTCCTCGCTCTGTAACAGCGACTTGAGCGCTGATAGCTCAGATTGCTCCATCCTCAGGTGCTGGAGATAGGGCTGTCTGACTCGCAGCCCCCCAGCCGTTCTAATCAATATTTTGCTCGAGATCAATATGCACACATTCATTGCTTAGAAAATAAAAGACTTCACCATTGACCATTCCAATGGTTTTGTGAGCGTCCTGATTATTTAAGTTTTCTATGCTGCATCTTTTACAGAGGTCAGTGTCTTACAGATATGAGGAAGGTCAGTACTTTCCTCTGGTCTGTGTTACGGTGCCCATCTTACGGCAAGAAGAGAGACTGCTGGAGCCATAGGATGGTCAGGGAGTCAGAAGGCCTCTGCAGGCTCCAGCCTCAGCCATCGGGGAAATTGCAGTGTTCCCTTCCTGGGAATCCCCAAGGTAGCTCCACAAGCTCCCTGAATTTTGAGGGTCTGGGCTCCCACACGAATGGTCCCAAAGAAGGTCCCGGACTGGTGTCTCACTTGCCACATCTCTGAGTCCTGTGGCCTTTGGAAATGCTGCCCTCATTTTGGTCAGGAGAACCCCATCCACTGTAACTAATCAGTCCCAACCCAGCCAGCATTTGAGGGCCTCTCAGGAACGTGGCTGGGTGGTAGGTTCTTAGAGATACAGTGGTGAGCAGAGCAGCCTGGTGCATGCGGTCAAGACAGACAAGGAAATAGGCAGTGGTGATACAGTGTAACAAGTGCTAAGAGTGGGATAGTTGGCTTTAGAATGTTTATATAAGTTGGATCCGGAGTGGCAATCATGTTGGAGGGAGGGGCTGGAAACTGCACTTGCCAAGCACTTTGTATAAGACTGAGAAAAGCAGTTGAACATATTTCCGTGGTGGCTGAGGTGCATTATAAGGGATTTTTCGCTGGGCTCAGGGGCCACCGCAGGAGTGTCTACTGAGGAAACTGAGAGCGATTCAGCCTGGTGGAGCCCTCATTGCTGGAAACAGGGAGAGATGAGCTGGAGGTCAGCAGGACCTGTTATGTAAAGCTAGAGTCTGGGCGTGGGGCTGCTCCACACTAGACTGGGACTGGGGGCCACATGGCACAGCCACTGCAGGAGTGGGTCTCCATCGCCAGAGGACATGTTGGGACCACTAGGTAGGATTGCCCCAGACTGAGGGCTGGAGAGAGAGTTCCAGACTGAGCAAGTGGCATGTGCCGAAGGGTGGAAGTGGGAATGAAGGTGGTTTGCAGCGCACTTAGGAACCAGTAAGGGTGCCCTGTTGGTGAGGAATAGAACGGTGTGGTAGGGTGGCTGTTTCCCCTCCTGAACTCTGTTGCCCCTCCTCCTTGTTTTCGTGTCCATTTTATTCATGGAATCCTCACAGCCAGGCTTCTCCTTTGTCCTGTGCTTTGAGGACAGATCACATTGTCGCGGTCTCATCTCGATCGCTGGGGGGCTTGTCATCAAAGACCTGCTTCTCACTCAAGCCTGGCTCTTCCCTCTACAGCCCCCTCCACCAGTGTGTCTCTGTGTGAACTTTGGGTTTCTGCAAACACGGTTCATGTCTATTGTGAATGATTGATTGTTGGAGGAGTTGCAGAGATAAAGACCACAGAGATCCCTTCAGGACCAACCACAGAATTTTCATTTCCTGGCCTGATAACAGTCAAAAAGACCGCCAAGCTAATGTTCAGTAACTAACAGATGCCAGGGTTGCCTGAAGACCTATCACTGTTTTCAAAGCCTGTGGGGCCCTCTACAGGGCTGAGGGCTTCTGGTTTGCTAACAGGGTGCCCCCCTGGTGGACGAGTCCAGGAAGGAAGGACACAGCTTTGTTAGTTCGATAAGGTATTATTGCTGTTTCTCCTGTGGGCAAGCTCAGTGCCCCGAAGAGAAGGTGAATGCAGAAGAAGCCACTTGCTCCATGACGTAGGACTGTCCGTCTCTCCGAAAAGGCTAGACACAGGACATGGGTCAAAGTAGGCTTTGACTGGTCGCTCAGACCCTGGTTTCAGGGTCAGCTTTCAAGTTGGTTTGTCAGGTTACAGAGACTGGCTGTTTCCTCTTTTCTTCGAGCACATAGCTGGAGGCCATTTCCCAATCTCTTGCAATTAGGTGTGGCCACGTGACCACATTCTAGTCGGTGGATCACAGTCAGGGGTGATGTGCCCCACTTCCAGGCCTGGCCTCTGAAAGCCCCCATGTGTTGTCCTCCATGGCCCTTTCCCTCCAGTAGTAAACCCTGAATTGTGCATTGAAGGGTGGGAGGAGTCTGGATCCACAAATCATCCTGCAGAGAAGCACCAGCCAGTCATGGAAGCCACTTTGGACTTTTCACAAGTGAGAAGTAAGCTGGGGGCGCTTATTTGTTTCAGCAGCTAACCTAGGACGCATAGGCTTTCAGTGGTGGGGCTGTGACTTGAATCAGGTCAGTCTGACTTTGGAATTCGAGTTATTAACCACAGTGCTCAACAGCCACTTCTGTCACAGCCACTCTCTCCCCCCATGTTGGTGCCTGGCCACAGCTGCCCCGCATCCCATAGACCTCTGGAGAGCAGGACGGACCCGGCGTGTTCGTAGATTGGTTGATCTGGAGATTGCACATCGGTTTCCAAATGACGTTTTAAAAACCACCACAGTTACTGGATGTCATGAGGCTGCATGGCTCAGTCAGAATTCTTTCAGAGCTGTGCCTGCAGCTTGGGGATTTATAGTTAGAAGTGCAGGAAGCACATGAGGAGGGGAGAGGAACAGAATCCCTTCAGGACAGGCCCCTTGGGGAGGGGATGAAAACTCGGGCTGCTCTATCAGAGAGGAGCCTGACTCCAAATAAGACGTGAAGATGTTCTTCTATCAGCAGAGTGGCAGTGATGTTTAAGATCTTTCCTGGGACCTGGGGAGCTACAGATGAGTTGACTACAGCACCTGGCATGGAGTAGCTCCAGGTTGAGTCGAACTGGGGAGGCAGGCACACAGATATGTGCCGGGGTATGTTCTGTGGGAACACAGAGCAGTGAGCAATTCCATGGTCAGGACCGAGGAGAGGGATTGTGTGAGCATCAGTTCAGCAGGTTGGCAAGAGGACAAAGGGTGTTTCAGGCAGGGGAAGCAGCGTGTATAAAAACATTCTGGACACAGCTTCACAGGTCAGGAATTCAGGGGCAGCCTGGGACATCAGCCTGGGCAGGGGTGGCAGGAAGCAGTGCTGCAGAAGTAGTTGAAGGATGCTGTTTGTGGCTGGCTCAGGGTGATGGGGAACCAGCAAAGTGGGCAGAGATCCTCTGGTGTCCATGGAGAGAGACTGGTGCTGGGGAAAACAGGTGAGAAATAGTGGGAGCTGAACCAAGGCAGGGAGGGCGAAGAGAAGGGAAGAGGCTTGAGAAGTTAGGGAAGCCTCCGTGGAACCTCACTAATGACTGGGAGCTGTGGTGGTGGGCAGAGAAACAGGGACAGGGTGACTCCCGCCTGGCAGCTTGATGCATGGTTTTGCCACTGCTGGGGCTGAGAAACCCAGGAGTTCACCTGCCTGTGTGACTTAACAAGTGGACCCTGCCGCAGGCAGTTAGAACAGAGCTCTGGGGCTCAGCAAACAGGTGTGCACTGGGTTAGGGACCTGGGAGTCACCAGCATGTCGACTAAGACTCTTGACTCAAGTCAGAGGGAAACCCCAGGAGCATTACTTTTGAAGAATAAGCGTGTCTAGGACCCATCAGATCCCTCAATGGTAGTGCCTCCTCTCTGGGACAGGAGATTGTCCCATTCCCACAAAGGCAGCCCCAAACATACCCAGACAGGTCCGCCTGTAGACAGAGCTGGAGTCTGTGCTCCAATAAGAACAGGCTTCTCCTTCTGGAAGGGGGGAAGCATTCAGATGTAAAAGCTGTTAGGCCAAAGGAATGGGGTTGGTCTGTGAAACACATTTGCATTAAAGCAGAAGACTGCTAGGAGCCCAGTTACAGCTTTTCCCTGCGAACACACATGCACACACGTGTACACATACCATTTCCTGCTCAGAGTGAGCACGGGCACCTGTTTGCAGGGAATGTTTTAAAATAGAGCTCATTACAGAAGAAATGGAGCCAACTAATTGTTTCAGAAAAACCAGACCCTTCTGGGACTCTATTTAGCGCTCAGTGAACAGTTAAGACTTGGTGCCCCCCGTGACAGGGTGAAATACAGGGTTCTCATTACAGAGGCCTTGAGCCCCCTTAATTCTGGTGAGCCAGTCAGCACAGCTGCCCCAGAGTGTCCAGGAATTCTGCTCTCTACTGTTTTGGCCATCTCTCTGTCAGGCATGTGATCTGAGATGATCTTGGGGGTCATACTGATGTTAGGTATAGACCATGCATATCTTGAATGTAGGGTCGGGTGTCAGAGTAACAGGGACTCCTAACTTTGTGGCTTCCATGGTCATAGAGATATGGGCTGTGGCAGCTGGCGGGGCCCACACACCGTGGAGCCTGACCTCAGTTTACGAGAAGATGAGAGACCTGCCCATTTTATTCAGTGGTCTGAGCATCAGTGACTTCGAGGGAAGGCATGTCTGACGCCCCAGAACAGGCTGAGGGCTCTGCATAGCCCCTCTCCCAGCACCCTGCACTGGCCTTTCACAGTTACCATTTAAATGATTGTCGGGTTATTTATTGTTTCTCTTCCCCACCAGCTCTGGGAGAACAGGAACCACATCAGTCTCGTGCACTGCTGTCTCCATTCCCCAGCATAATTCCTGAAGTGAATGCATGAATGACTTGAATGCTCTTAGTGAACATTTGTGACCTTACTGTGTGGTGCTACACTAGGTATACAGTTGGGGGCAGCCGTCTGAGACCTTGCAGTGTGATGGGAGAGACAGCGGGGTGGGGCGGGGCCGTGTGCACGTCAGTGCTGTGGTGTGAAGCACATAGGAGCCCAGAGGATGGAGCACTCAGGGAGGGGTTGGCAGAGGGCAGAAAAGAAGCATGAAGGGTAAAGGAGGTCCTGGCTAACAGGCACAGCCACGGTGGAGGAGGGCATTTGGGGACACTACCTGTGTTTGCGTTTAGACCTAAGGAAGCACAGGTAAAACTAGATGGGGGTGCCAGGCCTAGATTTCTAGGGCGTTTCGTGACAGTCCAGGGGTCCTGATTTTATCTTGGGAATTGTGGCAGCAAGGAAAGCTTTAAGACCTGGGCCATGGCGTATTCAGATTTGTGTGTACGGAGATAGCCCAGCCAGTGGAGGGCAGGTAGATTAGAGTGTGGCCTGTGGTGAGAAGACCTTTTCAGGAGATGTTTGTGATCGTTTGGTTAAGATAGTGGTGACCTGGATCCAGGCACAGTCGGGGTGGAAAAGAGAGGACTCCACAGTAGGTGTTGAAGAGGGGGGATCCTTCGGACTGAGGGGCATTTTGGATGGGGGGGGTGGGGGCCAAGGAAGGAAGAACTCTCCTCCCTCTTCTCTAAGGACAGGCCTGTCTAGCAGTCTGCAAGTGCTCAGAGGGCCTCTTAACTCCAGGGGCAGCCTGGGACATCAGCCTGGGCAGGGGTGGCAGGAAGCAGTGCTGCAGAAGTAGTTGAAGGTGCTGGCTGCCCACTGAACTCCTGTGAGCTGTTCTTGCCTCTCACAATAAAGGACCTTAAGGTAGAGGTACTGCTTTCATCAGAGAACCTAGGTATATGCCTTACATCTTCATTCTAGGGGCAGGTGACATAGTTTTCTTTTCTTTTATGAAGGCTTCAGCAAATTTATCAGCCCTGGTCTCAAGTGTATGAAAATACAATTATTAAACAAGCGTATAGATTGTAGCCAAGAAATCCCATTTTCTTTTACATCATGTGGCATAAAGGCGAGGCACTTAAGAGCAGTCATTGTCAGAGTAACGTTTATATGGAAGTGGCCGATAAAATTGATGTCATGGTATAAAACGGGAAAAGCGAAGCCGTTCTCTTTTCCAGGGCTGAAGCGCACCGGCAGAATGCAGAAACTGGGCTTGTGGGGCTCAGCGGCTGCAGGCAGTGGCATCTGCTGGCACAACCCATTTCTTCCAGGGGCCAGAGGCATGGGGAAAGGGGAGATGCCCTGTCCCCAGTAATCCTGACCCATGTGTCTCTTGCCTCCACAGTGTGTTTACTGATCCATCTCCAGGGCCACCGCCATGTCCAGCCGGGGTGGGAAGAAGAAGTCCACCAAAACCTCCCGGTCCGCCAAGGCAGGAGTCATCTTCCCTGTGGGCCGGATGCTGCGGTACATCAAGAAAGGCCACCCCAAGTACAGGATCGGAGTGGGCGCGCCTGTGTACATGGCCGCCGTCCTGGAGTACCTGACAGGTGAGTGTGCCCAAGTCACTGCAGACACCACAGCTTTCCAAGGATTGGTAGGAGGACCTTGTTCATTTCTTTTATTTTGAAATTTTTCAAACCTACAGAAAAGTTACGAGAACAGTACAGTGAACATTTTTACCTAGATTCAACAGTTGTTAACATGTTGCCCCACTTGCTTTATCTCCCTCCACCCTGTGTATATATGTGTGTGTGTGTGTGTGCGCGTGTGCGCGCACGCACGCACTTGGACGTTTCTGGAGAGCCCAGTCCAGTTGTTTTGCAGGATGTCCTTTAATCTGGATTGGCCTAAGGCTTGGATTTAGGTTAAATGTTTTGGTAGGAGAATTCCGTAAGGGATGTTGAGTCCTTCTCTGGCATTGTGTCAGAAGGTACCTGCTGTGGGTTTGTCCTGTCATTAGTGATCTTTGCTTTAGTCATTCGATCAAGGTGGTATCTGTGCATTTCTGCACATTCTGGATCACAATCTGTCACCCATTGGCTTTAGCATTCCTTGATGATCTTACGTGGATCTGTTATCACTATGACGGTTATAAAATAGTGATTTTTCTATTTCTGTTATTTTTCCTACATTTGTTAGTTGGCATTCTTCTGTTAAGAAAAGGTTTCCTTCTGCCCTTCCCTGCTTTTTATTTTTTGTTCTATCAATGTTGGTTCACGGATTTTTAAAATTTAGTGTGTTATACACTATCATGTCATTACTCGTTATGATGGTCACATTGTCTCAAATTTGACCTTCAAGCTGGTTTTTGTGTCCTTCTGCCCCCTCTCCATCCGTTTCTGTACATTTCCTTGCTTTGCAACATAATGAGATAGTCTCATCTTCCCCTGCCCTAGTCTTGGAATCAGCCATCCCTTCAGGGGCGTCCTTGGTCCTTTTCCTAGATATAATGTTATTGGTGGCTCCATGGAAACTGTGGGAGGCCAGCTGGGCAGGGATACCACCCCCCATTTTTAGTAAGGAGAAAACCAACCTCTGGGCATAAAAAAATTTGCCTAGGGTCACATATAACTAGGAAGTACTTGAGAAGGAATGCACATCCTGCTCTCCTTTTGTAATGCTTTTACCACTTTTTGCTTCCATACACCATCAGGGTAGGTGGCAGGCAGGGGCAGCTGCCTCCCTAGAGCCAGAAAGGAGAGACTCAACAAGACAGGGCGCCTCTTCCAAACGGAAGTGGTTAGGCAGTAGAAGAGCTGGGTCACTTCCTGCTATCCCAGGCCTCTCAATGAGACGACACCAAGGTTTCCCCCACAGAGAACACAGCCATGAGGGTTATAGAGTTTTTTTGTGTTCTGTTAAAAGAGTCTAGGCGAAAAAAGTAATTGGGGTTATAGTTGTGAGGCCTTTGCACATATTTGGAACTTGGACCCTCTGCTTGTCAGAGACTCGTAGGTGGCATGGCTGGTAGCATGAAGTAGGCCTAATTCTTCTCACTATGTGGATGAGGAAACAGAGCCCAGAATTTATGTGTCACATCCAGGAAAACCATGTATAACACAGGCAGTCAGCCAGGGAGACCAGGGAAGACGTCACTAGATAGGACTCGGAGAACATTTTTAAGGTCTGGCCCGGCAGTTTACATGCTGTGTGACCCAGAGAGAGTCACTTAACCTCTCTGGACCCCAATTTCCTTACAAATCAAATGGAGACAGCAGTCCCTGCTTCACCAACTCCAGGCTGCTGTGAGAGGGGCTTTGTTTGAGTATAATGGGAAAGCTGACATGATGTGCAAACCCAGCCAGCCGGTGTTTCCTGGTTCCCGAATGCTATGATGCCCCCGGCACTGGAGTGACACTGGGGTGTTCATAGACACCTTCATTAGGTCAAGTACAATAGCAGGTTCATTTCTTCTGTCAAGCTTCCTCTTTTCAGTTAGCAGGGCGTGGGTGGGGGGATACCACTGCCCCATCATGTCTGAGGCAACTACTGTCTGTGCCGCACAGAAAATCTGTACGTCTTCCTTGTCTATGCCTGGCTGGCTCTGAAACTGAGTGCAGTGCTCATGAAGGCCAGGTCAGCTGGTCCGTTCTCATGGGAACGGACCTTGAGACCCTGCACCCTCCCCACCAACTGTGCCTGTCTCTGGCTGTCATAGGTGCAGTAGTGGTCCCAAAGAGGGGTGGGACAGGGCAGCCCAGTCCTAGAGCTGGCCAAGTCGCTCAAGGCAAATCCTTACTCTGGCGTTAGCCATGTTAACCCCTGTATATTAAAGAGGAATCTATATTTTTAAATTTTACCAAGTGCTTCCAGCAGAGCTATTAGCTGAATCTGAGCCATTTCCTCTGCCTATACGCAGTGCTGAGTCATTATGTGACTGCTGCCCAGTGCCTGCCCCCGACTGGGTACCTGGTCTGTGTGATGGGCCTTGAGGGACGTCCTGAGCACTATACTCAATCACTGTTGGTGGTCACTTGTGTCTGGTTGCCTGATGGGACAGGAGCTGAGTTCTGGGGCCACATCCAGTGAAGCAGTGCTCCATTCCACCCATCAGGACAGTGCTGCACACCCACCCTCACTGCTCTTAGGCGGTGATCTGCCCTGAGCCCCTCGGGCTGGGATGTGGGAGCACGTGGATATTGGGAAGTCCTGGGCATCTGCCTGCTCAGAACTTTGGTTTTGGTCCCTGAGAGAGAAGTAAAGGTGGACCAGCTCGCTCTCGCTCTTTGCTCTTGTTTCACTGAAGACCCTTTCCCACCCATTCCACATACTTACTGAGCACCTGCTGTGTGCCTGACCGTGCTAGGCTCTGTATGAGTGCACAGGAATGACTGGGGAAGAAATGGTCTCTGCTCTGTGGAGCTCTCACAGTCTAGTCTGGGAGACAGAACCAACCAACCCAGATGGTTACTGACTGTGCTGAGTGCTGTGGAGGCTGTAAACAGGACAGAGGGACCCAGGTGATGATGTGGCCCAGGAGGGCTTCGTTGAGGAGGAGACATCAGCTGAGACCTGGAGAAGGAGACGGTGCCAACCAGCCCTGCGAGGGCTGGGAAAGGGGCTCTGCCACCCACTCACCTGCGCACAGTGCACCTACTGGGTGCCAGCCTCTTCCCAGAGCTGGGAGAAGCCAGGAGAGCAACGCTCATGCAGCTTAGGGCCGAGTCAAGGATGTGGCCCAGACATCATGCTCCAACACAAGGCATCTGAAGGAAGTACCACCCATTCCGCAGGTCATTGAGAGCTCATTGAGAGCTACGGTGTGTCCGGTGCTGAGATATAAGCCAGAACAAGACCTCCCCCCAGCCCAAAGAGCTTTGTCCAGAGGCAGGTACAGGCAAGAAAAAGGCAGTGATGAGGTAGGACTGCATGTGCTGGGAGTAGGTTTCAGAAAACATTTCCTGGAGGATGCTTGTTAACCAGTTGACCAGAGCTGCCCTGCTTGTCCAGTTGTCACCTGAAGGGCCCTATGGAGGGATTGTTTTCTTCTCTTACAGGTGGCCTACACAATTGCAGGCATGGTGATGGGGTGCGTGCCACACAATGCTCTTTTGAGATGGCTGGGCCAGGCCTCCTCCTGTGAGAAGGCC
This sequence comes from Aethalodelphis obliquidens, assembly GCF_003676395.1. Lineage (NCBI taxonomy): Eukaryota > Metazoa > Chordata > Mammalia > Artiodactyla > Delphinidae > Aethalodelphis > Aethalodelphis obliquidens. The sequence continues at coordinate 5,028,732 of NW_020837948.1, forward strand.
CCGGTGGAGAGATGAGGAGGGGTCTGGATGCTCAGGAGTTGCGGAGCTAGCTGCAGGGCCCACCTAGGAACAGGTAGCTCTGGAGCAGGGAGCTGACGTCTCCTTGGTGGCCAGCCAGGGGCACCACTTGGGGTGCCACGATGTTCAGTAGAATCGGGTAGAGGCAGCAGAGCCAGGTGGTTAAGAGTGTGGACCTTGGTGTCAGAGCTGCCATTTCTTCGCTGTGGTCTTAGGCAGGTCACTCACATCCCCAAGCTGCAGTTTTATTATCTGTGAAATGGGGGTTACAGTCACTGTGTCATAGAGTTATTATGAGGTGGAAATGAGAGGATGCACGTGAAGTGCTTTTCTGTGCCTGCACCGTGTAGGTGCCCCAATGCTAACTGGTAGCGTAAAAGCAGAGGGAGGGGTCCCCAGTAATCTTGCTCTGGCTGCTGAGGTAACTGAGGGTTGCCCACTTCCTTTAGGGATGGCGATGGGGCTGTCACTGCCCACTCATGCGTGGTGTCCTTTCATCAGGCACCTGTAGAATATCTTGGCTGTTTCAGGCCTACTTGCTCTGGTTTATTTCAAGCTGCCATTTGACCCCTCCTCAAGCCTGAATCACCCTCAACACCAAGGTGCCCTGTTAACCAAACTCTTCTGTCTGGTATTGAAGGCCACTTCTGTCCTGAGCTCCTGGCACACTCAGGAAAACCTTGAAGGGTTTTCTGGTTAGCTAGGAGCTGAGCATACCCAGCCCTGGGCCTGTGTTAGGCCAGAGCTGAGGCCAGATCAACATTAGAGCATCTGGACAGGCAGCAGCCCGGCAGGCCAGGGGCCATCAGAGCCCAGATAGATGATCTCCTGTGGAGAGCATGTCTTCGGGGGTGAGGGACCATGCTCACTCATGGAGTACTTCGTGGGTAAGTACTCATCCTTAGGGTCTGTTCAAAGCTGGGGTGGATGTGGGAGGAGGATATGGCCTTGCGTCTTGCTGTGAAACTTGAAGCTGGCATCTGTTTCTCCTCTTGGGTGCAGAGCCCAATCATCTGCCGAACTTAAAAGGAAAAGGCAACATCTGGAACAAGCTTGAGTCTGGCGACCAGACAGCTCCTTCTGCACACCTCTCTGTGCCTGGCAGCCCTTCTGACTCTTCCCAGAGCTCCTCCTGAGGAATGTGATGCTGTTTGCTGGTCTTCTCAGTGCCCCAGGACAGTCCATTCTCAACTCTTTGGCCCTTGACCTTCCAGCATAGGTGATGATAGTAGCCCCACCTCTTGGGGTTGCTTTGAAGATTGATATTGCATCTTAAGAATTTAGCCAGCATTCCTACCAAACACTCAATAAATGATGGATAAAAATAAGTATTATCATGGGGAGACAGAGGTAGTTTCTTTGAGGCATCATCTTGGTCCCCATACTACTGTGGTACTTTTTTCTTAAATGATATTTAAAGGGAACTTGAATTTAGTTCAGCTCAGAAAGCCTCTTTGGAGTTTCTTCGCTCTGCTCAGTACAGCACTGCTCTGTGCTGGAAGGTATAGGAGACATGAAATAAGGAACACGTGACATGGCTTTTGCCCTAGTGGAACTTCCATCGATGTTAGGGACACACAAGCCCACAAACCAGTAGGGGAATAGGGCAGGTCTAAGGGACAAGTTAGAAGCACTGGAGTCCTACAGTGGGGGTAGCAGGGGGAATGAGAAGTGTGTGGAAGAGCAAAAAGCAACCATGCTATGATTCGATGGATGCAAAGCACTCTGGGTCAGCATTGCTCAGACTGTGTTCAGCAGAACCGAGGTGTTTGGTGAAATTTAAGAGGTAGTCCACCAAAACATAAGGCTCTATGGGTGAAATTAGGAGGTGGCTAGATTCACACTCCGTCTTTTGAGATGGATATGTGAATACCTTTGTTGAGTTCCTGAGTAAAGGAACTGATTTTAGTTTGGGTACCACCGAGAAACTGCTCTCTTTACTGCAGGACTTTTCAGAGCCTTTAATATACTGGTGTCCCATGAATCCCCAAGGGAGGGAACTGTGATATGTAGTGGATCCCAGACTTTTATCAGAAAGCCTTTCAAGGAACACCTGTAAACACCTTGTGCCACACTGTGTGGGGACACTTATGGGTTAGGCCCATGAGAAATGAAGAGTGCCAACTGAAGAAACAAAGCTGAAGGCCACCATGAAGGATGCATTTTGGTCTGGCTCATGACATTGAGGCACAGAGCTTGGCTAATAGATAAGGAGACCTAGGTGTGCCTCCTCCATACAGGGCCCAACACATTAGAAGGTGCTTCAGCATTCACACAGGGAGGCTACGACTTGGGAAAGCTGTGCAGTTATTCTGCTAAGCTGAGCCACTCATGCATTGACCACTCTCCAGGGCTGTGGCAGTCACTAATATGCCAGACAAAAGTCCCTGCCCATGGGACTTACCCTGGAGGGAAGTGCCTTTGGAGGCACTCACCCAACGCCTGATGACATCTTTTTCTTTTTCTGGTCCAGAAACCCTGTTACATAGCCTGATCACACAGCTTATTGTGCCAACCTGCCTCCTAGGATGTAAGCCTGTTTGCAAAAATCAAATCTGTTCTCAGAGGATTTCTCCACAGTAAGGAGGATGGGAAGCCCTGGCTGCCAGCTCTCAAGACTGAATGTTGACACTTTGTAATAAGTGTAGACCCCCCCCCCCCCCCGCTCCCCCAGGGGACCACCATGAGAGTTCTGCTGATTTGGATACCCCAGCTCTGGTCTGTTTAAATACCTACTGTTGTAGTATTATATTTCCACCTCTTATAGGATAAGGCCGTGGCTAGAATTATTTTTTCTGCCTTTTTTGGCTCTAATCTACAAAATGATGAAGATATCCAGACTTGCATATTCTTAACCCCCTACTCCTTTTCCATTTCCCCATGCCCTGTCCCTCACCATGCCCTGTGTTTCAGACCTCGGTCTTCCCTCTCCTGTTTCTCGTCAGTGACCAGGACCTCCACACTCTTCTAGCAGGCACCTGGCATCGCTCACAGCAGACACTCCAGTCTGAAACTGCCTGCGGGTACTTCGCTAACCATGGGGAAGTTTACAGGGCCAGCTCCTGACCTGGGGAACGAACAGGGTTCACCCAGGGCACCCTTATGGCTGCTTTACAGACTGGATGAGTCCTAGCCCTTGTGCCTGACTGCATCCTGTAGTAAAACCCCGGGGAAAAGGGATGATTGTTAAAAATACATCTTGCTATCTGGTTTTGGCTAGTAAAGTGATCATCCTCATCCCAAATTTCAGCTTGTTTGATTTCTAATCTATAACTCAGGTCAGATGTTGCATATCCCTTTGGTGTTAGTCATTGTCTGCACTCCATCCCTGCCCCCCTCTCTTGTAAGTATAGTAGGGAGAGGCCTCCTCTGTCAGCAGTGTGTCCTGTTACACAGATACTCATTTCAACAAACATCCATCCACTTAGCATTTCTGGCCTGGGAAAGAAAGGATCCGATAAGCTTGGAAGATTACGGTAGGCGGAGCCTGCAGTTGTCTCTGTCACTTACCTGGCCTCTTTACCACTTTTCTATCCGGAACAGCCAACTGTGTCCTGTACTCACACAGCTAAAAATAGGGCAGGGAGAAGAGGACAGGCCGGCTCCGTGATGCTCCGAGGCTCTCTGAATTCCTGTGTCTCTTGCTTGTTTGCATGACCACCCTACCTTAGACTTACACTTCAGGCCAGGACCCAGCTAACTCTTGCCAGTGACTTCATGCTTCCCTGGGGCTCCCAGAACCCCACAGCACTCACTGTTCTGTAAAGTCCTTCAGCTGAAAGGGAGGACTAGATTTTAATGAGCTAGAGGGTTGCGACTAGAAAAAAATTGGAAACACAGAAGTTGAAACTCCAGTGTTCTGGCAGCCTATATTTAAATGTATGTTCCCTTTTCCAGTTATGTGAGTAATTTATGTTTGAAAATTTAAGAAGGGAAAACTCGCTCATAATCCCACTGCCCAGAGATAGCTGCTGGCACTGAATGCCTTTTGTGTGTATGTGTACATGCATGAAAGGGAGTTAGATTTTAGTCTATTTGTTTTTATTAATATCTGCTATTGATGATCACTGTACATGATCATACGAAGCAAATCATGAAGTCATTAAGGGAGAGCTACATTGTCAGTCCTCCTCAGTCTCCCAGGAGGAATAGATGATTCCGTGGTGGATGAACATTCAAGGGGCGCTGGAAAAAAGCAGCTTTTTAGCACAGTGTTCCCTTGACATTTCCCTGATGACTTGTTGTAAGATGGCCAGCCTGTTAGCAGACCCAGGTGAGTCAGACCTCGGGGCTGAGGCCAGACATAGAAACCACTGAGGGGTGGAGTTTCCCCAGTGCTTCACTTCCCCATCCAAGGTGTGGAGGCGGCAGCACGGCTTGAGGACGTGCTTCTCCCAGGGCCACTTGAATCTGCCGCAGAGCTCAAAAACTGAACTTTTATCTGGTCCTTCATTCAGTTCTTCTAAAGAGGCCATGAGGTTGTCCAGGAGAGTGTTAAGTGTGGCCTGGGCCCCCTTCACAAAACAGTGGCCCCATGTCCCCTGCACTCCCAGCCCCGGGGGTTGGACCACATCACTTGGATCAGAGAAAGGAAAGGTCTCATTGCTTTCTTTTGCAAATATTTTCTCCTGCTCTGTGACTTCATATTCTCTCAACACTGTATTTCAAAGAGCAGAATGTTTTTTATTTTAAAAAAGTTTCAATTCTTTTTTTCATGTATTGTGCCGTTGATGTTGTATCTAAAAAATCATCACCAAACCTTGAAGTCATCTAAATTTCCTCCTGTGTTATCTTCTAGGAGTTTTATAGTTTTGGATTTTACATTTAGGTCTCTGCTCCATTTTGTGTTAATTTTTGCAGAGGGTGTTAGGTCTTTGTCTAGATTCAGTTTTTTGCATGTGGATGTCCAGTTGTTCCAGCACCATTTGTTGTAAACCTCTCTGCTTTCTTGAAGATAAGCCACGTTGCCTAGGAAACCTCAGTGGTCAAGGATTCTCATTGTTGCTTCATGATTTCCCTTTGAAGGGCTATATGCAGCTTTCATTTCTGTCATTGGGGTCAGCATATGCATAGCTGAGTTCCCACCAGAAGTTCTGTTTTTGCTTGGGCCAATGGGAAGGCACGAAGCACTACAAAACTGATTCTGGATTTAGGCAAGGAAAAATGTGTGACCCAGACTGTGCATGCCTCTTTCATTCAGACCTTCCATCTGGGCTCACTTTATACGTCCTTCAGAATTTCATTTAGTGAGGTCTTCTGGTCATAAGCTTTCTCGGGTTCTGATTTTGAACATGTCTTTATCTCATCCATAAAGTTTTTAGCTGTTGTTTCTTCAGTGTCTCTCTTTCTCCTTATGGAACACAAATTAAACATTCATTAGTGTTTTATCTAAGTTCCGTATCTGTTCATCTCATTCGTATTTTTCATTTCTGTCTCTCTAGATTACTTTCTGGATAATTACTTCTGGTCTGTCTTGTAGAACTATCTCCCAGTTTACTAATTCTCTCTTCAGCTGTGTCTTATCTGCTATTTAATTCAGTCACTGAATTTTTAATCTCAGTTGATATTTTTTACTCTGGAAGTTGTTTGGTTCTTTTGTGAATCTGCTTGGTCATTCTTTATAATATCTTGTTTTCTCTTCATTTTCACATTTTTCTTTAAATATATATTATACACAGTTCTCATATATTTTTCTGAATAATTATTTTTCCCCAGCTTTATTAAGGAATAACTGACAAATATAATTGTATATATTTAAAGTGTACAGTGCGATGCCTTAACATAAATGAAATGATTACCCAGTTTATCTGAAGTCTTCATGAGTCTGTTTTTGCTGGATTTTCAGTCATTGTTCAGAAAGCCTACCTCTCTCCAAGGCTACAGAGGAATTCCCTCATGCTCTTGCTTAGTATTTTTATGGTTTAATTTTTTACATTTTTACTTTGACCCATTTGGAATTTATCCTGATATACAGCGTGGGAGAGGGATCAACTTAATTTTGTTCCAGGTGGTTACCCATCTGTCTCAACACAATTAATTGGATATTCCGTCTTTTCCCTGGTGATCTGAGATGCTGCTTTTACCATACATGAAATTTCTAGATATAATTAGGGCTACTTCTCGACTTTCTTTTCTGTTTCATTGGTATGTTTATCTAGTTATATACTTTATGTTTCTCATATCTGGTAGGTCTTTCCTGTCTTTTTATTTTTACACAAAGTAATTGTTTCCTTTAATAAGTAATACATACCAATGACAAAATTCATGCTCCCAAAGGACATACAGTGAGACATGCATTTCTCTCCCTACTCTTTCACACACCCAGTTCTCCTCTCAAGAGACAATCAGTGTTATCAGTTTCTTATATATGTTGTATATGTTTCTAAATATACTCTTCTCCCTTTTCATTTCAAAATAAATATAGTAAATGTAATGGGTGCATGTGATATGCAGAGACTGACATTTATATTTGAGCCCAAATCTGAGGGTGGTTGATCTGCCTCTAACTGCCCCAACATCGCTGGTTCCCTCAGCCAACCTTGAGTCCTGATTTGAGACTGAGAGGGACGGCCTGCCTGGATCCTGGGCCATCCTGGGGCTGCTTTCCCCCGGGATGACAGCTTTGTAGTTCACACGGCCTGCCATGGATCCTGAGTATTTGTTCTAATCCATAAAACCAGGACAGTGCCTTGGAGAACATCCCTGCACTTCCATCCTGCATCACCGCCTGAATGCTGCAGTGCTTGTTCACTGGTTTAGTAATTCATCTGTAATGACCTATTTGTGAAAGAGTTACCAAGCTCTGACCAGGTACAAGGTGCTGAGCTGGGTGCTGGGGGTCCGAAGAATCACTGTTGATTTCAGCAGATTTGTACTGAGTGTCTGTGATGGGTCAGACATCCCTGAGGACATATTAGTGACCCCCAAGGCTGGGACTATGCCTTCCCTCCCCCTCCCTCATCACTGTGTACTCAGCTGCTCAGCACATAGGTTTTTGTTGAAGGGTAAGAAGACTAGTTAGAGGAAGGATGAATTTCTGGAGGGGGGAATGTAGGTAATGTCAGATGCTGCCAGGAAATTGGTAAGGATGAGAGTTGAACTAGAACCTTGGATTTTTTTAATGATGCATAATTAGGATTAACACCAGGGCGTCGTGGACCAGACCTGCCTGAGGAGAGGCAAGTGGCAGAGCAACTGTTGGTGGCAAATAGGAAGGCACTGGGAGTGTTTCAAGAGTTGATCTCTCACTCCTGCCAGAAAAGGAGGTCTCCAGCTGCACCTCGAATAACAGAGGAAGCCAGGAGCTGCCCACCTGATTAAAGTAGCAGCATCCCTGGAGAGGTGCTTGAGGTCCCCCTGGGTCCCCCGTGGATGACCATCAAGAATGGCTTTAAAAGAACTACTTACTTACTGAGAGGAGGAGGAAGTAGGTAAGAATTCTACAAATATCTCTTCTCTCAATATCTTCCTGTTAAAATATCAGCAACTAATAAAATATATTTATAGCCCTCTTACCTTCTTTCCCTGCCTGAGGGCTTCTCTGTTTAGTCAACCCAGAATAAAATACCATGAGAGCAAAAAGCCACTTCTCAGAACTATAAATAAGTCCTAGCAAGGAGACAAACCCAAAGGATACTAACCACAGTCAACCTCTCGCTCTCTCCCTCTTCCCACCACCCCCTCCAGTTCTGGTTGCCAAGAGGATGACACACACACTCCTCGGATTTGCCAGGCTGCTCAGCCAGCCTACAGCTCTGACCCTGCCTCCGCCTTCCCTCCCTCCCGCTCTCTTCCTTTATCTTCCACCCCACCTTCTTCCTTGTTAGACAAGTGCCCTCCATCTAGTGGCCAGAAAACATGTGTTCCCTGGTACTTCAAGAGGCCTGTGGGGTCTACGGGGGGACATGTGTCGAATGGCCTTGATAGAAGACATTTACATATGTCCTCCGTATAGAAGGAGGCTCCTTCTCTGCCAGAGCCCACATTTCTTGCCTGCAGAACTGTGAGGACCATGTGGAAATCCAGGGCCTCTGGAAAAGGCTAATCTATCGGCTTCCTTTGCCGTCGATATCCTGATTGATGCTTCCTGTGGTAATGGGTAACTGAGGTAGTCTTTGGTTAACGTTTCTCTGTTGTCTCTGTAAATCTGGATATTGACCGCTGCAAGTCAATATCTGCTGTTCATTCAGAAAATGAAGGTCTTTAACTCCAGTAGCATTGTTTTCTTTGCTCTCCCACCTCTGCCCCAGGCCCTGGCAGTTTCCCTCACAGATTAAAATCGTGGCTTGTCAAAATGTGAGTTTTGGGGCACAGAGGGCAGTGCTTTGCACGCAGGCAAAGGCGGGACGGTTTAGATAATAAAACGCCTGCCATACATTGAGCATTTACTATGTGCAAGGCATTGGCTAAGTGCTTTACATCTGGTAGCTCACTGAATCCTCAAACCACCTATTTTGCTTAGGAGGAAATTGAGGCTCGAGGAGTTTAAATAACTTCTCCAAGGTCACTCAGCACAATAACTCATCTCTAGAAGAGCATTTCTGTAGGCTGTCAATGGAGCTGAAATCTTAGCAGTGAAAAGGGGAGCCCTGGGGCTTGGGATTACTCAGTGCACTTTGCATCTCCTCTGCCTTTAGTGGACATCTCAGGAGGATGGGATATGCCCAGGCCTCCATGGCTGGCTCCTGTCCTCCCCAGAGCAGCAGCCTGGCCGAGGAGGCAGATGTGGACTCACAGGAGGAGCGGGCCCTGCGCAGTCACAGGTGATTGCCAAAGGGCACGTGGTGTGGGTGTGTCAGGCGGGAGACAGCCCTGTGGCCTGCCGTGGGCAAACAGGACAGGGGTCCTGCGGGATGGACCTGGAAGGACGAGTAGTCCCTGACAGGAAGGAGGTGCATGAGCACAAGAGGGGTGATGGCCATTGGAGGGACGTGTGCTGGGCTATAGGGAAGGGGCAGTCTGGTCAGTGTGGGAGGTGCTGCCTGTAGCTGGACACAGAGGTCCTGGGGGAGAAGCACCAGACGGCCGCCCTGAGCAGAGCGGAGGGCAGTGCCCAATCGGGTGTGAGGAGGCTGTAGCACTCAGCAGCGCTGAGGGTGGACTGAAGGGCCAAAGGGTTTTGCCCGATGTCCCTTCATTGTCCTCTTAGTGAAGGGGAGGTAAAATCCTGGGCAACAGAGCTTAGGCAAATCCTTAGACAAGTGGCCCTCAGCATTGGGAATTCGTTTGGGCAGACAGGGCTGGGCTAGTAAAGGTGACCCCAGGAGCGGCAGGGGCCTCCCCTACTATGACACACTCATATCGCTCTAAAAACAGTCAGTTATGGAAGAACCTAAAAAGTCTTCATGTGGTCAGATCTTTTTTTCCAGAAGCAGGATTAAGCAGGCTGGGACAGATGTCAAGGCAGGAGGGTGCTTACGACGTGCCGTTGCCAAGGCCAGTGGGGTGGCATATGGCATAGTTGCCATTTCTCATTTATGCTGTGTTTTCAATTTACTTTTTACATTTTGAAAAGATAAATTGTGCACAAGATAAACTCAGACAGTGCCAAAAGGGTAGAAAAAAATGTCTCCCTCGGATCTGGTCGCCAATTCCACTCCCAGGAGGCAAAGCTGTGCCACATCTCCAGGAACACATGTCAGCGCGGGCTCAAGCGCGGGCGACAGGCATGGCCTCTGCCCCCCACAGGATGGCAGCCTACAAAAGCCCTGCTCTGCTCCTTGTTTCCCCTTTAAAAGTCCATCTGGGAAATGGCACCATGTCAGGGCTCTTTAAATGAGTTTCCTCTTTACATTACACTCTTCAAATCATTTCATGTCAGCAGACATCTCTTGATTGTTCACCCCTTCCTGAGATGAATTAAGAACAAATGGCTGTGATTTTCCATATCAAAACAAACATACATATTAACCATTTCCTTGTAAATTAATTTCGAGTCCTTGAAAGCAGTGAGCGGTGGGGGAGAGGGCCCTGCCCGGCTGTCAGCCAGGCCCTGGGTCAGAGCAGGTTCCTCTGGCCTTCCCCAGCCACCTCGTCCTTCCGCCTTCCTTCTGGGGCCTTGACTTGTGCTGCCTCAGCAGCTGGCTTTGGTCCTGCCCTTGCCACGCTACCCCTGCTGAGTCAGACAAAAGCCCCAGACCCCATCCTTAGGCAGAGGATGCCTGTGGGGCCACCCTGGGTGCTGCGTAATATCAAGGCAAGTCTGGCAGCACCGAGGTTAAGCGGGTTCAAGTGCATTTTTCAAACATATGTAAACTGTTAAGTGTAACAGCAAAGGGTAAACTATCAGGGGAGGAAACGCCAGGTTTTCCATATTGATTCTCTCCTCCTCCTCTTGGCTCTCACATACATCCCATCTATCCACCTAGCCAGCCAGCCAGCCAGTTATTTTGATAGAGGAAACTGAGGAAAAGAAAGTATAGTTTCCTTCCCGTAGAAATCAAGCCTGTTATTCTCTGTTTTAAAAGATAAAGTGTGTGGCCGTAGCATCAGTATTTGGAGCTTACGTTTACCAAGTGTTCTAAGCATGTCGTTTGGTAACTCATTAATCCTCACAAGCCTAGAGGTGACCTCAATTATCATCCCCTTTTATAGAATGAGAAACTGAGGCACAGGTGTGTCTTGGCAACTCTCACAGCTAAAGTGCAGGAGCTGTGATTCACACCCAGGCTGTTTGACAGAACGCCCCCGGCTTCAGCATGGTGCTGTTCGGGGCTGCTGCCTCCACTGAAGACAGACCTAGGAGGTGAGCTTACACAGAATCGCTAGAGACTTGGGGAAGGAAGAGCAAGGCTTTCCTGACGCACCAAGCTGGGTTGGCAGTTTAAATGAAGGTAATATTTGCCAAGAATCATAATCTCTTTTTTGTTAATCTGCATAATGCAAAATTACTAATTTTTTATTTTGAAATACCAAAAACAATTAGCTTACTTTAGAAACTCTCATATTGAGCTGTGTTTCTTTCTTACTGGGAGACTTTGTGGGATAGGTGGGAGAGTGGACCAGATGCTGCCTCCTGGGCCCTTGGCTCATGGGCCCTGAGGAGGGGATCTGTCGTGTGGGCTTAACAGCAGTGGACAAGTTTGTATGAGACTCGGAACATCTGCAGAAAAGCAACAGAATGGTTCATTCTTACAAAATACCTTGTTTTCTGCACAGAACATACCACCTTCAATTACTGCCGTAGGTTTTATTTTCTCTGTGGAACCCCTGTTTCCTCGGAGGCCCCTGGGACAGGCAGACTAGAGAGCTTTGCTCTGGCCCACAGGCAAGACCCCGGTGCTCCAAGCTGACGGCTCAGCGGGCTTCAACCCCTGCCACTCATCTCCCGAAAAGGTGGGATGTGGGCCAGTGGATCCTGGGCTGCCGAGGGAATTGGAGGAAACTGTGGTGCAGTCAGAACGCAGGAAACGCTTAGCAGTCGCTCTCCGATTGGGGTTGATTGGGTTAAGGCCTTCCAGAATGGCGTAAAACAGTTCTGAACTCAATGAACTGCCGATGGCAGCCTGATGAATGGAAGGAAATACGATAAACAGATTCCTTGTCGTGCTGTCGGCTTTGTAGCAGATACCTGTTTTCTCCTTGGGATTACGTGAACATTTGCTTTCCTTTGATTTCTGGTTGTTCTTTTCAGTATTGCTTTTGTGAGAGGAGACGCTTCAAGAAGTTCTGTAGAAGCCCCCGACTCTTCCCTTTGCAAGGTCTGTGTTTAGCCTTTGGTGCGGCCTCCACACATCACCTGTTAGCTGTTAGGAGTCTAACTCTGCCAACCATGACTTCAGCTCCCTGAAGGGAGATAGAATGCTTCAGTACAACAGATAGGGCTCAGTTCAGGCGTTTGGGGGGGCGGGGGGAAAGACTCTAAGCCTTTGGTCTCTTGGTGAACTTGGAAAGTAGACCTATCAGAGGTATTCATGTTCAGACAGCTGGGCTGTAGCTGAGAAGGCTGCCAAATAATGCTGTTACTCAAGGTTGTGGGAATTTCGTCAAGCGGCCTTAAAACAATCGCGTTCCACGCAGCTGGGGAATGGTGGGCCCAGGGGTGCCTCTGCCATGCCTGCTGCTCTGAGGAGAGAATAAGGTCACGTCGCTGGGCCAGGCCGCTGCATATGATGGAGCCAGCGACTCACCGCTCGCCAGGGACCGGCCCTGGCCAGGAGTCGGAGCCAGAGACACTCCGGTGTTCTGCCAATTAGATCTTAAACAAAAAGATCTTAAAACAGGAAACTACCTCACAAGGTGGCCGGTGTAGCTCATCATTCAGCCTGTCCCCTTTGCAGTGTTTATAACTGGGGAACCTCACCGCACTGAGGGTCCTCCCCAGAGTGACCCCACGTGCTCTGAGCCCCCACACCAGTCCCAGTGCTGGTCGGCGGTATCAAAATTAGACTGTCACTGGTCAGGAAGACTTGGCTTGAGGGGTGGAGGACCTGGTCAGGGGTTTGTTTCTTCTCCCTGTTACTGCTCTTTGCCAGGTTCCTCCCGGGGTTTCTTAACGGGTTCCACTTGTTTGGGTTACAGCCTCAGGGCTGTGGCTCCTGAACCTCCTTCCGAGGCAGGATCCAAGCATGGAGCTCTGGAAACCGTGGAGAAAAGAATTTGCGTCTGTAGATGTGCTGCTTTCCTGGTTCTTTTTCTCAGAATCCCTTTCCTCTTAAAACAGCCAGAGGCAAAAAAAATTGAGAGATGCACAAAGCCTTCCAAAATGCAAGATTAATCATGTGCAGGAAACCCTCCCTGGTAGGGAGGCACGGGCTGCATTCAAGTCGAGGCGGAGCTGAAGCTGGCTCCGGCCTAGCCCAGGAGGCGGCCCCCTTGCTGGTGGGGGTGAGGGGCCCATCCCCGCGGGCAGTGGGTATAGTGGCAGGAACCCAGGCACAGCCCTGAGCCTAGGGCTTCCATGAATTTGCCCTTGCTATCATTTGCAAAGCCGAGGATCACTTACTAGGAAGGAAACTTAATCAGGAAATCACCTTTGGTGGCGTGTGCCCTGCCCCAATTCCTCGGCACTCACCACCCTCTCTCCTGCCCTCCCACAGATGTGCCCTGGAGAGCAGGTGGGAACTGATCCATCTTGTTGAGTTGCTGGCAGTTGGCACCTCTCCTCTCCCACTGCAGCAGCAGCCCTCTCTCAGCCAGGAAAGCCCTTTATGATTGCCGTTTCTAACACTGGACTGAGGACGAAGGGGGGTTGGTATTACTGAATACTTGGCAAGGGGCGAGTTCGTGCTCTGGGTTCCTACTTTTGTGCGCAGCGGGAGTGCGTCCTCCATCTTTCTGGGCTGTTGTCAACTTCCCCAGCCCTCTGCCTGGGGCGGAGCGGGGAACACAGCTCATAAAAGGTGTGTCTCTGAGGTGCTCCCTCTTGTGTGTCCCTTGACCGAAGCCGTTGCGGTGGTAACTATCCAACTGGAAAACATGCAGGAGTAAACGGAAGATAAAGCTCTTGCGCAACCAGCCAAGATGGGACTCTCTGCCCCTCTTTGTTACCCCACTTGACGCAGCTCCCTCCCTCCCCACAGGGCTGAGGGTCCTCTCTTTGAAGATAGGGAGTGGGAGGGCCAGTTATCTTGGTCTTCGCAGATCACAAGTGAGCTGGGGTTTTGCAGAAAGGAAGGAGTCCTGGATTTTCTAGCTCCTTGGTGAAGAAGTCAGAGGAGTGACAGGAAGGACACCCCAGCCCAGCTCTTTCTGAGGAGTTAGAACACTCCTCACCCCACTCCACACACCTCTCCAGCCCCTCCGTGTCCACCTTGTTATTACTCCCAGGTGGATCCAGTCTGGCTTCCCTGAGTCCAGGCTGAATTAGCAGTAAGTGAGCACAGTCCTTGAAATTTCCCATGTGGAGAAACTCAGGCTATTTGCGATTGCAGACACAATGTGAGAGTGGCGGCGAAGGGGGAGCTAGTGGTAGTCCAGGGGAGTTCTTGGAGACCTGATCGTCCTGTTTCTCAGCTGTGGGTGCTCCTTAGAGCTCAGTGCACTGCTTTACTTGCTTGTGTTACATACTGCCTGTCCCTCACCCAAATCAGGGGCCCAAACACACTTGGAGTTCTGGTGACCCCTCTCCACCCTCCAGGTCTTTGCATTCATCATCTGCACCTTCCCCGCACAAAAAATAAAGTAGTGATGCCAAAAATAAAAAGACCACTTGCCTCTTCCCCTCCAGCCTCCACCAGCGGCCACTGTGCCTTCTCTTGGGGAGAACCTGCACCAATATTCTGGGCAGGAAGAGAAAACAGGCCACTTCCACTTTCCCGAGAAACCATAATTTCAAACGATCTTCTTGCCAAATGGATGGGCTTAGGACACTATTGTGGGTTTCTCTCTGTCTCTCTCTCTCCTTCTCTTTCTCTCTCTCTTTTTAAATGAGGGCCAGGTAAAGCATTCTTAGCACATTATGGGGAGAAGGTTGTAATCCCCCAGCCTCCTCCTGTGTATTCTGGCTTTGTAGATACTGATGGCCTCGCGTTTCCTGTGGCCTCAAAGTGGAGGAAGGCTGGGGAGGTGAGGGGGTGGTGGAGGCCAGGAAGCCAGCCAAGTGGGCTACAGCTCAGTGGTACCAGCTGCCCTCTCCAGCCTTCCTGCCCCTTGGGCTGGCTGTGGCTGGCTCTCCTTCCTGTGCCCTTACTCCTAGGGTCAGGCTCCTGTTGCGTCAGGCTCCGGCCTCACTTCCTCACAGGCAGTGAGTTGGACAACAGCGTTGCAGATGTGCTGCCTCCTGCGTGAACGTGGGAGAATGGAGGCCAAGCTGGGCTCATTTCTGTACATGGGCATCAGGTCACTTAGGTATCCCAAGCACGCTTTCTTGCTTGGCCGTGACAGGGTCATCTCCTCTGGGCTTCGGGACACACAGTCACCATCAATTATAGGGAAGCTTCCATGAAATTGACAGGTGGGCCTGTACTCAGGCTCTATGGGGAACAGCCCTGTGGAGACTAATGGATGAGGGTGGGAAGTGTACTGATTATCTCCCCTTCTTCCCCGGGCCTCACTCTAGTGACTTGCTCATGTGACGTTCAGGGCGAGGGACCCCTATGGCCTGGGAGCATCAAGCAGGCAGGGGCCTCAGTTGCCTCTGGTGTCCAAGTATCATCAGTGCAGTGATTGATTATTGAGTAAATGAATTCCTGCCTTGGATTTAGGCATTGAATCCATGTGATCCAGGTGTGAGTATCCAAGCAGCTTTTCAGCTTGACACACAGACTAGTTTTTGCATTGGGTTCAGCTGTTAGTACCCCTTAACAACAGAAACCATGTAATATTGTAAATTTTAAATACCTGGTTTTAATGTAGCTAGAATTTTTTCCCTAGTTATTTTATAATGATTCTGAGTTTTCGCTTTGCTGGAGACATCTAGTGTTTGCAACATAACTTCGAATATTAGAAATCCTTTAGTACCAGGAAGAGGTCAGACTTGAGTTGAGCCTAGAAGGGAGTGCTAGGTGGATATGACAGGCAGGGCTGTGGCGTGGACAGAATTGCAGAAGTGAGGGTGTAAGATACATTTTGGGACAGTCTGCATTTCTCATTAAGAAAATGGGGCAAAAGTGATGAGGTTGACACTTACAAAGAGAACTGGGCCACCAAGGAGAAAAAAATCTCTTGCCAAAGGGTACTTCCTAATTTTCCCCATCTTTGGTGCTGTGGCAGAACCTGTCTTCTTGTCTGGCAAACCCTGCCCCAAAGGACTGGTCAGTAAACTCTAACTTAGCACCAACTCTAAGTCAGGCTCATATCCTTCTAGGTTTTTTATTATTTTGTGGAAAAAGTCAAATACACAGAAAGCTGAGAGAGGAACTCTCTGACGTCTTGCTCCCTTACATCACTCCTGGATTTAACAAGTGTTAGTATTTCACCACATTTGTTTTCCTCTGTAGACTTTTTCAGGATTATCTGAGTAAATTGCAGACACCAAAGCCCTTCACCCCTAAATACTTCAGCATGTATCTCCTAAGGACAAGATGTTCCCTTCAGAGTGGTAATACCATTATCACACCCAAGAAAACCAATAATTCCTTTGTGTCTAATATCTGGTCTACATTCAGATCTCCTCAGTTGTCTCCAGAATGACTTTTATAGCTTTTTTTGCAATCAGGATCCCATCAAGGATTGACACTATATGTAATTGGCTGTTGTGGCTGTGTAGCCTCTTTTAATCTACTACACTCCACCTTTTTTGTTTTATGTTTTTATGACGTTGACTTTGTAAAGGGTCCAGTCATATCCTTCTAGTTTTGAATCTGAGTGTACAGGCGTTCAACATTGGTTCCATTAACAGAAATTTACTGAGTAATATGCCACCACCCCCTGAAGTCCTGTAAACCCATGTATGACCCGTTGCTCAAGATGCACAGTTCAGTCTCGGCCACACTGCTGGCTCCACGGGGTTGTTGCTGGTGACGTCTGGAGCGCTGACTGTGGGCAGCCCTGTTCTGGGAAAGGGCTTCAAATCTCAGCTCTACCACTTCTCACTGAGGGCCTTCAGCTGGTGGTCCTTTCTCCTCTCTAAGCTTCGGGGTCTTCATGTCCACAACAAAGGGGTTGGACCAGGGGTCTTCCTAGTCTCACTCAGCTTTGCCTCTCAACACCTCTGTGACTTGGCTCCAGGTGTTGCCAGGCAGACCGCCTGCAGCTTCGTAGCTCGGGGTAGCTGCTTCGGGAAGCCAATTGCCTGCTCCCATTCCTGGCACCAAGAACAGGGGATCTGGGAGGATGCACACGGTTCTCTGATGCTTTAACGTGACCACATGCCCTTCCCCTCTGCTCCCCACAGCGGAGATTCTGGAGCTGGCTGGCAATGCAGCAAGAGACAACAAGAAGGGCCGGGTCACGCCCCGGCACATCCTGCTGGCCGTGGCCAACGATGAAGAGCTGAATCAGGTATGGGGCTCTCCTTTCCCTCCCCCACCCAGACACACCAGCAGGCAGTCTTGCTGCCCAAGAGTTGTCTGTCCAGGGGGAGGGTGCTGTTTGGCTGGCTATCAAGGGTGTGGACTGCATTTTGGACTATTAGCAGCTTCCCCGTCCCCCCCCCGCCCCACCGCATGGCAGTTTTTCCCCAAGATTTTATTGGTTTGGGGGAGGGGAATGAAACAAGGTATTTGGCTCTCCTTGGAAGAAAGATGGTTCTTTCTTCCACCCGAGTGGAAACTCCACCCGAGTGAGGGACTCCGAAGACTTGCTCCCTGTGTTGTGAGCCAGGGTCCTGTCAGCCTCCTTGTAGATGCCATGGAGGAGGGAGCTCTACCAACCCAAAGCAAGAGCATGGGGTGGGGGCAGGGCTGACTTCTTGAAGGTCACGGACGTGCTGGTCTGACTCACCATTCACTACTTTGGTTTTCCTGCAAGCTGCTAAAAGGAGTCACCATCGCCAGCGGGGGAGTGTTACCAAACATCCATCCGGAGTTGCTAGCGAAGAAACGAGGATCCAAAGGGAAGTTGGAAGCCATCATCACACCACCCCCAGCCAAAAAGGCCAAGTCTCCGTCCCAGAAGAAGCCCGTGTCTAAGAAAGCAGGGGGCAAGAAAGGGGCCCGGAAATCCAAGGTGCGTAGGTGATTTGGCAGGGACGTGTGGAGGGTGGGGCTGGGCGGGTGCCGGCAGGCGGGGTCATGCGGGCTCCCCTTCCTACTGAGGGCTCATTCCCCTCTGGGGTGGGGGCCTGTGGAACAAATGGAGCTGGTGACAGAGGGCTAGTCCAGCTCAAGTGGCCAGAGTCTGGACGCAAGTTGGGGACTAGATTTCTGTGGGCAAGGGGGATGTGGGGAGGTGCTGGGGCAGATAGCCCCAGGCTGGAGGGACCTGGTGCCCACCCTTCCAGGAGATGCTCACGCCCATGGGGTGGGACATGTGTATACAGGAGCTTCCCTGTGGGAGCGACAGCAGTCGAGTCCTGCCCAGAGCTGCCAGCTGCCCGCTTGCCCTTGACGTGCCCAGAACTGTCATTGTGTTGCCATGGCTGCATGTCCTCCTCCGAGCCTGTTCCAGCAGGGATGGTTCAGATGGTTAGCTCTTTGAAATGACCACCTTGTTAAGGAGGAAAATAGATGCGTTATTTGGGCGCTTCCTGCCAGACCCAGCTGGGATTGAGACTAGGTCGTAGGTGCTGATCTTTCTGTGGGGAGCGAAACCTTCTCATGAGTGTGACCTCATGTCTTCTAGGATGGGGCAGGCCCACTAATCCCAAGCCAGGATCTTCCTGGTCCACCCTCGGGAGGTCCACACCCGTGGCTGGTTGCATTCACCTGTCTGAGACTCCAGGGTAACTGGGATACATGGTTTCTGTTTCTTCCTCGCTGGGCCCTGCCTCTCAGCTGTTGTCACAGACTCCAGGGCCAGCAGACTAGGAACAGCGCAGCTCTGTGTTTAATAAAATGGAATCTTAAGGCTGCTCCACCCTGCCCTGCCCTGGGGTGGGGAGTCACCCTTCTGGCCTCTAGCCAGACTAAGAGGAAATTATCTCTGGCAGAAGGTGGCCTCCCTATTTTGAAAGACCCCCAGTAATATCCCCTTGGAAATGCCCTGCAAGGCCTAATGCAGTGTCAGTGTCAGGACATTCTTACTAGAGCCCAAAGCCCTCACCAGAGTGAGCTGGTGAGGACACCTTCCCAGAACAGGTCCAGGAGCAGTGACCCGGAGCCACATGCCAGCCCGCCCTCCCAGCATGTCCCCTCCGCTGAGCCCATCCAGACATCAGGCAGGCCTTCACCACATGGGGGGCACCTTCTGTGACCTCTCACCTCCCACCCATACTGTTTGTGTTTGTGGACTCTCTTTAGTTGAGGTGTAAGAGGCTATATTTTTTGTACATCCTTCTGGGTGTGGACAAACACTTCCCTGAAAACGACAAAATCTAAATTCCTCTTGCCAACAGACACCCCCCACCCCACCCTACCCCACCAGGCTCAGAATCACTCCCAGCTCTTTGAGAGAGAAACCGGATACAGAAGAGTGTCCTGTAAGTTATTTCCAGACGCTGCACTCCACCTTGCTCACAAGCCCTGGAGGAGGCTCAGGGCAGGCTGGGGATTTCACAGAGTGCTCATTCCTGCTAACTATAAAATTAGCAGATTGAACTGTTTCTTTTTTCCCTTACAACATTTGCATTTGGGGGGAGTTGCTGGACAGGGAAGGCAGGGGAAAGCGCCTGTGTATCCCCCTTTAAATGTTAAAAAAGAAGACGAAGATGCCAAATCCATCATCTCTTGATTATGGGCATCAGGGAGCTGGCTGCCCACAGAGCAGGGGGCCAGCAGGGGCAGCACTGTGGCACCTCTCCAACCCGAGTGTCTCTGGCAACCCTGGGTTGAACCTTGCTCCCTGTCACCCCCAGTCTTCTGGCATAGTTTTTGCCCCGTAACTTTCCGAACTTCCCAACTTCCCAAACACTATGAATGCTTTTTCTTTCTTTTTGGACTTGAAATATAGAGTGAGTGTGTGTGTGTGTGTGTGTGTGTGTGTGTGTGTGTGTCTTCTAGTAGCTATATTCGGAACTCAGTGTTTCTAATAACCAGATGCCAATAATCACTTGAACACTCAACTTTTCCCTTGATTACAAAAGCAGGAAGTCTGTTATGGTGGTCTGTTTTTCTTCTACACAATAAAACACATTGTCTGCTTACTGTACCAGTATTTGGCTAACATTAAACCCTGGGGGAAGCTGAAATTGGAACCGTGAACAGCTAATTTTCAAAACATTTGTTTAATGTAAATTGTGGTACCAGCTCCCAGAAACAGCGGAGAACCCTGCATCTCCAGGTTTAAGTGGAATGTTCTGAAAATAACCTTTCCAGAGACATGCAGACAAAGCCTTAGTAACATGCTAAAGCACTTGTAGTGAAAGGGAGTTGGTATTTTTCAAGTGTCAACATTTGAATTCCAAATCATAATTTTCCCCCCAATTCTATGTAATTGGAAGGTTTTGAAAGTCTCCAGTTGTGACAGCTGAGTCAGCCGTAGTGGAAACTGTTAGAGAAGGCGACAAAACCCACCAGGGGCTGGGCATCCGGGGCCCTGGCAGTGCCTTGGGGTTCCTCCTTCTACTTGGGTGGCCTCAGGCAAGTCTGTGCCTCAGTTTACCCCCCGCCATGAAATGATGGGGTCCATCCCAGCCCTACAATTTACTGACTCTAGTGAATGTTTGCATAATGTCTTTGTGTAGGTAATATGTGTGAGAGTTTGGATGGTACAAAGCGTGTGTGGTAATAAAATCTCACTCAGTCCTCCCACTTCTCCCCAGAGCAGTCTCTGGAATGAGTTTTCATGTACCCTTTCAGAAAGTCTAAGCACATAAAAAGCATAGAGATACATAAAGTCTTCCCCATCCTACTGGCCTTTAGAGAGAGAGAGAGAGACAGAGAGAGACAGAGAGAGAGAGAGAGAGAGAGAGAGAGTGTGTGCGTGTGTGTGTGTGTGTGTGTGTGTGTCGTGTTCCCCACTGTTTTTGCAGTGTGGTGTCAGTGGTTACTGGTGCCAGCTCATCTGGCTTCATATTCCAGTTCTGCCAGTTGCTGGCTGTGTGAGGTGTGAGTTGGGGGAGTTACTTCATTCCTCTGGTATCTCAATTTCCTCATCTGTAAAATGGAGGTATAACACAGGGTGGTTGGGAGGCTTAAAAGAGGATTCATGTGAAGTGCTTACAGCAGTGTCTGGCACACATGTCAGCTGCCGCTGTTACTCCCTTGGCAGTTCTTACTCATCATGGCGTGTGGAGCTGCTGTAGTCTCTCATGGTGTGGCTCCAGTTACTGATACTGTAGGCAGGAGCAATGTACCCAGTTCTTTGGATTGTTCCTCGTGTCCATCCTGACAAACAGTGCCGCAGTGACCATCACTGTGTGTGGGTCTCTGTGCATAAGTGCAAGTGTATCTGTAGGAGAAAGTCCTCAAGGTGGACTTACTGAAGCAGAGAGTGTATTTTTTAACTCTGATGGCTTGTTATCCCATTAAGAAATTTCAAGAGTGGACTTATTTACACATTTGACACTGAGTTGTTGAAAGAAGATGCATCCATTCGATCCATATTTATCACATCTACATGTGCTTGTTCCCCTTCTTGGTAGTGAGGGTACAGCACCTTGGTGCTCAGGGAGCTCTGGTCTAGTGAGGGAGGTAGAGTCACTGCACAAGGGGGGGGCAAATGGTGCTCCGACCACAATAAAGTGGAGTGATGGCATGGCAGTGTTGTCTTACATAGGTGCTCAGGGGAGGCTTCTCTGGTAAGGTAACACTCAAGGCATTTAAGTGATTGAGAGGAGAGAGCTCCTGGCACGGGGGAGCATGCCTGGCTCTTCCCGGAGAGAATGGGACAGTCCTTCATGTGGGGTCCCCAACGTTTCAGAGAAGCCTGGGGACTCTTCTCAAGATAAGGTTTTATTTATTTTTTTAATTTTACTTTTTTAAGAGGGACTTGGCTGGCCCCAAATGATTTTTTGTTTTGTTTAAATTTTATTTATCTTTTTGGCTGCGTTGGGTCTTTGTTGCTGTGCACAGGCTTTCTCTAGTTGTTGCGAGCGGGGGCTACTCTTTGTTGCGGTGTGCGGGCTTCTCATTGCGGTGGCTTCTCTTGTTGCGGAGCACGGGCTCTAGGGCACTTGGGCTTCGGTAGTTGTGGCGTGTGGGCTCTAGGGCACTTGGGCTTCAGTACTTGTGGCTCGCGGGCTCTAGAGCGCAGGCTCAGTATTTGTGGCACACGGGCTTAGTTGCTCCGCGGCATGTGGGATCTACCCGGACCAGGGCTCGAACCCGTGTCCCCTGCATTGGCAGGCGGATTCTTACCCACTGCGCCACCAGGGAAGTCCAAAATAGTTTTAAAGTTTTAAAATGCATAAAATACCGAAGATTCAAAGGAAACCATTTATGCCTAAATCTTCAAGGTTAAGACCCCTGTCAGAATGCTCACCAAGATTCATAGGATAATCTTTAAGGTATCTCCAAGAAGGCAGTTTTTGCCAAAAGTTTTGATAAATAGTCATCTCACCTAGGATTTTTCAAATGTAAACCCGCTCTACCACCCCAGTTGAACTCCACCCCCGTATGTGAATCACTCTTCCCCATCAAGAAGATACACTTGCTCCTCACTGCCTGGCAAAAAGCCCAAGATGATTTTGGGAGAGCGCCTCTTTCTTTTTGAGAAATATTTAAACTGCAAATGAGTGATTAATGTTCTGGTAAGGGATGCCAAAAAAAGGGATTGGTTCTTTTGAGAAGCTGCCATCCTTGCAAAATTTTGCTGACTTTTTAATGAAATTTCCAGAGATTCAAACAGCAGAGCAAAGGAGACTAGGCGTAGGTAATCTTGGGTTGATAATTTCACACAAGTCTTTTTGGACACAAGTCTTTTTGGACACTCAGTTCTACAGATTCTTAAATACGTCTCCCACTGACTCTGACCTTACAGGTTTTCTGCTGCTCAAAACAAAACTGGGTGTATGCACGATACATGGAGTTTTTGGATTTGTACAACAATATGAATTTCTAAAATGTCAATCTTTTTTTTTTAACATCTTTATTGGAGTAAAGTTGCTTTACAATGGTGTATTTGTTTCTGCTTTATAACAAAGTGAATCAGCTATACATATTCATATATCCCCATATCTCCTCCCTTTTTCGTCTCCCTCCCACCCTCCCTATCCCACCCCTCTAGGTGGTCACAAAGCACCGAGCTGATCTCCCTGTGCTATGCAGCTGCCAATCATTTTTTTTAACTCTTTATTGGAGTATAATTGCTTTCCAATGTTGTGTTAGCTTCTGCAGTACAACAAAATGAATCAGCTATAAGTATACATATATCCCCATATCCCCTCCCTCTTGAGCCTCCCTCCCACCCTCCCTACCCCACCCCTGTAGGTCATCACAGACCACAGAGTTGATCTCCTTGTGCTATGCAGCAGCTTCCCACTAGCCATCCATAAAATGTCAATCATTTTGGAGATGGACAAAGTATTGCTTGCTAGCTTTTGTCCTCCCTGGGCCAGGTTGTGTAAAGAATCTACCATCTACTCTCACCATTTCATATAAGAAAGGGCATTTTAATACCAAGAAGTGAGGAAGGGACTTAATCGCAGACTACAGACCTTAGGAAAACTTAGGGCACAGTTGTTACGATTGGAATATAGTGACATCTCCCAAGGCAACTGTGTAGACCTGAAGCACCGTGTCACGGGCTGCACGCCTTGCAGGGAAGAGGCAGGTGTTGGTTGCCAGGTGGACAGACTGTGAGAACTGGGAAGGAGCAGCTGGTCTTGCACAGGGTTTGCCACTTTCTCTGCCTTGGCCACTTGTTTAGTCAGTTCTCCTGCCTTATCTCACTTTCCTGATGAGGAAGCTAAGTCTTAGGGAATGTGAGCCATGTACCTAAGGCTATGCAGCTAGTAGACCAGGGCTCAAATGCAGGACTTCAGAGTTCAGATAAAGTGTTACTTGTGTGTCCTGTGACTATGGACCACGTCCCTAGGTAGAATCCCCTCTGGTCTGATGGTAGAGGGCTGCAAAGCCGCCCACTGCAGAGTGAGTGGGGCAACACCTTAAAAAACTTTTTTAAAATAACACATTCTGGCCTCTCATTAAATTTGTTTGTACATTCATGATATATATTCTGTTTATAATTTCCACCTCTTACCCTCTACAACATTCTTTTTCTCGGTGTATTGAATTATAATTGACATAAAGCACTGTATACGTTTAAGGTGTACAGCATGATTTGACTTGCATGTATCATGAAATGATGACCACAATAAGGGTAGTTAATA
Organism: Aethalodelphis obliquidens; assembly: GCF_003676395.1. NCBI lineage: Eukaryota > Metazoa > Chordata > Mammalia > Artiodactyla > Delphinidae > Aethalodelphis > Aethalodelphis obliquidens. The sequence continues at coordinate 5,052,499 of NW_020837948.1, forward strand.
TCCATCATCTCACATACAGAAAAAAATGGTTTTTTCCTTGTGATGAAAACTCTTAGGACCTACTCTCAACAACTTTTCCTATGTATCATACAGCAGTGTTAACTATAGTCATTGTGTTGTACATTACATTCCCAGTACTTATTTATCTGATAACTGCAAGTTTGTACCTTTTGGCCACTTTCCTCCAATCCCTCCTCCTCCAACCCTCTGCCTCTGGTAACCACAAATCTGATCTTTTTTCCTGTGAGTTTGGGTTTTTTTGTTATTGTTTTTTTCAGATTCCACATATAAGAGGGATTATGTGGTATATGGTATTTTAATTTCTCTATCTGACTTATTTCACTTAGCATAGTGCTCTCAAGGTCCATCCATTTTGTCGCAAGTGGCAGAATTTCCTTCACTTTTATGGCTGATGAATGTTCCATTTTGTTTTATATAGGTGTGTGTGTGTGTGTACGTGTATCATATTTTCTTTATCTGTTCATCCATTGATGGACACTTAGGTTTTTTTTCCATATTTCCATATCTTGGCTATTATAAATAATGCTGCAGTGAACATGGGGTGCATATATCCTTTTGGGTGAGTGTTTTTGTTTCCTTTGGATGAATACCCAGAAGTGGAATTGCTGAATTATGTGGGAGTTCTCTTTTTAATTTTTTGAGGAGCCTTCAAAATGTTTTCCATAGTAGCTGCTCCGGTTTGCGTTCCCACCAACAGTGTACCAGGGTTCTCTTTTCTCTACATCCTTGACAACACTTGTTATTTCCTGTCATTTTGATAGCCATTCTAACAGGTGTGAGGTGCTGTATCATTGTAGTTTTGATTTGCATTTCCCTGATGATTAGCGATGTTGAGCACCTTTTCATGTACCAGTTGGCCATTTGTATGTCTTCTTTGGAAAAATGGTCTTGAGTTTTTTGCTCTTGAGTTGTCTGAGTTTTGTATATATTTTGGATATTAACCCCTTGTCAGATAAATGATTCACAAATATTTTCTGCCATTCCATAGGTTGCCTTTTCACTTTGTTGATTGTTTCCTTTGTTGTGCAGAAACCTTTTAGTTTGATATAGTCCTACTTGTTTGTTTTTGCTTTTGTTGCCTTTCCTTTTGGTGTCAAATCCGAAGTCATTGCCAGTACTAATATCAAAGAGCTTACTGTCCGTTTTTCTCTAGGAGTTTTATGGTTTCAGCTCTTATGTTCAAGTTTTTAATCCATTTTGAGTTAATTTTTGTGTACAGTGTAAGATGTAAGTGGTGCAGTTTTATTCTTTTACATTGGCTGTCCAGTTTTCCCAACACTGTTTATTGAAGACACTGTCCTTTCTCCATTGTATATTCTTGCCTCTGTTGTAAATTAAGTGACCATATATGCCTGGGTTTATTCCTGGGCTTGCTGTTCTGTTCCATTGATCTTTGTGTCTGTTTTTATGCCAATACCATACTGTTTTCATGACTACAGCTTTGTTATGTAGTTTGAAATGAGGGAGCACGATGCCTTCAGATTTGTTCTTCTTTCTTGAGATTGCTTTGGGTATGTGGGGGTCTTTTGTGGTTCCATACAAATTTGAAGATTGTTTATTCTATTTCTGTGAAAAATGCCATTGGAATTTTTTTTCACATTTTACTATTTTTTTAAATTGAAGTATAGTTGATTTACAGTGTTGTGTTAATTTGTGCTGTACAGTAAGGTGATTCAGTTATACATATATATACTGTTTTTTATTAAGAGCACATTTTATTTTTTAAATTTTATTTTATATTGGAGTGTATTTGGTTTACAATGTTGTGTTAGTTTCAGGTGTACAGCAAAGTGGTTTAGTTATACATATACATATGTCTATTCTTTTTCAGATTCTTTTCACATATAGGTTATTGCAGAGTATTGAGTACCCTGTGCTCTACAGTAGATCCTTGTTGATTATCTATTTTATATATAGTAGAGTGTATGTTAATCCCAAACTCCTAATTTATCCTTCCCCTCCCCCCTTCCCTTTTGGTAACCGTAAGTTTGTTTTAAGTCTGTGAGTCTGTTTCTGTTTTGAAAATAAGTTCATTTTTATTATTTTTTAAGATTCCATATACAAGTGATATCATATGATATTTGTCTTTCTCTGTCTGACTTCACTTAGGATGATAATCTCTAGGTCCATCTGTGTTGCTGCAAATGGCATTACTTCATTCTTTTTTATGGCTGAGTAATATTCCATTGTATATATGTACCACATCTTCTTTATCCATTCCTCTGTTGATGGACATTTAGGTTGCTTCCATGTCTTGGCTATTGTAAATAGTGCTGCAATGAACATTGGGGTACATGTATCTTTTCAAAGGATGGTTTTCTCTGAATATATGCCCAGGAGTGGGATTGCTGGATCATACGATAGCTCTATTTTTAGTGTTTTGAGGAACCTCCATATTGTTCTCCATAGTGGCTGCACCAATTTACATTCCCACCAACAGTGTAGGAGGGTTCCCTTTTCTTCACACCTCTTCAGCATTTATTGTTTGTAGACGTTTTGATGATGGCCGTTGTGACCGGTGTGAGGTGATACCTCATTGTAGTTTCAACTTGAATTTCTCTAATCATTAGAGAATCTTTCCGTGTGCCTTTTGGCCATCTGTATGTCTTCTTTGGAGAAATGTCTGTTTAGATCTTCTGCCCATTTTTTGATTGGGTTGCGTGTATTTTTTTTGCTGTTGGGCTGCATGAGCTGTTTTGTATTTTGGAGATTAATCCCTTGTCTGTTGCATTGTTTGCAAATACTTTCTCCCATCCTGTGTGTTGTCTTTTCGTTTTGTTTATGGTTTCCTTTGCTGTGCAGAAGCTTTTAAGTTTAATTAGGTCCCATTTGTTTGTTTTTGTTTTCATTACTCTAGGAGGTGGGTCAAAAACAATCTTGCTGTGATTTATGTCAAAGAGTGTTCTGCCTGTGTTTTCCTCTAAGAGTTTTATACTGTCGTCTTTACATTTAGGTCTTTGATCCATTTTGAGTTTATTTTTGTGTTTGCTGTTAGAGAATGTTCTAATTCATTCTCTTACCTGAAGCTGTCCAGTTTTCCCAGCACCAGTTATTGAAGAGATTGTCTTTTCTCCATTGTATATTCTTGCCTCCTTTGTTGTAGATTACTTGACCATAGGTGCGTGGGTTTATTTCTGGGCTTTCTGTCCTGTTCCATTGATCTCTATTTTTGGTTTTGTGCCAGTACCATACTGTTTTGATGACTGTAGCTTTGTAGTATAGTCTGAAGTAAGGGAGCCTGATTCCTCCAGCTCCGTTTTCCTTTCTCAAGATCGCTTTGGCTATTTAGGGTCTTCGGTGTTTCCATACAAATTTTAAGATTTTTTTGTTCTAGATCTTCAAAAAAAAATGCCATTGGTAATTTGATAGGGATTGCACTTAATTTGTAGATTGCCTTGGGTAGTACAGTCATTTTGATTCTTCCAATCCAAGAACATGTTATATCTTTCCATCTGTTTGTGTCGTCTTCGATTTTTTTCATCAGCGTCTTATAGTTTTCAGAGTACAGGTCTTTTGCCTCCTTGAATCGGTTTATTCCTAGGTATTTTATTCTTTTTTATGCGATGGTAAGTGGGATTGTTTCTTTATTTTCTCTTTATGATCTTTTGTTAGTGTATAGGAATGCAACAGATTTCTGTGTATTAATTTTGTATCCTGCAACTTGATGGAATTCATTGATGAGCTCTAGTAGTTTTCTGGTAGCATCTTTAGGATTCTCTATGTATAGTATCATGTCATCTGTAAACAGTGACAGTTTTACTTCTTCTTTTCCAATTTGGATTCCTTTTATTTCTTTTTCTTCTCTGATTGCCATGGCTAGGACTTCCAAAACTATGTTGAAGAAAAGTGGCGAGAGTGGACATCCTTGTCTTGTTTCTGATTTAGAAAAAATGTTTTCAGCTTTTCACCATTGACTCTGATGTTAGCTGTGGGTTTGACATATCGATGTATGGCCTTTATTCTGTTGAGGTATGTTCCCTCTGTGCTCACTTTCTGGAGAGTTTTTATCATAAAAGGTGTTGAATTTTGTGAAAAGCTTTCTCTGCATCTATTGAGATGATCATATGGTTTTTATTCTTCAATTTGTTAATGTGGTGTATCACACTGATTGATATACAGATATTGAAAAATCCTCTCATCTCTGGGATAAATCCCACTTGATCATGGTGTAAAGTCCTTTTAATGTACTGTTGGATTTGGTTTGCTGGTATTTGTTGAGGATTTTTGTCTGTATTCATCAGTGATATTGGCCTGTAATTTTCTTTTTTTGTGGTATCTTTGTCTGCTTTTAATATCAGGGTGACGGTGGCCTCATAGAATGAGTTTGGGAGTGTTCCTTCCTCTGTAACTTTTTGGAAGAGTTTGAGAAGGATAGGTGTTAGCTCTTCTCTGAATGTTTGATAGAATTCGCCTGTGAAGCTATCTGGTCCTGGACTTTTTTTGTTGGGAGTTCTTTTGGGTTTTTTTGTTTTGTATTTTTGTTTTTGGCTGCACTGCAGCTTGCAGGATCTTAGTTCCTCAACCAGGGATTGAACCTGGGCCCTCGCAGTGCAAGCACTGACCCTAACCATTGGACCACCAGGGAATTCCCTGTTGGGAGTTTTAAAATCACAGTTTCAATTTCAGTGGTTTTGATTGGTCTGTTCATATTTTCTATTTCTTCCTGGTTCAGTTTTGGAAGATTGTACCTTTCTAAGAATTTGTCCATTTCTTCCAGGTTGTCCATTTTTTGGCATATAGTTGCTTGTAGGTAGTCACTTATGATTCTTTGTATTTCTGTGGTGTTAATAGTAACTTCTCTTTTTTCATTTCTAATTTTATTGATTTGAGCCCTCTCCCTTTTTTTCTTGATGAGTCTGGCTAAAGGTTTATCAATTTTGTTTATCTTTTCAAAGAACCAGATTTTAGTTTCATTGATCTTTTCTATTGTTTTCTTTGTCTCTATTTAATTTTTTTCTGCTCTGATCTTTGTGATTTCTTTCCTTATACTAACGTTGGGTTTTGTTTGTTCTCTTTCTAGTTGCTTTAGGCATAAGGTTAGTTTGTTTGAGATTTTTCTTGTTTCCTGAGGTAAGATTGTATTGCTATGAACTTACCTCTTAGAACTGCTTTTCCTGCATCCCATAGGTTTTGGATTGTCATGCTTTCATTTTCATTTGTTTCTAGCTATTTTTTGGTTTCCTCTTTGATATCTTCAGTGATCCATTGGTTGTTTAGTAGCATATTGTTTAGCCTCCACGTGTTTGTGTTTTTTGTTTTTTTTCCCTTGTAGTTGATTTCTAATCTCATAGCATTGTGGTCAGAAAAGAGGCTTGATATGATTTCAGTTTTCTTAAATTTACCAAGGCTTGATTTGTGGCCCAAGATGTGATCTATCCTGGAGAATGTTCCATGTGCACTTGAGAAGAAAGTGAATTCTGGTCCTTTTGGATGGAATGCTCTATATATATCAGTTAAGTCCATCTGGTTTAATGTGTCATTTGAGGCCTGTGTTTCCTTATTGATTTTCTGTCTGGATGATCTGTTCAAAGATGTAAGTCAGGTGTTAAAATCCCCCCATATTATTGTGTTACTGTCGATTTCTCCTTTTATGGCTGTTAGTGTTTGCCTTATATATTGAGGTGCTCCTATATTTGGTGCATATATATTTACAATTGTTATATCTTTTTGAATTGATCCCTTGATTATTATGTAATATCCTTCTTTGTCTCTTTGTAACATTCTTGTAAAATCTATTTTGGGGACTTCCCTGGTTGTCCAGTGGTTAAGACTGCACACTTCTGATGCAGGGTGGCACAGGGTTCGATCCCTGGTCGGGAAACTGAGATCCCACATGCTATGCAGCGTAGCCAAAAAAAAAAAAAAAAATTAAAGTCTAATTTGTCTGATATGAGTATTGCTACTCCAGCTTTCTTTTGATTCCATTTGCATGGGATACCTTTTTCCATCCCCTCACTTTCAGTCTGTGTCCCTAGATCTGAAGTGGGTCCGTTGTAGCCAGCATATATACAGGTCTTGTTTTTGTATCCATTAAGGCAGTCTGTGTCTTTTGTTTGGAGTATTTAATCCATTTACATTTAAGGCAATTATCAATATGTATGTTCTTATTGCCATTTTGTTAATTGTCTTGGGATTGTTTTTGTAGGTTTTTTTCTTCCTTTCCTCTTTTGTTCTCTTCTCGTGTAATTTGGTGACTATCTTTAGTGTTGTGTTTGGATTGCTTTCCCTTGTGTGTGTATGTATCTACTATAGATTCTTGGTTTGTGGTTCCCATGAGATTTTGATATAGCAGTCTGTATATGTAGAAGATTGTTTTAAGTTTCTGGTCTCTCGGTTTCAAGTGCATTTCCTGTATCCTGCATTTGTACTCTCTTCTTGTGTGTGGATGATTTCCTACCTTTACTGTGTGTTTGCCTTTACTGGTGAGATTTCCCATTCGTACTTTTCTTGATTCTAGTTTGGGCTTTTATCTTCTGCCTAGAGAAGTTCCTTTAGCATTCGTTGTAAAGCTGGTTTGGTGCTGCTGAATTCTGTTAGGTCTTGCTTATCTGTAAAGCTTTTGATTTCTCCATCGAGTCTGAACAAGAGCCTTGCTGAGTACAGTATTCTTGGTTATATACTTTTCCTTTTCATCACTTTAAATATATTGTGCCACTTCCTTCTGACCTGCAAAGTTTCTGCTGAAAAATCAGCTGATAACCTTATGGGGATTCCCTTGTATGTTATTTGTTGCTTTTCCCTTGTTGCTTTTAATATTTTTTCTTTGTCTTTAATTTTTGTCACTTTGACTAATATGTGTCTCAGCATGTTCCTTCTTGGGTTTATCCTGTATGGGAGTCTCTGCACTTCCTGGACTTGAGTGAGTGTTTCCTTTCTCATGTTAGGGAAGTTTTTGGCTATAATCTCTTCAAATATTTTCTCAGGCCATTTTTCTCTCTTCTCCTTCTGGGACCCCTCTAATGCAAATGTTGGTGCATTTAATGTTGTCCCAGAGATCTCTTAAACTGTTCTCATTTCTTTACATTATTTTTTCTTTGTTCTGCAGCAGTGCTTTCCACCATTCTGTCTTCCAGCTCCTTATTTCTTCTTCTGCTTCAATTACTCTGCTACTGATCCTTACTAGTGTATTTTTCATTCCAGTTATTGAATTGTTCATCTTTCTTTATTTATATCTTCTAGCTCTTTGTTATATGTCTCTCGTATCTTCTCGATCTGTGCCTCTGTTCTTTTTATGAGATCTTGGCTTATCTTTACTATCATTCTTCAAAATTCTTTTCAGGTAGGTTGCCTATCTCCACTTCACTTAGTTCTTGTGGGTTTTTATCTTGTTCCTTTGTCTGGAACATATTTTTCTGCCATCTCATTTTGTCTAACTTTCTGTTTTCGTGTTCTTCTGCTGGCTGCAGGACCATAGCTCCTCTTGTTTCTGGTGTCTGCCCTCTGGTGGGTGAGGTTGGTCCTGGACTTGTGCAGGCTTCCTGGTGTGAGGCCTGGTGCCTGCCCTCTGGTGGGTGGAGCTGGGTTGAGTTTCTCTGCTGGGCAGGACTGTGTTAATTGGTGTGTTTAGAGGTGGCTGTGAGCTCAGCACAGCTTTAGGCAGCCTGTCTGCTGATGGTGGGGCTGTGTTCCTATCCTGCTGGTTGTTTGGCCTGAGGTGTACTAGCACTAGAGCCTGTAGGCTGTTGGGTAGGGCCAGGTCTTGATGCCAAAATGGTGACCTCTGGGAGAGCTCACGCCAATCAGTATTCTCTGGGACCCCTGGCACCAGTGTCCTTGCCCCTCCACTGAGTCACAGCCGACCCTTGCCTCCTTAGGAGACTCTCCAAGACTCGTAGGTAGGTCCAGCTGAGGCTCAGGTGGAGTTACTCCTGTGCTGGGTTCCAGTGTATGTGAAACCTTGTGTGCATCCTCTAAGAGCAGAGTCTCTGTTTCTCCCAGTTATGTAGAGCCCCTGCACTTAAGCTCCATTGGCCTTCAAAGCCAAATGCTCTGATGATTCCTCCTCCTGATGCCGGACCACCAGACTTGGGAGCCTGACGTGGGGCTCAGAACTCACTCCTGTGGGAGAACATCTGTGACATAATTATTTTCCAGTTTGTGGGTAAGCCACCCGCTGGGTATGGGATTCGATGATGTCATGAAAGCGCCCCTCCTACCATCTCATGGTGGCTTCTTCTTTGTCTTTGAAAATATCTTTTTTGGTAGACTCTAGTTTTTTTTGTCGATGGTTGTTCAGCAGTTACTTGCGATTTTGGTGTTTTCGTGAGAGGAGGTGCGCTCAGGTCCTTCTCTTCTGCTGTCTTGGCTGGGGCTCTCTCGCCATTGGAACTTGATTAGGGATTGCATTGGATCTGTAGATTGCTTTGGGTAGTATGGACATTTTAGCAGTATTAATTCTTCCAGTCCTTGAGCATAGAATATCTTTCCATTTATTTGTGTGTTTAATTTCTTTCATCAGTGCCTTACAGTTTTCACCATGCAGGACTTCCACCTCCTTGGTTAAATATAATCCTTGGTATTTTATTCCTTTTAATGTGGTTGTAAATTGTTTTCTTAATTTCTCTTTATGATAGCTCATTATTAGTGTATGGAAACACCACAGAAATCTGTGTAATGGTTTTGTGCCCTACAACTTTACTGAATTCATTTATTCTAACAATTTTTTTGGTGGAGTTTTTAGAGTTTTCTGTGTATAATATGTTCAAATAGTGACAGTTTTACTTCTTTCTTTCTGATTTGGTTGCCTTTTCTTTTTCTTGCCTAATTTCTGTGGCTAGAGGAAAAGAGGAAAAAGAAATTTTAAAAACTTTCAGACAAGTGAAAATGGAAATATAACTTACCAAAACTTATGACATGCACCAAAAGCAGTTCTAAGAGGCAAATTTATAACAATAAATGCCTACATCAAAAATTTTTTTAAATCTCAAATAATAAAAAAACCTGAAGGAACTAGAAAAAGAACAAATGAAGCCCAAAGTTGTTAGAAGGAAGGAAATAACAAAGGCCAGAGAAGAAATGAATGAAATAGAGATTAAAAGAACAACAGAAAAGGTAAATGAAACTAACAGATAAACTAAAGATAAGTAATCTTTCCTATTGGTTGTTCAGTAACATGTTGTTTAATCTTCATATATTTGTGATTTTTCCAGTTTCCTTCTTGTAATTGATTTCTAGTTTCATACCACTGTGGTCAGAAAAGATACTTGACATGATTTCTTACATTTATTAGTGCTTGTTTTGTGGCCTATCATGTGGTCTATCCTGGAAAATGTTATATGTGTACTTGGGAGGAATGTGTATCCTGTTGATTTGGGTGGAATATGCCATGTATATTTTTAAAATCCATCTGGTTTAACATGTCATTTAAGGCCAGTGTTTTCTTATTGATTTTCTGTAACGAAGATCTGTCCATGGATGAAAGTGGGGTATTAATGTCCCCTGTTATTATTGTGTTGCTGTCTTTTTCTCTTTTAGGTCTGTTAATATTTGCTTTATATATTTATTTGCTCCTGTGTTGGGTGCATAAATATTTACAAATATTATATCCTCTTGTTGGATTGACTCCTTTATGATTATGCAATGACATTCATTGTCATTGCTCTCATTGTTTTAAAGTCTGTTTTGTCTGATATAAGTATAGCTACCTCAGCTTTCTTTTGGTTTTTATTGGCATGGAAAATGTTCTTCCATCCCTTTACTTTCAGTCTGTGTATATCCCTACATCTGAAGCGTGTCTCATGTAGGCAGCATATAGATGGGTGTTGTGTACTTATCCACTCAGTGTCTTTTGATTGGAGAATTTAGTGCGTTTACATTTAAAGTAACTATTGATACGTGTGCACTTATTCCCATTTTGTTAATTGTTTTTTGGCTGTTTTGTATTGGGTTGGCCAAAAGTTTCACTTGGTTTTTTCCATAAGATGGCTCTAGTAGCACTTAGTTGTCTTTAACTTCATTCGAAAAAAATTTTGTTAGATTGTATTGTGACAGCTGTCATATCAGCATGCATTTTATAAAAGACCTCAAAATTGGTGAATTTTTGTGTAGCCTTTTTAATACTGAAGATGGCAGAAAAAACAACATTTTAGGCATATTGTGCTTTATTATTTCAAGAAAGGTAAAAATGCAACTGAAACACAAAAAAAAGATTTGTGCAGTGTATGGAGAAGGTGCTATGACTGATCAAATGTGTCAAAAGTGGTTTGCGAAGTTTCGTGCTGGAGATTTCTCCCTGGACGAGGCTCCACAGTCGGGTAGACCTGTTGAAGTTGATAGCAATCAAATCGAGACATTAATTGAGAAAAATCAACATTATACCACACTGGAGATACTGGACATACTCAAAATATCCAAATCAAGCATTGAAAATCATTTGCACCAGCTTGGTTATGTTAATCACTTTGATGTTTGGGTTCCACATAAGGTAGGCAAAAAGAAACCTTCTTGACCATATTTCCCCATGTGATTCTCTACTTAAACGTAATGAAAACATTCCGTTTTGAAAACAAATTGTGATGGTTGATGAAAAGTGGATACTGTATAATAATGTGGAACAGAAGAGATCATGGGGCAAGCGAAATGAACCACCACCAACCCACCAAAGGTCAGTCTTCATCCAGAGAAGATGGTGTTGTGTATATGGTGGGATTGGAAGGGAGTCCTCTACTATGAGCTCCTTCTGGAAAACCAGACGATTAATTCCAGCAAGTACTGCTCCCAGTTAGACCAACTGAAAGTATCACTCCATGAAAAGCATCCAGAATTAGTCATCAGAAAACTCATAATCTTCCATCAGGATAACGCAAGACCGCATGTTTCTTTGATGACTGGGCAAGAACTGTTACAGCTTGGCTGGGAAGTTCTGATTCATCCACCATATTCACCAGACATTGCACCTGCAGATTTCCATTTATTTCAGTCTTTACAAAAATCTCTTAATGGAAAAAATTTCAGTTCCCTGGAAGACTGTAAAAGGCACCTGGAACAGTTCTTTGCTCAAAAAAGATAAGTTTTGGTAAGATGGAATTATGAAGTTGCCTGAACAATGGCAGAGGGTAGTGGAACAAAAGGTTGAATACGTTGTTCAATAAAGTTCTTGGTGAAAATGAAAAATGTGTCTTTTATTTTTACTTAAAAACCGAAGGCACTTTTTGGCCAATCCAATAGTTCCTCTGTTCCTTTCTTCTTTTCTTGCTCTCTTCCTTTGTGATTTGATGATTTTCTTTAGTGGTACACTTACATTCCTTTCTCTTTTGTGTATATACTATAGGCTTTTGCTTTGTGTTTATCATGAGGCTTATATATAACAACTTATAACAGTCTATTAAAATTGATAACACGTTTGATCCCATTCGAAAGCTCTATATTTTCACTCTTCTCTCCATGTTTTATGTTTTTGACATCACATTTTACACCTCTTTATCTTGTGTATAGTCCCTAATTAATTATTGTAGTTACAGTTATTTTTAGTACTTTTGTCTTTAACCTTTATACTAGCTTTATAAGTGATTAATCTACCACCTTTATATTTACCTTTATCAGTGACAAAGGTACTTGTACTTTTCATATGTTTTCCTGTTACTAATTAGTGCCCTTTCTTTTGAGCTTAAAAGAAGTCCCTTTATTATTTCTTTTAAGGCCAGTTTAGTGGTGATGAACTCCTTCAGCTTTTGCTTGTCTGGAGAACTCTTTCTGTATTCTTCACTTCTGAAGGACAGTTTTGCCCGGTAGAGTATTCTTGGTGGGAAGTTTTTTTTACTCTTAGCATTTAGAAAAATCATGCCACTCCCTTCTGGCCTGCAAAATTTTTGCTGAAAAATCTGCTGATAGTCTTATGGGTTTTTTGTGTGTGTGTCACAGGTTTTCTCTTGCTGTTTTAAAGATTCTCTCCTTGTCTTTAACTTTTGCCACTTTAATTATAATGTGTCTTGGCATGGTTTTGTTTGCGTTCATCTTTTTTGGAACTCTCAGCTTCCTGGCAGGGTTATCTTCCTTTTTATGGCTAAATAATATTCCAGTGTGTGTGTGTGTGTGTGTGTATCACATTTTCTTTATTCATTTGTTGATGGGCACTTAGGTTGTTTCCATGTCTGGGCTATTGTAAATAATGCTGCTATGAACATGGGGATGCAGATATCTCTTCAATATAGTGTTTTCATTTCCTTTGGATATATTTCTGGAAGTGGAATTGCTGGAGCACGTGGTAGTTCTATTTTTTATTTTTTGAGGGACCTATATACTGTTTTTCCATAGTGGCTGAACCAATTTACAATGTGGGGCAACAGCTTTAATGTAGGTAACCATATGCAAATGAATCATTGCTGAAAATTATCAGTATTAATTATCACAGGTTAAGCTTTATAACCTGGCTGCATAGGCAGCTGCTGACTTGTATCAGGGGCCCAGGGAGCCTTTCAGGTCCCCTCCTCCCACTAAAACCAGCTCCAGTTCCCAGATGCTTGAAATTCTATCATTTAGGGCTTTCTGACCTCTTCAAATCCAAGTATCCTTGGGCAGAAGCACTAAATATTTATCTACTTAGCAACTGCATTTCATTCCCAAGCATTTACTGAGCACCTCGTGTATGAATGGTGTTCACTGGGTAGAGTAGTGGCTTTAAAACTTTTTTGCTTGCATACTTCCTAAAGCAGTTTTGAAAATCTTCATAGCTCATACATCTAAAATTTGACAGCTAAACTTCTCATAATAAATTTAAATATCTACTACAAAGGGTATAATTTTGATATATAATACATATTGAAATTTAAAAAGAAAACTCTCATCATTTAAATGTATCCAAAGAAATCTACTTACTGTGATGATTTGATATACCACAAAATACACAAACAGGCTCTTTTTTAACAGTTGGAAAATTTATATAATTTTACTCCTTTGAGCCCTTATTTTCCTTTCACTTGCCCCACAAATTTTTATCCTAATGTAACACTTTTTTTTTTTGCTTGTAGTATGTTAGTGATTTGCGCAACAAAAATAATGTACATAAATTTAAATTCATTTTGAAAAATTTTCTTGTGATCATAAAAGCACTAAATATTATGGTTTCCACAGGATTGGATAGTTATCACATTTATTAATAATACACAGTTGATCAAACTGAAATACTTGACACATTTTAATTTTAACTATTAAGGAGGAAGTAAAATTTTTTTGGAACTGTATCATGTCGTGGAATGCATGGAGATAGTTTTTTCAGTTAACTCAAGTACCCTAAGATAAATGTTGCTCATTGTAAAAATGAGTCATCATCCTATATTTTATTTATAGGTATAAGTGCCTGGGAAATCTTGTTCACAAAAGTAATTAAATGGGACTGGAAAGGATTTTGTTATAGCAACATCGCTCAATCCTCTGAACTCTTTCTGAGTTACATGCCAACAATCACATAGTAATCTGTCATCAATTTGTTTTAATAAATGTTTTATTTTAGAACAGTTTTAGATTTACAGAAGTTACAAAGCCCGTATAGAGAGTTCCTGAATATCCCTCACCCAGTTTCCCTGTTGTTAACATCTTCCATAACCCTGGTACATTCATCACAACTAAGAAACCCGCATTGGTACGTTACTGTTAACTAAACTCCATCAATCTGTTCTTTAATGGTCTATCAGCTGTTAACTCAATTTGGTATTTCTTCAGTTTTGTTGAAAGCACGGAATTAGAAACATCTGACTTGCGAAAGGATTTGTCATCCTGTCTTTGCTTTTCTTATTTCCTGGAAAGTATATCAAAAAGGCTTTACTAAGACTTACCATGTAATTGTTGATTATACCTGTCAAATCTGATACACTTGAAGTGTTAGGAAAACCAAAATAGTGATAATTTTACTATATCTTTGCTAATACCATATTTCTTGTTAAAATGCTTTCTGTCTTAGCATTTATATCAAAATCTTGGAGCATCAAATTTAGCTCATTTAATTAATGGAAAATGTTCCAGGTTAGCCACATAACCTAAATGCCAAAGCAGTCCTTATTGTTAAAGCACTTAGTAAAATTAGACCTTATTTTTCAGTGTAAGTAAAAATATTAATATGTTAATGAATTTGAGTATTAAAAGGGAAAATGGATAGGGCACGGGCCTTGCCCTGAGTTTTCTGTCCAGATCCTTCCTTCAGGAAGCCATGGCCACTTATCATATTTTATATATTTTATAATATTTCTCACCCCGTACTTTGTTGATTTGCTTCCGCTGGACCATCCTCAGGAGTAATGTCCTTTTTGATAATAATTGGGGGAAGGAAAAAGTACCTAAACAAAAATTGCTATTGTGCCCACTTTTCTCACTCAACAATATATCTGAATGCAAAAAATCCCCAAATGAGCCAAAATATCCATTTCTAATACAAGCCTCGTCCTTGACAGAAATAAAAGACTGAGAAAGACATGTATCCCTACTTGAAGGGTGGTGCTCATATTCACTCTTGGGAACTGGGAGAAATGGTTGTGAAGGGAGACCCAGCATGAAACCTTGATTGCAAGCATAGATCACTCTTAGGGCAGATCCACTTCAGGAAGAAGTACATTAGGCAGCAGAGGATCTGGAAAGTAATCATACCTCTCTACACAACATACCTTTGCAAGGCTCTTGGAAACCCCAGAGGACATATACTTCAGTCTGAACGATGCTGGAAAGAGGCCCAAGAGCCTGCCAAGATCCATGCTCACTGCAGGGGGGTGGGGCATCTCAAGGGGACAGATAGGCTCGCCAACAGCACCCATATGGATCCTTCTCCAGGGCAGGTCTTAATGAAAGAGGGTGGGAGAGTCTTGCCTCCTGGGCTCGGAGGGTTGGAGGGTGATGATCCTTGGTCTGAGTTTTGGCTCTTTGAGAACTAAGGATCCAGAGCAGTTTGGTTTTTCCCCGCAGACGTGAATACTGTACAGGCATCTAGAAAGTGAAGACCCTGAATTAAGAGACATTTACTTGGTCTAAAGTTATGCAAGTGGTTCTAAATTATCACTGTGAAGTTTTGCCTTTAGATAGCTCTTTTTTTAAGATTATAAAGGTGATGAAAATACAGTTTAGCACTCTTTACTCTTGGACTTCAAAATAAGCCTGCAGCCCCCACTTTGAAAAATGCTGAGAACTAGTAGTGGTTTAGTTTCCTGTTTTCTCTTGAGTATTATGGGCATTCACCTGCCTGTTAGAAAAGCCCAGATTCACGTGGTCTCCATCTGTGCAGGCCTCATACTGACTCTTCTGTTTGTGCAAGAAGAAGCAGGGAGAAGTCAGCAAGGCAGCCAGCGCTGACAGCACGACCGAGGGCACACCCGCCGATGGCTTCACTGTGCTCTCCACCAAGAGCCTCTTCCTCGGCCAGAAGGTAGGCAAACGCGGGCCCCGGTCTGCTTGCAGGCCCTGGGACAGGTGGGTGCCTCCACCAGCAGGAAGGCTGACTGAGGACCACTCCTGGCCTCATGGGCTGGAGGAGAGAGTGGGGCCTGGGGCGGCTTTAGGAGAGGACTCGGGGAGGGCTGAACAGGGTGCTGAGGGGAGACTGGCAGGTGGGGAGAGGAGATGGTGGTAAAGAAGAGGGACAGCAGCTCCTGTGGGGGTCGGGACACCCTGGGCTTAGTCTGTGGAAGGAGCTGTGTATATGGGATGACCTGGTCATCCTGTAGTCCTGCCCAGAAAAGCAGCTGGAAGTCAAAACTGGGTCCTAGAAAGGGAAAGATCTAGCAGGCAGCCCAGGTGTTCCGGTGGGCACGGAAGGTGGAACCTTGATCCAGGGGGCGGGATTGTTGCTAGACACACTGTGCCACCTGAGGACTCCTCAAGCCAATCGTTTGTTTGTTTTAACCGTGGGCAATATGTTTTCAGCCGCCCCAGTGATGCCAATTTGCCAGGACGCCATGGTTTTGTAACAAATGATTCACTTTTGTTGAAAATAAAAATGATGCAAAGGCTTTTAAGACCTGAGAATGAGAGTTCATATTTCTCTGTTAACGCCAAAATAGGGGGTGGAGAGAGAGTGGGAATTACTTTTCTGAATTTTTTTTATCCTACTTTAAAAAAAAATTAAAAGCATGGATTTGAGCTTCCATGTAAATCGCATTCAGTTTGCATGTGGTGAACAACTTGGTTCTGAAGCTGCATCATTTTTAAAACCTCACTGTCAGTTTTCTTTGGCATCTCAGTGACACAGTCCTGCTCACGTCATTGCAAGTGCTCCTTCTCCCCCTCCCTCTTCCTGTCGCTAATTGCACTCAGGCTCCCATGATGCAATTCCTGTGGTGGACTCTGTGTTCCAGCAAATAACCATTACAGTGTACATTTTATAACCATTATCTGTATTTTGTATGCATTTTTCAAAGGAAAAAATAAGCAGCACTATCTGTCATCTTAAGGTCTGGGGCTTTGAAAGTTTTTGTTTAAAATATTTTTTATTTATAAAATTTCAGCTCAGCAGTGAAGGCAACCACCTGGGTTTACTTTCACACCCTTTAACCTGTCCTTTGGGTAATATATTGAAAGTTAATGTGACCTGTCATCCTAATTGCTTTGGTTTGAACTAAAGTGCAAAGAAGCTCTGCGATTTAGGACTAGCTCCAGTGTGCTTCAGATCCCTAATGCTGACGATTAGAGCCAGGACTTGGAAACCTGTTAAGCAGGTAGAACAGTTCAGTGCCTGGGTCCACCCTCTCCCTCACTCCTTCCCGTACCCTACTCTCGCGTGCCCTGGCCTCTCCCTTCCCTGTGCTCTTCTCGCTCTCTCCTGCTGGTTACCCCAAAGCCAGCATCAAGTCAGAACTCCTCACACCCCCTTGCTGGATTTCCGGAATAGCCATACAAATGTCCATGTACAAATGGAGATGCCCTTCTTGCCCTTCTTGGCCTTGGGATCAGGGCCTCGTCTGCTGCATACGAGCCCTGGAAGGGAAGGGAGGCAACAAAGACTGCAGACACATTGCTAGCTCCTCTGTGACCAAGCAGTGCCTTCTCTTCTCCATTTTGGGTACAGCCTGGTCCCAGGCCTCAGGACCAGGCACCACAGGCAGGAGAGTACCAGAAAGTGCAAATCCAGCTAATACTGACTATACGCCACTCACGGTTGGGGAGGGAGAGTCCAAAAAGCTATAGAGAAGCACTGATACTCTATAGTCATTTACAGGCATGTTATCTAATATTATTTAGGAGATAGAGGAAAATGGAAGATGGAGGCTTGACAGAAAAACTAATGTGGCTTTTTGATATCTTGACTTTTGGAGGGAGAGCCTGAAGGGACTGGTTGAACTGGAGCCCAGTGTAACATGGTCAGCTGTGAGAGAAGGGGCTGAGTGCAGAGCCAGAAAGTACACCTGCCTTCTTTCCCGTATCACACAGTCCGGTGTGAGTGGTGAGAACAGAACCCCAAACTACCACAAGGCGGCCCTTTGCTTCCAGCTTAATGACCCAGGACACACGCATCCAGGATGAGCTACCCCCAAATCCAGCCCTGCAGGTGCCCTTTAGCAGAGTAAACTGTGTCTCCCCAAAAGTGGTGTCACAGAATAAAGCATCATCTCAAGTCAGCCTGGGCACCCTGTTAGAAGCTAGTGTCCTAACAGCCCTTTCTGGAACCCTGTGCCCTGCAGCATGAGAGGGAATAAGTATTCATAGTTGAGAGCGTTATTTTGAAGCAGGGCTTTCTGGCCCTTTATAAATAGTTTTTACTGTCAAGTGAAAGTCATGGCATTTAGTGCAAAAGGGGCCAGAGTGGTCAAACTGACACACAGGAATTTTTACACAAAGCACATTTTAAAATGTCATTATTACAGACATTAATTTTGACTTGGATCTTAGGAAGTGTTTCAGAAAGGGTGCTTTCCCATGGTGACTGTATGGTGCTCTGTGTTCTATGAGTCTTACTTTCCACCTGTAACAGTGAAACCAATGCTGGGATAGTGCAAAGCAAGCTGAGGTCAGAAAGGTGATACTGTGCTCGCTACAGCCCTGAAAGGCACAGTTGCTAAGCTACTTGCAGGAGAAGCTGGCCCAGGGCTTAGGAGCCTGGGATCCAATTGTTGTTGATGATAATGTATCTCACATACTGACGTCTCAGGAGTAACCGCCCTCATTGCTCTCTGATTTTACCCAGTATTCACACACATTGTTGAATTGTTTTCAAAAGGGAAACAGTGCTGTGAATCTGAATCGACTAAATGTGTTTGCTTTGTGGTTCAGTGGAGATTCTCAGCTTCTTCTCAAGATTTAAAAAGCTTAATGTCCAAAAAAAGTGCATTTCTATAAATCTGTGTCAGTGGTAGTAAGCGATGTAGGCTTCCTTGGAAGAGTCAGTATTATTAGAAGCAGTTGGGAAAGCAGTGTCAGGAGGGCATGCGTGTGTGCCTCCCCAGCTATCAGGATTGCAGTCACAGCCCTGTGGGCCGCTAGAGGCAGGGGTAGGTACCATGGGTTTTCTTCCTCAGATCCAGACACCCTAGTCCCGGGGGCTGGGGAACAGTAAAGAGAGAGGGAGCTCTTGAAGCAGGAATGAGGAGGAAAGGCCCACCACCCTCTTCCACCCTATGGCTGACGACTGGCTTCTGAGACAGTTTAGGACGCTGATGAAGCCATGCTTCTGGGCCTCCAGCAGTGCACACAGCTGTCCTTGTCTTTGTGTGGCACATTCTAGCCTGAAACCCACCCGATGCCACCTCCAGGCCTGAGGCCTCTGGGGGAATTCAGGCTGGAGATGCGTGCAGGCTGGCAGCATAGCACAGAGGAAGGAGTCCCTCCACCCCAGAGGCCAGGGCAGGAATGGGCCCTGGAGCAGGCCACAGGGAACACATGGTGATTCATGAGGAAGTGGAAACAGTTCTGTGGAAGACCTCACCTCTCCATCTTCCTTAGTTAAAGTGGACCCTGGGGACAGGAAAAGCGTTGCATTTTATGTGGTGGGCACAGGGAAAGGAGTCTTCCTTGTCCATTGTGAGGGAATGAGAGATACGAACAGGCTAGTCTGGACAGTGACAGGCTAGACTTAACAAGTCACTCAGATAATCTTTAAAAATCACGTTTATTTCCTAAAATTGAATTTCTGATCACATATGTGTAAAAAAAAAAAGGATTGTACTATTTCCCGTAGCCAAGGAGGTCATGTCAAGGCAGCCCAGATGTCCATCCAGTAGCCCCAAGCCACCAGCTCCTTCCTTATCATGGGCAGGCTGCCTCCCGACCTGCTCTCAGTGGTGGGTGCTGTCCTCCCTTCCAGGATAGCCAGGTTAGCTCTGAGCCACCTCAGGTCCCAGCCAGGCCAAGGGCCCGGTTCCTGAGCTCTGGCCTTTCCGTTAGCTCTGCTTTCGGGGAAGCGGTTTGTTCACTTCATCTTAAAGTTGTGTCTGGATGTTTGACATTCAGTTCCAGCTCTGTTTGTGGGCCTACAGAAACCCGAGCACTGTCTTAGGTATTGGATGGCCCTTGGGCAGGAGGCAGCCTGCACTTTGCCTTCAAGGAGCTTGTAGCCTAACGAGTTCACATCAGGAGTAGACAACAAGGGTTAACTGGGCATAACCCCTCGAGGGGAGACTGGGTACTGTAGACATCAGAGGCTGGCTCCAGTAGAGGCCACTGACATGAGCATCATCAGGTCCCCGTGGTTTAAGAGATCTTGAAGGACACTTAGCTCAGTCCCCTTCCCCCAACCCTGCAGCCAAGTGGGACCCCCCTTCTGCTCTATAACTGGCACTCTCTCCAGTGGCCAGCAATCTTCACAGATACTTTAAATTCACCATTCTGTGGTTTAAAACTTAGTTTTCCATCTTTCCCAATGTTAAGACAAGGAAGTAGTTACCTTGTTCATATTCTGAAATCATTAATGACCCTCTTCCCTCCCAGAAAATCAGACTAAACTTGGGAATTTTCACAGTTTCCCAGAAATCTGATTTCCCAGCCCACAAATACCCCTGCTCTGCCATGTGCTTCAGACAGCTGTGGGCCCCTTTGGCTAAGAGGCCCAGGTGAATTTGACCCTGGGTGGGCTTAGGGGGGCCTGGGACCTCCTAGGACTGGGCATCTATCCTGGGCCTGCCCGGCCTGTTGGTGTGTGTCCTCGGCACAGTGAGATCCTTTTCAGGCATGTGTATATGTGGCCTCTGCTTATCCTTCTCCTGTCCAGGGGAGCTTCTGTTCTTGTTTCATGACCAGATGATCAGATCACTGTTGGCTTCTGCCCCCTGGGCCAGCCTGCCCAAGCCAAGATGATTGCCCATCTGTCTTTCCAAAGTGCCTGAAGCAATTTGTCCTCTCCCCTCCCCATTCCTCTCCCAAACACACAAACACAGACCGCCCCCCTCCCCCAAGCACATGCTTTATAGTCCTCTATAATTGTACATTTTTAATAGCAACACTGTTTTGTGGCTCAGCCCCTCACCCTGAGGACTTCTGCTGAGCCTGGTACCCAGCAGAGCATGAGGTGGGTGAGAGTGAGACTGCACTTGGTTAGCTGGGGCTTCTCCATGCTGGTGGCAGTGGCTCCCTGATGTGCAGGATTCAGTGCTTCCAAGAGCGGGGCTGCTTCTGCTCAGAGGGAAGGTGGTAAGCCCTGAGTCAGCTGGGAATTCTGTTTGCAACCGCTCCCTCGCTTCAGCAAGGCCACAAAGCCCTGCACTTTGCCCCAGAAAGCCCTAAAGAGCAGCGGGAGTGCTCCCCAGGCAGAGGCAGAGACAGTCTACCAGGGTCTCCCCGGCTAGTTGAATCAGAGCCCATGGCAGGAGCTGATTTTCCGGTGAGACATTTCTGAATACAAATCCAGAAGTGTGTATACAATTAGAAAAAAATATTATGAAGTTTAAAGATTTAAACATGTATGGTTTTTAAACAAACAAAAAAGGAATCTCCTAGATGTCTTTAAAGTGTATTCATTCATTAACACCAAGTGAAGTGTTCTTTTCCCTTTTTTCTCCTTTCCCTTCCTCCCCCAACAATCTCCTGCTGCTTCACACAGTGTAGGTTTTTATTTTTGGTGGGGAGCAGGGAGTACTGGCTTAATTTGAGTTTTTATAAACAGCATTTGCTTGAAGTCATATGCAGTGCTTACATGATACCATAATCAAACCCTTCACCCTTGTCCTGAACCCTAAACCTTCACTTGCCTTACTCTGAGACCCCCCCCCCCCCCCCCACATTGTGTGCCCATCCACACCCCTTCCCCCTGAACCAACACCATTAGCACCCTCTCCCTGATGCTGTCTCTTCTGTGCCTCTGTCCTGGCACCAGGACCTGTGCTCTGAGAGCTTCACTGTGTGAGGGCACCCCAACGGGCTTCCTTCAGCTTCAGGAATTCCAGTGGCTGGCCCCTAATTACCCTGCAGTGCTGGGAACCACACCCCAGAAAATCCAAGTGGAGAGAGCTTGTACCTCTTCTCTCTTCGAGCCCTAACTAAAAATGAGGCGTACCACACTGTGGCAGGGCCTAGCCAGAGTCCTTCCCCTGGCCATAAGACCAAACTCATTTCCACAACTTTCAGTCTAAGCAGGTCCCTTTTTTGAGAATCTGCTGATTACATCTGGGAATCAGAAATGTGGGTTTATATTTCTACTGCTTATAGCACATCAGGTTTTTTGTTTGGTTTTGTTTTCAACAAAATGTTTGGCCCCAGAAATTCAGGGACTTGGAGCTCAGTTGCCAAGAGCTTCCCAGCTGAGTGTCTGCACACGGCCCTCTCCTGGGAGTGAGCGCCTGGACTAAGCGCCTGCCCTGCTGGGCCCTGAGGGTGCGGTCAGCTCCCCAGGCTGGGACTGCAGTTGGTCTTGGTCATCCGCTTCTCTGGGCATTGCTCTCTGCTGCATCTGGTAGGAACGTCTGTCACTGAAGAATAGCCATCTTCCCTGAGAGAGTGTGCGTGCTGAGCTGCAGGCGCTTGGACCTAAGAACAGGAAGGGGATCCTGGGCCAGCTAATTCCCCCTGCCCTCTGACAGCCAGTCTAGAACTTAGGATTCCTCTCAAACTGAGGGTTGCCATGGCACCAGAGTAACAGTGGGGAGGGAGGACATTCAGCGGTTCTTTACAAAGGCTCAGGTGGTAGGGTACTCCTAAAACTCACTCAAAGAAAATGCTCTACCCCTTGGGCCTCAGAGTAGCCTCACCAACAACGTGAACAGTTTAAAAGACACACTATCTTGCTGGAGAACTGCTGTGTCTCTTCCTGGGTTTGGCCAGAACTTCAGTATTACATGACTAACAGGCACGTAAAATTAGATGTTACTAAATAACAGGCCATTCTTGCTTCTCACCACCCCTGAGCAGGGCACAGGAGCCAGCCAGCTAGTAGTCACGGTGATGGGGACAGCCTCAAAGACCCATGACCACTGGGAAGAGAATGGTAGAGCTACGAGGGGTTTGCCCAAACCAGCTAGGACTTCCGCACCATCCCAGTGCTCAAAGAAGGGGACGGTCACGTATACCACCCCACCCTACCCCAGCAATGAGTACTTGACTCTGGGTCCTGAGAGCTGCTGTACTTGGGCCCCCAGATCACAAGTTCTTTTCAAGGGAAGTGGATCCACCAGCCTCATATGGCTTATGCCTCCCTTTGGCCCCAGGCATCACCAGGCAAACACGTTCTGGACCCTCAGCCTAGCTTGCTTCCTTTTAGCATCCCGAGTGGCATTTGAGTCTTTCGTTTGACACGGATTCAGTTTAGCCAGTGACTCCCTCTTCCCCTTTGTGCCCAGTGCACCTGGAGTGTCCACTGCCCTTCATCTGTATCCCAAGGCTCACGTCTCTGTGACTTCCCAGCTGTCCTGTTATTTCCCACCTCATGCTTTTCTTTTCAGCTGAACCTTATTCACAGTGAAATCAGTAATTTAGCCGGCTTTGAGGTGGAGGCCATAATCAATCCTACCAATGCTGACATTGACCTTAAAGATGACCTAGGTAATTGGGGATGGGGTTTGGCACCATCAGCTGTCAGTTGAAAAGTTATGGAACCCAGAATTTTGGCTCTTCATCTTCTCAAACTTCAGATGGTCAAACCAAATTCTCAAAAGCAAGATTAATGTTTGAGGGTAGACATTGAATGTCTACTTACTTCAAGCCATTCCAAATGGGAATGATCTGATTATGTCTTATTAAGCCCGATTGGCTGCTTTCTCCTTGATTATAAATATATTGCCATCTAAATTCTCTTCCATAATGATCACACTGACTGCTGGTTACTCGGGGGGGATTTTTTAAAACTGTGTTTTTTTTGTTTTTTTTTTTGTTTTTTTAAGAACTGAAAAATCTCAGGTAACTACAAAATGATAGTTTCTCCATTTAAGCCTTAATTAGAAATGACAAAGCATGAAAACACTTGAGAAGGGAGACAATTAAGCTGCATCAGTATACTATTAAGTTGTCTTTAATCCACCAGCAAATTGATTTCCCCCAAATTTACCACCTACTGTCACTTCGACTTCTACAACTGAAAACAGTATATGACTGAGTGCCACCTTCATGAATTACTTGGCTCGTGTATGATATTAAAAAGAAGGGCAATATCTCTTTCTGAGTGAGTTCTTCCAGAGGAAAACTGCCCCAGAGCCATGGCATCTCCCTGCGCAGGAGGGTGGACGGTTCAGGGCAAGCTGAGGGCTACCCCTCAGGTGTCCCACTCTGTGGCCTCACCTTTACAGAGAAGAACTGTCAGCTTAGGGCACGGTGAAGGCTCCTGTTTCCTTAGCTGTGAGCCTTGCAGGGGCAACAGGCTAGCAGGTTCCCACCAAGGCAGCCTTGTGCCTGATGCTGACTTAGGTATGTTTTGTGTATCTTTAGTTCCCATCTTCGGCCACCTTTGTAAGATGGCAGATTTCCTTACCGGGAGAGATGCTCATGCCAGAGCCCAGGCCCGACCCACACAGACTGGGTACAGTAGTGGGCTGAAGACATGAGAACTGGGACTCAAAAATGCCCTGCTTGAACTTGTTTTCTAACTGCCTTAAACAGATACTTTCTTTAAAAAGACAAAAACAAACCCCCACAAGCTAGAAAAAACTAGGATCCTGTCTATCCATAGTATATTTTATATGTAAAATACATAAAAATGAGATTGATCAGAATAAGAGGTAGGCTGGAAAAATATTTTTACACATCGAGGGGGAAAAATAAAGGCATTCCTCTGTGCACACCTATACTGTTTTCTCAGTTTTCAAGAGACGTCCCTC
This sequence comes from Aethalodelphis obliquidens, assembly GCF_003676395.1. Lineage (NCBI taxonomy): Eukaryota > Metazoa > Chordata > Mammalia > Artiodactyla > Delphinidae > Aethalodelphis > Aethalodelphis obliquidens. The sequence continues at coordinate 5,076,666 of NW_020837948.1, forward strand.
GAAGGTAGACAAAATGATGACCATCACAGGAATAAAAATCAAACCCTAAAAGGGGACTACTGCCGATAAAATGGAGAAACTTGTTGTTTTGGTTCGCCTGATAGTCCACGTTTTTTAAAAACAGATGCCATGTTTCAGTAGCCTTCTCAGTGGGGTGCCAGTCTCACAGGCTTTTGCGAAGTGAAGTGGGGCATTCGTTGTTTTGTTATTTCTTTTAACCTTTGGAAATGATCTCATGTGTCTGTTTCTCTTTTTTTGGACTTGTCATTCAAATGTTTAATTTAAACATGTCACATTTGATATTCCTCCTCCTCCTCTCCTCACCCCCATCCACATGTGCGCACACTTCGTGGACTGATTGCCCTTTTGGCTCATATGTTGGAATCGACCAGGTAGGCCAGCCCTGCCATTGGGGCCTTAGTAAATGTGCCTGTGCGTGGGTCTCGGTCCAACACAGTTGATATACATCTGTTTACCTGTTATAGTTGCAAGTTGTACAGGCTGACATTGCCTCGATCGACAGTGATGCTGTCGTTCACCCGACAAACACTGACTTCTACACCGGTGGTGAAGTAGGTAATGCCTAGCTGGGTGCTGCCGAGTGTGTGTGTGCATGGTCAGTCAGCCGCCGCAGACAGCTTGATCCTTTGACAGCTATGCAGGGCTGCATTCATTTCACACTTCCAGCTGTCCTGACCTTCCCCAGGTCTCCTGTCCCCGGGTTGTGAATGCGAGAACTACAGCTAACTGTCAGCCAGGTTGCATCCTGCAGCTCACAAATGGGCACACTTCTGGTTTGGAAACTGGTTCAGCAACGTTTCTTCACTGCTTCCTGAGGCACAGCTTTGTGGGAGACTGGGTTCACACGTGATTTGAGCTGCAAGCGGGATGCAGACAGATCGGCTGAGTGGCATCCAGGACCACTTCTGCGCCCCCCCGTGGACCAGATACACAGGAATGCCTATGCATGGGTCTGTGTCAGAAGCACACTCATTCCTGAGATGGCCTTCAAGCCTTAGATGCACGTGGGGGGAATTTTAGAACACTCCCACACTCAGGGGTTCTCAGGCCTTATGTGTACGAAAGCCACCTCATTCTGATGTGCTGTTCCTAGATCACTCTTGAGAAACACTCTCCTAGACCCAGAAAGCTCCTTCCTCTCCTCGGCAGCTGACACACATGGTCAGTTGGCTTCTGGCACTGAGTAGCTGAGGGTGGGGTGAGGCGGAGAGAGCATGTGGCGTGCCAAGTACTATGACTGCAGACCCGCTGCACGAACATAGATAGTGCCCTGCTTTAAGAATGTGTTGAGGGGCCTTTATAATGAGGAGGCATCCAGGTGTGATGGCAAAAAAGTACAGGTTTGGAGCTAGGTAGAAGGATCCTGAATCCTAACCTTACCATTTACTGGCTATGGGGCCTGGGCAAGTCACATAACTCCTCAATGCCTTGGTCTTCCCTATCTGTAAAATAATGGTGATGAAGAGAATTATGTTAAGTCATGTAACCAAAGCACCCTGCTTCATTGCCTGGTTCATGATAGGCGCTTATTGCAAAGGTCTTGCTCTCAGGTGCGTATGTGATTTTTACAGTAGGTGTGCTGGTGCTGAGAGCAGCATTCTGAGTATAGATTCAAACACCAACTTCCAAAGAGAAGGGATGCATTTCTGGTAAGGGCAGAAGTGAAGTCATCTTGAAGGATGATGCTGTTGGGATTCACGTGAGTGTCCCAGACACTGGGAGTGCAACAGCTTAGCAATCTGTAGCTGTCCAGCTCTGTTCAGTGTCACTCGCAAAGCCTGCTGTTCACAGTCTGCCCCAGCCACTTTGATTTGGGCTAATTGCTCTCCTGGGCATTTTGGATTTTGGACAAGGATAGAAAGACAAACTGGATGGAAAGTCAGGATTCGCCAAGCCTGCCAGGCCCAAATGAAATCAGGCTGTAGGCAATTAAAATAAACTCCCCTTTCCCAAGAATTTGGAGGAGTTTAAGAGCTCCTAAGTCAGGCAGCTTAAGAGAAAGATACTTCCTTTCTTAACCAAGTGAAAACTTGATGGGAGGGAAGTACTTACTTGGAGGAAACTAAATAAACGAACAGCTGAGGGCTTATCTTTCAGCCAGGAGTGACTAAGGCCTAGGTTCATCCTGCCATCCAGAACTTTGGGTGAAATGGAAATTGTGAAACTTGCTGGGCAGAAGAATCTCACCCAGGCTCAGGGAGAGGAAGAAGGGGCCAGCCTGCTGCGGCTGTGAAAGTGTTTCCTCAGGATTAGCCACACCAGGAGGTGGAGCTGGAGGTTTTGAGGCTGGCAGGGGCCAGACGGGGTAACATGCAGAGCCAACTGTCCCCCGCCTCTGCCCCCAGAAGAGCCCAGTCCTTCCTAAACCATGAATGGAACCGGTCTCCTTGGAATAATGACAGTGCTAGTGCTTTTCTCTCTGACATGCTTGCCCTTAACCCATTCATATGCACAGGTTAGGCATGAGTAGCCTTGGTGACGTGTAAGTAACTCGGGTCCGAGAGCTCGGCCAAGGTTACGTCGTACATCACTCGTGGATACTGTCACAGCAGGTCCAGACAACCTGACTGGCCAAGGAGGAAAGACGGTGCCAGGACCAGAACCCAGGTCTTCCAAAGCCCACCTCAGTGCTTTTTCTCAGCGAACCATTCCAAACTAGTACTGAACCCAGATCTCTTGCAATCCCAAAACAATGATCAACCAGATTCACACATGGTCTCAATTGGTTCCAGTTCCCACTTTGATGTGTGAGAGGGGAAAAGAGGAAGCGAGGATGTAATCACTCCACTTCTCATACTTGGTGTGAATTCCTGAGTCCCGAGACTGCTGGAAGAAGGAATGCGAGTGCAGGAATGCTTAGCCCCAGTGATTAACTTTTACCCATCGAAAGTTCTTTCTAACAGTGAAATAGACCACAGGCTGAGCCTGACGTTTGTCCAAGCCTAAATTTTCGCTTAGGCTGGTTTGAACACTGATACTTATGCCTGCTTTCTAAGCATGAAATAATGCTCTTGTTCTCATGGGAGTAACACATGTTTATGCTTGGGGGCAAATAAGCCAATTGCCTTATGATTAACCCTGAAGTTAAGCCTAAAAAGCAAGAGTCTTACATTCAGAGTGTTGACAATACAGTTGAAATGGGCCTGTTTCTTGTTAAAAAGTACACGTGTGTCTACATGAACATGTGCATACATATGTGTGTGTAGGAGTCAAGTCCTGACCGGGTTGATTGCCTGCAATCTAGGGTTCAATTTTTAAGTTTGGGAAATGCATTAAGTGTAATTTAACGTGCAAATTTCACTTCTAATTAAAGCAAGATTTAATTATAAGTAAAAATTTTAAAGTAAACACTCTTCCTAAGATAAAACACCTTTAATTATAAATCAGCCCATTTTCTTAATATTTTTCTATTTCAGAAAGGAGTTGGTAGTATTAATACAACACTGATTTTACTTTACCTTCCAAATTTCCCATTTCTCCTAAAGAGTAGATAGGATTGAGAATGTGGACCTGAAATAGTCCTGCCTGGAGCATGTTTGTATCCATCCTTCAAGGTGGAGGATGGGTGAGGAGGGAAGGCCAGACCGGGTACAGCTGGGCAGCAGCATTTGGGATCCAGCAGATTCAGACTTTGGATTCATTTTTCTCGGTTGCATGGATATTTCGGGTGAACCTGTAATTGGGCCTCATTCACCTGGGTTGTACCCTCAAACTCTCCACTTCTTGGTCGGTGGAGTTGAGCCACGAGGCCCAAGCCTGCTCCCTTAAGCCCATTTGGCCACTGTCTCTGATGCTGAACTTTGTCAGAAACACGCAGAGGCTGCCACCACTGCCGGTAAAAACCTCTGAAGCGGATGTGTTTTCCCTCTGGACACCTCTGCCATTTAAAGCCCACTTCACTGCTTTCCAAGACAGGTGAAGGCTTGTGGGCAGTCTGGGCTAATGAGGAGGGACGCTGGATCCCACCTTAGGGATCCCAAGTTAATCTCTGTCTGAAAGTCAGGCCTTCTCTTAGCCGAGAGCTCCTTGTGGGTGATGGCCTGCTGCTCACGTTCATTCAGGCCCCCAGACTTCCTAGAGTGGGGTGGCTTATAGGCAGTGCCTGCCATTAGCCCTGTGCCGTCTTATCTGTAACAGTGCCCAGGCTGTCTGCTTTTCCTTCTAGGCGCTTCCTGGGGTTAGTTCACCCCACCAGAACAACATGCAAATGAGGCAGGTTTCTCTAAGATAAATCAGTCCTGGTCATTCCAGGGTGAATCCAAAGAGAATCTGGGCTGGTGCCTCCCAGTGCACCCTCACTGACCCATACCAGAATGTGCCAAGGGCACCTTGAATTTTCCAAGACAAATGGTGGATCTTAAGGGGAGTATGTTATCCTCTTGTGAGGAATGTACTTTAAAATGTGCACAACTGAGGAAGCAGAGCTTATGGAAGACTAAGACCCCGTTCTGGCCAAACTTAAAAGGACGATTTTGACTGCTGCTTGCTGTCCCATGCGAGACATTTAACCCACAGACCTTATAGGTGTTGGTAATCTTATTTGGGAACTTGGCTTTCATAGCGAGAATTGATTACTTACCAAGTACTCTAATTCAAGAAGAGTTGCTCCCTGCCTCCATTTGATTTTTTTTTTTTTTTAATCTGGTCCTGAACAGTTAGTCATCCTTCTTTAAGCGTACAAGTTCATCTTTAAGCTCTGTTTCTGGTGTTGCTCTCCTTTACCTAAAATGATTCTGAATCATTTGTGTGATTAAGGAAATACTGTCTGAGGCCTTTTTTTTTTTTTTTTTTTTTTGTATTCACATATGACACCAGAGCTGCAAAATAGGAACTAAGCATGGTAACAATGCTGGCCCCGAGGTGGCCAAGTCTGCATGCTCTCTTCCGGGCCTGCCGCCAAGAGGAGAGCTAGCTGCTGATGGAAGCGCGGCGTGCTTCTTCTAAAACCTCCTTATTTGGGGCTTCTCCCCAGAGACAGGGAAGAAAATCCAGGGGGAGGCATCAGCCTTGGAAGCCGGCACCATCTGCTTTCTCACGCTGATGGAAAGCATGCAGGACAGGCGTGCTTGCAGAGAACAGGCGTCTCCCATCTCCCTCGCATCTCTGGCATGTCCAGGATCACCCCGAGTCACCCCCAGATAAGAGGCAGCAAAGATAGCTCGGTGACCGGCAGTGCAGAGTGGTAACTGGCCGATGGTGAATCTCTTCGAAACTTCACTTTTCTGACTCAGCCAGGGCTTTGTTCCTGTCTTGCAGCTGTCTGGACATTTAGCCAGTCAGATCATTTTTAGTATGTAATCACCTGACATGCTAAGTGTCTGTGTGTGCCCCGAGACGCAAGGATGGCCATCTGACCTCGCCCTGTCCTTGTCTAGGAAACACGCTGGAGAAGAAGGGTGGCAAGGAGTTCGTGGAAGCTGTTCTGGAACTCCGGAAAAAGAACGGGCCCTTGGAAGTAGCTGGAGGTGAGTTGGGGAGGCACTGTGCTGATCTGGGCGTGGTGCATGCTGCCTTAGGGAAACGGTTTTACAGGACGACTTAGAATTCAGAGGTGCATGGCTGTCTCCGAGACAGAGGCAGAAGAAAGCCTGTTAGACTTTTATCACATACAAATTGTCAGGGGAACTTAAGGGTTGTGGAAATTGCCTTTCCAAGTTTTTTCTTCATTACTTAAAATAGCTTCTAAGTGTTTGATGTCTAGCCCTCAAATTTTAAGCAGTTACAGAAGCCAAGTTCGGCAAATCTAAGAGCTGAGAAGTATAGATAGGGATACTGAGCCATCTGCAAAATTGCTGATGAGAGATGCAAATGAATCATTTTCATTCAGCCATCTGTGTTTTTCATGGGAGAAATGTAAATATACATCTCTCATTTGCCAATTACACCTTTCCTGATAAGAGGGGTGTAAGAAGATGACTTGAAATGTGATGTGAGGAGAATTTACTGCTAAGAACTAGAGGCAGGGCACTTCTTACTGATGCCAGCCTGGATTTGGGGATTTTAGGTGGACACAGGGTTTCCCGAGCACCTGGGAGTCTGAACAGTGGGTGAGGCTGGCTCACCCCACCAGCTATGTGAGGACAGGCCACTCCCTTCCTCCCCTTTGGGCTCCAGTTTTCTCTTCTTACTAGATGGTTCCCAATTCTGTCTTTCCAATCCTGTTTGTTTTTAAAATGAATCTTCATATGGGCATCAACAGTTACTATGTGACAGCCACACAACCTTCTCTGAGGGTACCCCAGGCCTTACCTCTCTTTCCCCAGTGACTAACGCACAAACTCCCATCCTGGGCTAGTCACGGGTCCTGGCGGGGATAAGAGGGTGGCATTGCCTTTGACCTCTGCTCTGCCAGTTCTGTTTTGCCTGCAAAGGGCATGGCATTGCAGAGAGTTGGTGGGGGCACAGTTACCGAGCTCTTCCAGGCAGTTCCCCGCTGGAACCGCCCACACTGAACAGGGAGGACACACACAGCATAAACTACCCAGCCAGGGGCTCCTGGCCTTTCCTCAGCCCCTTACTGGCACCTCTCTCTGTGCCAGCCCAGGGTCCTTCCTGTTGGTACTCCAGTTGAAGCCCATTTGGTGACCCTCAGCAGGAGGTGTGATAAGAGGTGGCCCTGATGCTGCCACACACCAAACTTGTCTGGTGACACCGGAGCCACAGCTGGTACAAACCCGTTAGACTTAGCACAGCTAAAGATATGTTTGCCTGTTTCAAAAGCAAGAACACATTTCGTTCTTGATTTTAAGATCTATTTTAGAAAATGTTTTAAAATATTTTTTAAGTATAAAGGAAATAATAGAACATATCCCTGTTCCGCTGTCCACAGATAATCACTGCTAACACATTTCTTGTCTTTTGAATGCATAGTTTAGCAGTTACTTCTCACGTGGACATGCAGGTGAATTAAGCCCCCCAGTCTCAAGCCCACAGTTCTTGAACCAGTCAGCAAGCAGAGCCAGGACTCAAAATCAGACTTGTGACTCTGGGATCAGAGCAGTTGCTACTGCAGCATGAGACACCTCCCATAAATCACTCTTCTCCAGGTTCTCCTAGCGACAGACGATACCCGTTAACAGCCCAGACCCCTTGGATAGTGCTGATGGTGTTCGTCACAAAGTGGGTTTAGAAAACACTTGGTCAAAAAAGTTTGGGTGTCTTACTGGAGCAGTGGGTGGAGACGTTAGTGTGCTCCTGCATAGAAGTCTCCCAGGAAGCACTCACCAGGCCCATTGGTTCCAGAACCACCACCTTTACATTGCAACTTTTGGGACAGGAATCCTGGAACATGCTCTGGGAGACATGGGCTGGCCTGTTATATATTTCCTGGTAGGAGCAGACCCAAGACCAGTGTCTTCAGATCTGACAAGAGGCAGAGAATGAGCACAAATCTGGAAAGGCAGGTCTGCTATGGAGATCTGTAGTTGGAGAAAGGCTCCTCTTCTAGGAGAGGAAAATAGTTCCATCCTAAAAGCACTGTCCAATTAATTCTGTCAAAACTAACAGGATCGGTTAGTCAGGGAGAAGAACAGGGCAGCAGACATGCTATCTGGGTTACTTTCCCAGGAGGTTTGTTCCGAACTGTGTCAGAGATTTATAGATATCGGTACATCATAATTAAATGCACATTAATCCACTTGAGGATAGGGCGGTTGGAGACCCCCGAAAGGCGATTAATTGGAGGCTACAAACATTCTGACACATTTGGTCAAGTTAGATGGTTATGGCTCGGCCTTCTGGGAGGCTAGGGAGAGGGTTTACTATGACCTTGGCTGAAGTTCCTGGTGGCCACGCGTCCTAACGCCAACTTTCCAAGGGTGGGGGTTGGCTTGGCGTCCCCCCACCCCACCCCGCCACCGAGGGAGGAGACTGCAGGACAAGCAGTTTCCGGCTCGAGCTTCCGTGGGAATCACAAGGCAGCAGGCAGCTGCAGCCCTCCTGGACCAGGTGGTCGGGGGGCCCGGGCAGACGTGCTGGAGCTGGAGAGCCGGCCTGGGCTCGGCACCTAGCACGCGTGCTACTGCAGGGGGACCCAGCTCACTGCTTCTGTCTTGTGCCCTCCAGCCGCTGTCAGCGCAGGCCATGGCCTGCCCGCCAAGTTTGTGATCCACTGTAACAGTCCAGTCTGGGGTGCAGACAAGTGTGAGGAACTTCTGGAAAAGACAGTGAAGAACTGCTTGGCCCTGGCGGATGACAAGAAGCTGAAGTCCATCGCCTTTCCATCCATCGGCAGCGGCAGGTAAGGGCCCACGGCCTGTCCCCCTGCGTATGCGGCCCATGCTTGCAGGGAGCTCCGACTGTGCCCATGGTCGGCTAAGGCTACTTTCAAGCACTTGCCTTTGTTGAGGAGACCGGAAGCTCGAAATCGGGAAGAACATAGACATTAAGTAATTGTGAGGGACAGTTGAAGAGATGTAGGGAGACAGGAAGCCTGAGGAGAGAATCAGACTTGAGCCGTGACAGCAGGTGTCATCACAGAAGGTGACCCTTGAAGGACACTAAGACCTTAGGTGGGTGGGGAGGCGTGAATGCAGGGATACTGAGCGGGAGAGCCCCTCCCAGACCCAGCCCATATAGCTGTGTTACACTTCTGTCCCCGAACCCCAGCATCCTCTGGGCACAGCCCTCTGCCCCTTATCTTTGTATTCCCAAGCATCCTCCACCTCCCCAAAACCTGCTTGCTCTCCCTGTGCCTCACTGCCCTGCTGATGAGGTGGATCTGAGTGGGCAGATACGTGAGAGTGAGATAGGGCTGGGCCTCCCCCACCTCCCAGCCCTGAAATCTCCCCAGGGAGACTCACGGAGGCTGTGGGGAGCAGCGCGACTGCCCCTAAGACAGACACACAACCCAGAGGGCCCGCACTGGAAGGGTGTAGTCCTTGAGCCGCTGATGAGGCAGACAGGATTCAGCCACAACCCCCAACCACCCCCGCTCCCGGGTGGTGCACCCCCAGATGCCAGCACACAGCCCATCAGGTCCTGCCTGTCAGGGCAGCCCTGGGCGCGGGCCTGGCTAACCAGCTGCCTGATGGCATGCAAATTAACCCCCCCTCTGAATCCAGCCCCCGACTCTGTAAAATAGATGTGACCGTCCCCCCACGCAGCCTCTCAGGACTGCTCGGAAATTAAAGGAGCTCTCCAAAGGGAACATGCTTTGAGAACTCTCTGCCACGATGAAGATATGAGGGCTGCCTCTGAGGCTGTGTCTCACTGCCTGCCACATCTCCACGGTCCTCCCTACCAAGGGTCTGAGCAGCAGGCCTCTGGAAGGCTCGCCCTCTGGATGGGGCACGGAAGCAAAGGGAAACTGGCCTTTCAGAGCTGCTGCAGCCCCGGACTCTGTATCATCCCTGGGGCTTCCCATGGAGATCGGGAGCCTTCCAGGGTCTCTGCCAGAAGTCCCTCCCAGTTCCCGAGGAAGGCGGGCTGTGCGGTGGCAACACAGGTCCCAGCACACTGACGTCCCGTGACACCGCAGGCTGCATCGCCCTCCTGGGAGAGCCTGAGTCACAGTCCTCAGCACTATTCCGTGTGTGTATAGAAAGCTGCTCTTCTCAAAGCACTTCTCTTCCAAACCCGTGAGGAGGACAGAGGGTGGATTTTGCTGTTTTTATCTTGGGCAGGCCTTGTAATTCTGCTTCCCTGAACAGTGCCATCACTGAGGGTCCCACACCCCAAGTGCCAGGGACAGAGCTAGTCCGGGCGGAATTCCTGTCACATCTGCTCAAGCAGAGCTTAGTCGCTGTACCCAGAAGGCCTTGCTTACAGGCAGACAGGCACTGTGCCCCAGGGCTTCCTGTGGGCCAGGGCAGTCACACGTGACTGGTGGACCCACCAGAGGACCTGATGTGGGAAAAGATCTTCCTCTGGAGCCTCTGTCACTGCCTGCCTCCATCTGGGACAGAAGGAGCATTCCTCTGCAGTCCCTCCTGGAGGTGAGCTGTGGGCGCCGCACCTCCCCTCTCTTCCCCTCCTGGCCTTGGCCCTGGCCCTGCAGTTCCGGGCAGCCGAGGCCTCCCAGACCAGGTGCTCCTTTGTGTGAGGGCCCCTCAGTCCTCTGCACTGACAGTGGGCTCTCTTCTGGGGCTTACGAGCACAAAGAAGCTGGTGTCGGGGGAGGGGCCCTGAGCAGAGGACAGGTGAACCCGCACACGGCCCCCAGCCTCGCGTTCCCACACTCACTCCGCCCTGTGCCGAGCTCTGCAGGGACATCCAGAGCTGACAACGATTGTTGTTCTGGACTGCCATCTATGTTTCCCGTCACCATACATCTTCATTCCATTCGCTTCTGCCAAAAGCATCTGTTGAGCATCATTTTAAAAGTCAATACCATTTAAATGCCTGTTGAAAGCAGAGCTGACAGAGCTAGAGCATCTAACAGCCTTTTTCGGTCGGCTCTAAGAGCACCTGGCGAAGACGAGCATCCTTCATAAGCTGGTCAGCAAGCACCTAGCAGGTTAAACTTTCCCAGGAACTGTGGAGAGGTGTATAGGTGCCCGATTCAGTCCCAGAGTCAATTCAAGACCTTTTTTTTTTTTTTTTTTTTTTTTTTTTTACAAAGTGCTTTTGGATCTGAGCATAATTAGCTAACTTCCTGCTTCTCCCACCTTCCCAGCCCCCCACCTCCCATGGAAGTTCTGTTCTTCAGCACTGCGCTGCTGTGTGACCTTTGGTAAATGAATCACCCTCTCTGTCCCTGGGCTGCCTTATCAGCTAGTGAGGCTAAGGGCCTGCCCTTCCTCACACACGGTTCTGAGGCTCAGTTAATTAGTGTTTCGGAGGCACTTTGATCTACTCTGATGAAAGGTGCTTCCGAGGAGAGACGCAACAGGAGCCTTTATTGGAGGTAATAATTTCATGCTCTTTCATATGACTAGTGGGAAATTTTTAATTGAAGCATAAAAGTCATGCCCATAAAAGAGCATCTGTTATTACAAACTTATTTACATTTTTCACGGAGTAAAAAGTTTTAAAAAATAATCAGTTGAAAGCTTTTAAGAGGGCGGAATGCCAAAGTCAAGCACATGTGCATAGCCACCCAGCCCCACATCTGTCGGGCAGACCTTGCCCCACAGAGCCGTGTAAACAGCTGCCCTCTCTTTCATGAGCAAAGACTGGGATTATACCAGAGCTGGCCAGTAAATCACAGTGGGGTTTAGGAGGGGAAATAAAACAGCTTGTTTGTGGCATCCAGTGTCTCTGGCATAAAAGTCATGTTGGAATTAAAACAATATAAACGCAAAACATGTTGGTAAAGAGCTGTGGGATCACTTTCTCTCAGCTGAGGCCCGGCATCTTGGGCATGTGGACGATGACCACAGCCCTACAGCTCCCTTCCTCCAGCCCATCGGCCCCCAAGACTGGGGGCCAACCTTAAAGCCCATTGGAGGCAAATGAGACCTGGGGTGTAACCCTGGCCTCGGGAAACCACCTCTGGCATCCGGACCTCCTGTCCTTGGGCATCCTGGTCACAATATTGATGGATACCCCACTCCCTCCGCTCTGTTTGACATTAGGGGACGACCCCTCTCCGGAGAGGCAGTACTTGGGGAATAGCTAGTTTGGGGCTTTGATTAAACTCTCCTTAGATTTATGAGCCTAAAAGGAAAGCCAGTTTGTTTTCTTGAAGCTACCACTTGTGGGTATTCATTGAGTCCCAGGCACTGTGCTAATCCCTTCGTCTGCAGTATCTCACAACCCCACAAAGTGAGCAGCACTATTAATTCCACTCAAAGGCAAAGACACAGAAGCTTAGAGGGGTCAAGTCACTCACCAGAGGTCACACGGCGTGTACTTGGTAGAGCCAGAATTTGCTCAGAGGTCCTTGGCCTCAGTGCTCTCGGTATTAGGCACATGGAACCCCTGCCTCCTGTCCCCTTTGGTCAACAGACCCACCTCCGAGCATCCTGCCAGAGGATCACCCCACTGCCTCTGCGCTCTCTGTGTGAGTGGATTCTAGAGAACCTTGGAAACACCTCTTGGAATTCCCTGACCTGCCCAGGCAGAGCTGTCAGCCTCCCTACCCCCTCGGTGTGGGCCTCAGAAGACAAATATAAAGGACAGAGACAAACTGAATTGGGGAGAATTACTTACTAACCCAAAACACGTGAGCCCTGGAGTGAGCGAAGGTAAGAGGCCTCTGTTGGGTCGTGCTGCCCTGGCCTCTCCCTAGCTTTGGAGGCATTGGGCCCATCACCATCCCCTTCTGAATTTTAGCTTCACCCTCTTATAACCCACTGCTCTCAGCTCAGGACCTTGATAGCCTGCCCTTTACCTCTGGATGGGGTAGTCTCTGGCTGGGCAGTTACTCAAAGCCAGACAGAACACAGGAACGCCCAGGAGCACAGTGTGCGGGAAACCTGATCCCAGCAGAGGAGGGTCCACGTGGGGTGACAGACATTTTGCCCACGTCGCCCAGGCTGCCAAGACGCCCTGCCCTGTCCATCTCCCAAACAGCCCAGACCATTAGACAGGTGGCCTGGTCCAGCAAAAAAACAGCAGAGTCCATCTAGAATCTGCTTTAACTCCTAGTTAGCCTTCAGGGTCAGGCTCCTAAACTTGCTCCTCCAGAGGATCCATCCGCGCTTTCCAACCCCCAGGACACAGCCTCTCCTCACGGCAATCTCCGGGTCCCTGATCAGCCGGCTCAGCACAGCCCCCGGCCTGGAGTCCTTAGCATCTGCCCTGTCCCGCCCTGGAGGCTGAGCTCACCCGGAGCAGGGATGAGGAGGGGCCCGGCACAGCTGGAGGGAGCAAATCCTCTTCTGTGTTGTGGCCCTGTGAACGCACGTCTCTGCCATCAGATGGGACAGTGGACAAGCAACCAATGTGTACAGCCCCCGGCCATCACTGAGCAGGTGACCCAGGAGGGCACCAGGTGGGAGGTAGCCCATGGGGTCCCCTTGCAACAGCCAGGGAAACAGGTCTGAGACACTTGGGAAAGGCTGTTGCAGACACAGCTGGAGCGACTTCAGGGGGAAGCTCAGACACCTCCTTAGTCGGGTCAAGGCAATAAAAAAGGTCTAAGTCTAAGATAAACTCCATGTGGGGTGGGAAGCGCTTGGCCGCAGGGGAACTTAAGACATTTGGCGTGAGCACAGCTGGCAGGGTCAGGAGCCGAATGGGAACAGGAGGGGCACCCATCTCACGGGGAGCCGCATCTGCATCACCACCACTGTCGTCACTGCCATCGCCAAGCAGTACCTAGTTTCCAGTGGAGAAAACTAATGCCAAGAGAGGTGAACGCCTGCTCCCGAGGGCAGCTAAGATTGAAACTGGAATCTGACTGGAGTGCAGAAGCCCTTACCTGCCCTTGCTCTAATGCGCCTTGAGGAGGGGCCATCTGGTCTCATCCAGAAGGCGGTACAGCGGTAGAACAGAGTGACCGTCACAGAAGCAGTAAGCCTGAGCTGGGGAGGACGGCACAAGACCTGGCCAGAAGGGCTGTGGTTATTCGACAAAAGAACCCAGCCAGCCAGCCAGCCAGGAAGCCACACGATGAGTGAGATGCGTAGGCAAGCCACTGTCCTCAAGCTGCTCAGTACTGCACCAGGGGACCCCGACGGAGCCCCTGCCACGCCGCAGCGTGCCCGTGGCCCTCCAAGAGAACGGGACATCTCAGACCCGGGCAGCAGCCCTCTGGGGCCCTGATGCTGACTTTGTCAGCACAGGGAAGCAGCAAAGATAGCAGCAGTCACCCAGTCCCAGCTATCATGGGGTCGGGTTGGGAAGGCCATTTTCCACTGTGTGGGCCTTTAGAAAGACCCTTCGAGACTACCCCCTTTAGAGATGACACTGTCGATTGAGGGCTCTCTGTACAGTATTTTGTTCGATACACACAGCCTCCCCAGGTAATAAATACTTGATTACCTACCCCATTTCACCAGGTGGGGCAACAAGGCACAGAGACAGGGCCCAGACGCAAATCCCGTGTGGCTCCAGGCCACTGCGTGTGCCACAGCTGCCCCTGTTTTGAGGGTGCAGGGCCTCTGCATGTAAAGCACGCTTGTGAAAGCATCCACTTCTACATTCCATTTCATTACAAATACTTCTAACTGTGCCTACTAGAAAACATTTTTGGGACCCACCTGGAAACGTCAGGAAAGCCATCACCTCTTCCATTCCTTCCTGGCGGCTTGTGTGGTCCAGAGGGGCCATAGTCCCATGGCTGGGTCTCTCCTTTAGGCTGTGAGTGCCTCAGACAGAGGGATGGGTTTGTCAACAAGAGGTTTTCCTGGAAACAAATCATATTCACAGTTCACCCAACAGCAACCTTGAAGGACAAGGCCAGACCAGCCCAAGCTCCCTTAACAGTAGGGCATCCAGGCATGGGCTGCAGGTCTGTGACCTTTGATCCCGACCTTTCTTCCCAATGCAGGTTCTTAACCTTTGGGCCCACCCTGAGTGCGTGTAGAACAGTGGATCTCAAAGCATGGTCCCCAGGCTCACCTCATCTGATTTCCTGGGCGGAGCCTGGCAGCCTGCGTCTTGGCCGGCCCTCCGTAATCCTGACAGAGGCTAATGTTGAGAACTGTTGATGTAGAGGAACAGGAACTGATGTCCCTTCGGTCAGAGTCACACATCCCTTTTCAAGGGTCCAAGGCAGAGGCATAGAAAGCTGTGGGAGAAGGTCCGTGTCAGAAAACGCTGGGCATAGGCGGAGTGACCGGCCTGCTGCGGGTGCTCCAGGGAGGCCCTGCGGCCACACCCTGCGTCTCTGCACCGCACCACATCTCCCCTGGCTCGGGCAGAGCGGCCGCAGGGTGGCATAAGGGCAGCTCACGAAGCCCAGGCCAGGGTCAGCTCAGGCTGGGCAAACACCAGAGGAGATGGGCTGTGACCATCAGGCCACACGACAGACAGCTTGTTCTTCAGGGAAGTTCCACAGGCCCTTACCTCGGCCCAGCTCACCTGCGACGTGCAGGAGGGCACCCTTAGTGGGGGAGCTTGGGGCTGGTGGAGCGTGGTCTCGGGCTTCCAGTGCAGAGGCAACTCTTTGCAGTTCTCTCAGCCTCCGCCTAGCCAGGTCGTGCCCACAGGCCGAGCTCTGCCTGGGGCAGCGGCCCTCAGAGTCCCTGGCCTGAGCTCAGGCTGCTTCCAGTGGCGGGCCGGGCCCCGCTGTCCTGCCGTAGCCTCGCAGCCCTCCCCACTCCCGCCTGTCTGCCCAGGGGCTGCCGCTGCCTCAGGCTTTCCTCACCAGGAACGAAATGAGTCCTTAGGGCAGCTCCTGTATTTACAGCAGGAGAATAAACACTTGCTCTTTGTGAGATGTTTAAAATGGGCCCTCATTCGCGTGACCCTGTGCCTGCGCTCCACCACGGCTGGCCTGGCCCCTGCCTCAGGAGTGGGGTTGCTTGGAGGAAGGGCGGCCCCTATAAGGGTGCGAGCTGGGTGCCCCACGACACACTCACTGCGGAGAGGCCCTCAAAGCAGAAGGTCGGGTTCACTCCATCCAGCGCTTGCCAGCGCGTGTCTTGTTCCGGACAGTGTAGCTCCTCGACTCCTGTGAATATAGTCAAGGCGGCCGAGCCAGGTGTTGTGAGGACAGCTTCTTCCCAGACTGAGCCTGCAGGCCCCAAGTGGGGAAGGGTGCGAGGGGTATCACCTGCCACGCGGGGTCCCCACCCTCCCCACTTCCAGCACAGCCCCTCTTCCCACCACCCTCCATCCCAGCCCGCCTTTTGGTCCCCCCAACTCTGCTGGTGGTCGGAGCCCCAGGGTCTCCTCAGGAGGAAGCCACCTGTCCGGCAGCCCTGGCCTGGCCGGAGCGCCCCTGCAGCTCTCTCTCAGACTCTGACCCTGGTCTGGTTCACACGCTCGTGTGTGCTGGCTGCCAGGCAGGAGTGCCTTGTGCCTGGGGGTGGGGGAGGCACCTGCACGTGAGGGGCCCCAACTCTAGGTCACACCCTACTACTGCCTGCAGGCTCCTCTGCACAGGCTGGGAACGGGCCTGGGGTGACACCCTGGTCCTCTAAAAAGGAACTTCACTTCTAAAGCATCCACGAGTTGCTAGGGGTCCACTGTCAAGCTGGGTGAAGCCCTGTTTGATCAAAAACAAGTCGCAAGAATGGTTTTCTCCTTGGCTCTGAAAGGCTCTGAAAAGCCCTGAGTGCTGACAATAGAATAAGTGTGACCCTCCAGAAGAAGCCGCTGAGGTGGTCCACAACTCATGGCACTTAGCGAGTGAGCCTAGGAGAAATCCCGCACCTGACACATTTGAAAACCTCTCACCTGGCAGCAGGTACCCCATCCGAAGGAAAGCCCCGGCCGAAACTGGCAGGTTGACCCAGCACTTCGGACTCCACTGGACCCGCAGGCTCCGGGCAGACTGAAGATGATCTGCTTAGGAACAAAGAAATCCCCATGGAGACCAGCCCCTCACTCTCACCCTCAGTATCCTGGACTGTAAACCGGGGTCAGTAGGGATTTGAATCCAGGGCCACTGGCTCCAAAGTCCACGTTATTTCCCCCAGACTAGGCAAGTTGACACATTGCTGCCATGGTCCTCCTGGGTCCTCCTGCACCTGCAGCGTTGACCAGGAACAGCCCCAGCACACACAGAGCGAGGAGCGCCCGTCCTCCTAGTCCTGCTTTCACATTCTTGCCTGAGCTCTGAGCCCCTGCCTCCAGAATTGCCACGTGATGTTTACTTTAAATGGAATTGTATGGGAATTCACACCAGTTTGGCTTGGAGACTGGGATGCTGTCCCTTGAGATGAAGAGCCTACTTGTCCCAGGGTAACGACCTGCACGCAGCTCCCCAAGGCCTGGGCCTATGGGGTGTCCAAGCTGGTGTGTGCCGGGAGGTGGATTCCTGCCGCCCATGAAATCTGAAGGCTAGTGTGAAGGATGTAACCCTCTACTAGCGTGAATGGAGGCTCGTGCTTTCTGGAGAAGCTCCAGCCTCCAGCCGTCCCTGAGGCTGAGACCCCCGGGGGAACTTTGGGAGCCTGGGCTGTGTCTCAAGGCCCATGCTGGTCCCGGTGACGTTGGGAAAAGAACCGTGGGCGCTCACACTGCCTGCGGGAGACTACACTCAGCCCACACGCCGCGAAACACAGATTCTGTCGCCTTGCTGGCATGCTGCCTCTCAGAGCACAGCACATTCTCCTGCGGGCCATAGTTCTCTGTCTACTCATTCTTCCCCTGTCTGGTGGCACTGGGCTGTCTCACGCCTGTGTACAGGCAGCCAGAGGTCGAGTGCCACTTGTGGACCCTGACCCAACACGAGGCCACTGCAGCACAGAGGGCCTCGAGGGGCTCGCGGAGGGAGGATGTGGCCAGGGAGGGGGTCCTGTGGCCGCCATGGCCCCCTAGTTGCTGAGCCGTCGTTCTCTCTCTTGCAGGAACGGTTTTCCGAAGCAGACGGCAGCTCAGCTGATCCTGAAGGCCATCTCCAGTTACTTCGTGTCAACAATGTCCTCTTCCATCAAAACGGTGTATTTTGTGCTTTTTGACAGCGAGAGTATAGGCATCTACGTGCAGGAAATGGCCAAGCTGGACGCCAACTAGGCTGAGGAACTGCAGAACCAGCCCGCACCGTGCCCCCGCCTCCAATTTGAAAGAAAGAAAAGGAAAAAAAAAAAAAAGATTCCCTCCACTCCTAGTGGGAGGCGGGAACCCTTTCATTTTTTTCAGTTTTGCTCATCTAGGGAAAATAAGGTTTTGGTTTCCACTTTAATTGTTTTTGACCTTCTAAAATGTTTTTACGTTAGCACTGATAGTTGACATTACTGTTGTTAAGCACTGTGTTCCAGACCGTGTCTGACTTTAGTGTAACCTAGGAGATTTTATAGTTTTATTTTAATGAAATCCTGCTTGACGCAGAGCAGCGGGGAGAGCAGTGTCTTCTACGTGGGGCAGAGTCCAGGAAGCCCATTTTGTAACCATGTGTCGTGGTGCTTTATTGTACACCCAGTGGCATTCTTTTTACTATAATGTTCTTTTTTTTCCCCTCAAGAAGAAAAATCATGAATCTGCAGCAGACTTAATTTTTGTTTACTCTTTGTCTTAATGATGGATTTGAAAATGAAAGAGTTAAAAGGCAGAACAGAATCTGTTGTCCTTAATTATATTTGCAATTTGGAATTCGTGTGAATTGATTTAGTAAAATGTTAAACTGTTGTGACTGGCGTGTTCCAAGTTATTGTGCCCTCGAGTCCTAAGTCAGTTTCTCTCATCACAGGATGGGGCACCTTGGGTGGGGCAGCCCACCTCCAGGAAGCACCACAGTGGCCATTGCACCCCCTGGGGTGGGGAGAGCATCTTCAGGCCCTGATCCCCATTTCATGGATGAGGAAGCAGATGTACCAAAAGCCATGTGGGTGGCAAGTGGGCGGCTGGTACTCCAGCCCAGATCTCTAGCCCAGCTCTCTCCTGCTATCTGCCCCCTCCCAACGATCTCTCTGGCTCATGGCTGGACCCAGAGCCCCTGGGCCACTTGCCAGATGGGGCTACAGAAGGCTTGAGCCCTCTGCTGGGGCTTTGTTGGGTCTGTTGTCCCTACAGGATGAGGCCCCTGTCGCCAGGAGCTTTCCAAAGGCAAGGTGCCACCACCAAGGCCCCCAAGACATGCTGTCACCTTTACATGCCTTCTCGCAGCTGTGGGTGTTTAGGGATGATCCCAGCTGCACCAGAGTAGCTTAACTCCGGTTACCTAAACTTCTTAGCATGGACTTCCCTGGTGGCGCAGTGGTTAAGAAGCCACCTGCCGATGCAGGGGACACGGGTTCGATCCCTGGTCCGGGAAGATCCCACATGCCGCAGAGCAACTAAGCCCGTGTGCCACAACTACTGAGCCTGCATGCCACAGCTACTGAAGCCCACGCTCCCTAGAGCCCGTGCTCCGCAACAAGAGAAGCCACCATAATGAGAAGTGCACACACCTCAACGAAGAGTAGCCCGCTTGCTGCAAGTAGAGAAACCCCGCGTGGCAACGAAGACCCAACGCAGCCAAAAGTAAATAAAAATTAAACTTGTTAGCAAAATGCAGACATTATTTGCTTTAGAAGTTACTTTCACCTTAATCTAAATTTGCCTAAAATGCACAGAAGACTGCTCTTGTCGCTTTAAAAAGAAATGTGCCTGATTCTAAAGCAGACTTTACCCAGGAGGAAATACGCAGCACACTGCACATCACGGATGAGTGTAAAGGATCGTTTTTCCTTTCCAAACTGTGCTTAATGAAATCAAAATAGAATTCCTAAGCCATCACACAACCAATCTTTTCAGTTTAAAAGCAGCTACTTCTCACTCAAACCTGAAAGATTTTTCAAATTTTTCCTAAACGTAAGGTGTTATTAAAACTTTTACATTTTTTCCCCAAGATCTTTACTGGGTATAGATGACATATTCCTACTTATTGATTAGATTTTGGCAAAAAGAGAGAAAGTTTATCATTGCCTTTTCAAGAAGATGCATCTTGGGATTAACATATACACGCTACTATATATAAGATAGATAATCAAAAAGGACCTACTGTATAGCACAGGGAACTATACTCAGTATTCTCTAATAACTTAAATGGGAAAAGAATCTGAAAAAGAATAGATACGTGTATATGTATAACTGAATCACTTTGCTGTACACCTGAAACTAACACAACATTGTAAGCCAACTATACTCCAATATGAAAATAAAAACAAAAACAGTGAGAAGAAAAAGAAGATGCATCTTAAAAATGAATTCACTCCATAAATAATATTAGCCAACTGTCTGCCTGGACAAACCATACCGAGTAGCTATTCACCCAAGAGTGTTGTTTCTGCAGGTAGAATCTGCAGCGTGTAGGGTGATGAGAAGTAGGTCATGGTTACTGTGAGTTTGTGATACTGATGATTTATTGTGCGCCTGGCACTGTGTTGAGTCTCTTGTGGGCACCATTCATTCTTCCTTGTGATAACTCTGTAGGGCAGGGTCCTTTTGTTAGAGCCATTTTACAGCTGAGAACACCGAGGCTGCCAGAGATTGAGTAACTTGTAAATGGCTTCTAGGTAAATGGCGTTCATTTCCTTCGCTCTGGAGAAGGAACACCTTAGAAGCCAATCCTGTGTTTAGCGGAGATCGTCCACTAGATGTCGCTAAAAGGATTGGGAAGTCAAGAGAGGAAAGGGCAGCAGGTTTCTGCTCTTCCTTGAGCTTGCACGAAAGAATAGATTGCATTTGTCAGGATTTGCGTGAATTATTTACCATAATCAGCTAAATGTTTCTAAACTTTCAATAATCCAGAGTGCGCTGTGCCCCTGAGCTGTGGGCTCACTGAAGAAATTGTTTCCAATGAAACTGAGGGAAAGAGAGCCAACCCCCAGCCTGGGAGCCCCACCATCTCTAAACCACCCAGTCTGTTTTTAAAACTGGGATCAAAAATTGTTCTCTGATGTCAGCCTCATGTTTTCAGGGAAGAAAGAAAACAGTTCATTACTTTTTTTTTTTTTTTAAAAAAGGTATAACTACAAGGAACCAGTTGAAATATACACATACCTCAAATGAAGACAAGTTTGCAGTTAGTAAAATTTACCAGAAGTGAAATTATTCTGTGAAGGGGGAAAACTGCAGGTTCTGGAGAGGTAACGGCTGTCCCGCCCTCCCCTTTGCCTTGAGCTGTGTCAGAGGCAGGCTTGCAGTGAGGGCTGTGGAGCGGAGCCACTCCTCCGGGGCCGCGCAGCCTGGGATGCAGCCTGGGATGGTGGCAGCAGCAGAAACACGCCCTCCCGCTTATTTCTGAGGATCAAACTTTGCCCTCAGCAGCTGGGCTCTGCCCTGAAAAGTCCAGACGATTTCGTCAGCGTGCCTCATGAGCTCCCTTAAATGACGTCTGAGATCTAACAGCGCCATGGCTCCAACTGGGACCACACTGACAATAATAACTACTGTGTGTGTGTGTGTGTGTGTGTGTGTGTGTGTGTGTGCGTGCGTGCGCGGCGTCTGTGTGCACATAGGCACATGCGTACATGTACCCAGGTCCTCTACATCCATCATTTCATCTACTTCTCATGACAACCCTATGAGGTTAACCATACTATCCCTATGTTACAGATTAGAAAGGTCACACAGCTATCAGTGGTGGAATGGGGTTTGAACCCAGCTGTCTGACTCTACAAGTAGAGCTCCCGTGGGACTGACCTCTCGTTTGTTATGTACCCACAAATTCTGCTCCAGTGAGGCAGGGCTTCTTGCCTATTCACTGATTCGTCCTGTGCAGCTGGCCCTGGGGGCATACACAGCACCTGTTGGACGATAGGCGGATAGAGACGTGTACTTAAAGCAATCCAGTGGCCGAGAAAAGACTTATTGGGTGCTTACTATGAATGAAGCCTCAGATTAGGGCCTCTTGCAAAAGCAGGTGAGACACTGCTTCTGTCCAGCAGAGTGGGTGAACCACAGACTCAGCTGCTATATTGACAGGGAGGGGCTCAGTGTGGGGAGCTGCACCCATGGGCACTCTGAGAGTGCTCAGGGAGGCTTTCTTGGAGCAGATAACCTAGAGCCAGACTTTGTGGGAAAGGTTGGAATCTTCTAGGCCAAGAGAGCAAGGTGATAGGTGACAAGTAGCAGGACGGTGCACAGGCATCTCAGCCCCAGCCGGGGAAGCTCACTGTGACCCCGTGCTGGGAAGCCCAGGGCTGCACCCCACTTGCAGCCAGGCAGCCATGTCAGCCCTGGCTCTACCCCCAGCCCTGCCCCTGGCATGTGGAGCTGTCCATCTGTGGATGTGTTTATCTGGCAGAATTCCTCCTTCCCATTCAGGGTCAGGTGGCTGTGTTTGGTCACAGCTACAGTTAGCCCTGACAGAGAAAAGGAGGCAAGAAGCAAGAAAAGAGAAGAGAAAAGGGGAAGGGGAAGGGGAGGGGGAAGGGGAAGGGGAGGGGGAAGGGGAAGGGGAGGGGGAAGGGGAAGGGGAGGAGGAAGGGGAAGGGGAGGGGAGGAGAGGGGAAGGGGAGGGGAGGGAGGAGGGGAAGGGGAGGAAACAAGAGATGGGCAGTAATTTCCCTCTCTCATCCCATCACAAACCCCTGGAAATCCTGAGGTCCCACAGCTGGGCTGGCCTGTTCTTAAGTCTTGCCTTTCTGGGGAAGGTGGAAGCCTGGGCCAGTCAATTCAGAGGGCAGGTAATCCCCTTGTTTCCTTATGTGTCACTCAGGCTGCATCGTCAATCACCCTGATTGGCCCAGCTCTCATCAGGGGCCATGGTGGCTGGGGGATGGCGTGGCCCATTTATTCATTAGCAAATGCGATGTTTAATTTTCACGGCCAGGCGCCACTGGCCAGTGTTATCTTGGGAGCTGGCCTTGGTGCCGCCTTGAAGCGATCCACCCGAAGGCACTGGGGGCGGGAGGAGTGTCTGGGGCCCAACCCTGGCCGAGAAGAAAGGGAAACACTCAATGGCAAGGGGTGAGGCCACCTTTTCTTTGGCTTTTCTTCCATTTATAACCTGGCCCGTTGTGTTTGCTTCTGGGGGCCCCGATATCAAAATAATATCGCATGACCCTCCTGACAGGCAAGGCAATAAAACTGCTCATTAATCCCGGCCCCCATCACCGCCCCTCCATACTCCTCAGCAAAGGTGTGTAAATACACTGGCCTTTCCCTGACCCCTAAAAACCAACCCAGCCAGGGGCTCCTTTGTCAAACTCGGAGAAAGAGCCTCAGAAGTACTCTCTCCACAGACGGCACTTGCCCCTCCCTCCCATTCTCCCACCAAACCGGCCCACATCCACGCGCACACTCACCCGTACTCACGCTTACACGTGCACACACACACCCACGCTCATGCACACACACACGCTCTCATTCACCTAAGGAGGGAGACTCCAGACCCCCCGGGCCAGCAGAGGCAGAGTCGAGGGACATGCAGAGAGACATCCAGCTTGAACAGAATCAGCCAGGACTCAGTTTTCTGTAAAACAGCTAAAGTTTCTGCTCAGAGACGCCCTCCCTGGCCTGTTTCGCCCTGTGAATGTGCAGCTTCCGCTAACACTCCCTTGAGCATGCTTAGTGGGGGCACCCACACGGCCCTCCAGAGCCCGCTGGGGTCCCGCGCCCACAGCAGAGGGGGCGCCATCATGTGCCCTGGAGCACACGCCGCAGGTAACCTAATCACCGGGGAAGAGGCCACAGATGGTCCTGAAATCTGTCCCGGTGTTACAAGTTAAAGGTCACTGTCTGGGCTGTGGGTGTATGACGACACTGCAGGGAGGGTAGAAAGCTCACAGTCCCAGAATAATACCCCGCAAAGCTTCTTGTGTCCAAAGCCCAGGAACCAGAGCTACATACAACCTCAACACAGAGGAACACGGCCCTAGAACGCGTGTAAGCAGGTCATGTGTGCCTTGCTGGCAGGAGTCCCTTCCAGGCCTGAGCTCTTGGGCAGGCCACCACCATAGCTGGTCCAGGTGGGTCCCCAGGCTCGACCTTCTCGACACATCCACCTGTGTACCCCATGCCCAGTCTGGCTGGGAAACCTGATATTTCTGTACCTTGAAACGACAAAGCTTCCTAAGCTTAGGAGAATAAATTAGAGTTGAGTTCAAGTAGGCTCAGCTGCGGCCGATGGGCAAATTGATTTGCTTCCCATCTGGGAGATTAAATTCCACTGCCCCAAAATGGCAGCAGGGTAATGAGCTGTCAGTCAAACAGTGCAGAGCCGGGCTGGGCGCGTAATTGAACCCTGGCAGCTCCTTATTAGGGTCCCCGCAGGTCCTGGCTACGGATTCCCACCTTGAGGAGGCCTCCGAGCCCCAGGAGAGAACGCACTTACTTGGCACTGCTACACATCCTCTGGAGGGAAATGTCACCTTGGGCAAGGGGGGCGCCAACTTCGGGGAACTTTGACTTAGCCAAGTACTTATGATATGCTTGTCGACAGCCACTGACGGCCCCTGCAGGATTTAATTATGGGCAAATCCAAACACCTGGGAGGATGCTGACAGCATTCATTGAGATGACACCCAGGGGACCTCGCTTCCCAGGGGGCCCTCACCTGAACCCTCCACTGCCTTATGTGTCCCCAGCCACCCCTAGGGCTTCTCAGAGGACAGCACCCTGAAACCATCACCACACCCCACTCAGCCCTTTCTAGCATGCAAGACCTTCATGCACACTGCTGGTTCAATCCTCACAGTGCCCGGGGTGATGGTCAGTGTCACCATTTATAAAAGGGATAAGGAAACGGGACCCACGGAAGTTTAGAAGCTGCCTTCAAAGTCTACAAAGGCCTGGGAATCGAGGAAGGCTGGTCTTCCTCTCCAGCCTCCCCTTCCCATCTGTGCCGACTCTGTTTCAGGCCACTCCTATCTTGCTTTCAAGATTTCGCATGTGTCAGTTCCTCAGCCTGGAACACGCTACTGCCGCCTTTTTGTAATCCTGCTCAATCCTTCAGGTCTCTGTTCTTAGACCTCCCTTCCTCCCTGACCCCGCTGTCCAGCCAGGTATCTTCCCTCAGGGTAGCCTGCACACGCACCAGTCACAGCACTGTACTTACTGGACAGCTCTCATGTGCTGACGTGGCTGTCTCCCCATCAGATAGCAAGCGCCATTCATTCTCACACAACCCCTGAGCCTCTGGGCCAAGCACTGTGCTAAGCTCTGGATGTACAGCAGTGAGAAAGTAGAGAAGACCCCACCCTCCACGAGGCCAGGGACCAGAGCCCCTGCACCCTGCAGCACCCTCAGTGCCTCGCCCAGAGGGTCTGGGGCAGAAGAGGGGCTCTCTCTCAGGGCTGCATGAATCACTGGTCAAGCCGAGCCCGCTGGGACCTCGAAGGCCAGTCATCAGGCAGAGCGCCTGACTCAGAGGAGGCAGTGGGAAGAACGGGGCGGACGGGGCCATTCCTGACACTCTGGTTCTGTAGAAGTCAGCCAGGGGTAACACCCCGCTGGCTCTCTGGCTTCGTGTGGGTACAGAGAGGCTTCAGAGCGAAGGCTGATGTTGGCACTAGGCCTCAGCTTGGCACCAGCTTGCCGCACTGCTAACCACAGCCTGGATCTCATGGCATCTGGTGCTTCTGCTTCCCCTGGCTCTTGATTTGAAAAGGGTGTGGACATGGAACCTTTCCGGCTAGATGCTAAATCCACAGTATCAATAAACAGGGAAAATAGTGGGAAATGTGTGCAGGAGGAACCTCTGAATTATGGCAGCCGAGAGCCCTTGCCTGTGTACCAGTGAGGCTGGGGGCACACATTTTACAGGCCAGGGTATTAACCCCAGGGCAGGTGTCCTTGATGGGCCACTGGCAGCATTTCCTGGTGACCTGACATACAAGTCTGAGTCAGGAAGCTTCTCACAGCCCCAGCCCCGTAACAGGAGGACCAGGTCCTGCTGCCAGCTCAGTCCAAGGCCTAGCTTCTGGCTCTGCCACAGGGAGAGAGAGGCTGTGATCACAAGCACATAGCACACGTTGGCCCTGGTGAGTCTCCACCATGCCCCGGACGGGATGTGTGTCCGACCCTGTGCTGCCCAGACCACCACAGCACAGGGCAGAATCACAGTGATGTAGAACCTTCGAGACCCTGTCTGCCACCTCCACACTCGGGTGGAAAACCACAATAACAGCACAGCCAGAGACGCGACCACGCGTCGAGAAGTGGCAGCGGTGTGAATGCTAGGAACACCAAGAAGCCTGCAGGCGTTCTCTATCAACCCTTCCTAATGACCCTGAAAATGAACATGATTATCCCCTCTCTAGGTGAGAGAGCTTGGATCAGAGAGGTGAAGTGACCTGGCCAGGCCACAGAGCATGAACCTGGCAGAACGGGATTCAAAACCAGGAATGAGTCACTCTGAAGTCAACCCTTGCTCATTCTAGTACACTGCCTCCCAGTGACCGCAAAAGGTAAATTATCCCATTTCACAGGTGAGGAAAAGTGAGGAGGGGATCAGTGCCTTACACGATGCCACAGAGCCAGGGAGACGCCGGCCTTGGACGCCCTCCTGGGCCTCCCAGGTAGAGATCCAGGGCTCTGGCGAAGCCTGAACTGACACAGGAAGCAGCACCGAGCTCTGCTCCTCCGCAGGCTGGGGACCCGGCCGGGGCCTTCCAGTAATTAGTGGGTCCTAGTTAAGACCAAGTCGTGCCGTTCCTGGGCCAGGACTTGTTTTTGTTCCCAGGCGAGGCCCTCGCAGGAAGGCCAGGCGCACGTGCGCAGCCCCATAAATCCAGCCCGCGTCGCTCATTACAACGTTCTGCTGCACGACTCCTCCGCCCCAGCCGCTCGGGCTTCGCGGCTGCCGGGCCTCCCTGCAGCCGAGCTCGTCCGCCCGGCACCGCCCGCAGCCCAGACATGAGCTCATCCAGCGCACGGTGTGTGAGGAAGTGGCTGGCAGCGCTCACGGCTGCGAGGGGAAAATGTGCCCATTAAGGCTGTCAGCTGTCAGCCCCCCACCGATACACCCCGCCCTGCCGTGGCAGGACCACCCCACTCCGGGCCCTGCCCACCCTCCAGTTCACGCGGAGGTGCCCCCATGATGGGGCCTGTCCATTCCTGGGGTGTGTGGGCTCCGAGAGTGGCCGCAGGCACTCGAAGCAGGGCAGGGAGGACTTGGGTGGTAAGAGAAGTGGGATCAGAGACAGCGGCCCTGAGCACCGTCCCAGCTTCAGCAGCTGACCACCGCCCTGTGGTCCCCTGACCCCTCCGACCCTCCATCCCTACAGCTGTGCGATGGGAAGCCACACCTTGTCCTGGCCGGGAAAGCACTGCTCTGCAGCCCATGACCTTGAGCCTCTGTACTTTGGTGTCCCATTAGAACAAAACCCGGCTGGTCCTTTATCTTTGTGGTCTGAAGAACTGCTAGGGGATGAAGCGCTGACGAGTCACCCCACCTCTTGTGGGCGTGGTCTCATCTGTTAAAATAGAGCTGGCAGCACAGTGTCAGGGACA
Source organism: Aethalodelphis obliquidens (assembly GCF_003676395.1). Taxonomy (NCBI): domain Eukaryota; kingdom Metazoa; phylum Chordata; class Mammalia; order Artiodactyla; family Delphinidae; genus Aethalodelphis; species Aethalodelphis obliquidens. The sequence continues at coordinate 5,103,561 of NW_020837948.1, forward strand.
AATGCATAATCAAAGTGATCTACTTCTTGCTATTGCTCTGATTCCCATAAAGGTTAGAAGCTATGTACCTGTCATGGCTAGAATCCAAATTCTGGCTATGGTCAATGTTTGACAGTAGCTCATCTCCATGGGAGCCAAGTTCAAGGGAACCCGGCTGGGTGGTTATCAACACCATGGTCCATTCTAACCCAACATTGATTGTATGTGGCTGAGAGGCTGGAGTCATCGGCGAGCCCTTCCCCACCCTGTGCTATCACAGCTCAGAGAGGAGCTGGGCAATGCCCAGTTTGGAGGGAACCTTCTAGAACTGTGCTGTCCAATACAGTAGCCATTAGCTACATGTGGCTATTTAAATTTAAATTAATTAAGACTAAATAAAATTAGGCATTCAGTTCCTCATTTTCACGGTCACATTGTAAGTACTCAGCAGCCACAACATTGGGCAGCTCTGTTCTAGAACATCAGTCCCTGGAGCCCTTCTGAGCAACTCCCCAAGGTTTTTGTACCATTTAATTTAGTGTGTGGAGCAAACACCACGGCCAGGGAATTTCCACCAGCACATGCCTCTATGTTACCAATAATGACAAGGACAGTGACTGATCGTCAGGGTGGAAACAGTAATATCCACGCACTGATGGTTTCTAGGTTCCAGGCACTGTGCTGCATACCTCACACTCATTATCACATTTAACCCCACCTTCTAAATCCTCTACAGTTGGCGACATATCTCCATTTTACTCAAGACAAAATGGACTCAGGAACTCAAGCAAGGCGTAGTGGCAAAACTAGCTCCAACTTCAAAGCCAGCCTCCCCTCAGGTGCAGATCTCAGTCACACCTTCTCCTGTGCTTTGACTACAGTTGCACCCCGAGGGATGCTTGCTCTTTCCAAAAGGTGCCAGTTCTCTTCCTGCCTTTCACTTAGCTTTGAACTTCTCTTCCTCTCAGGAAAGCTCAGACTTGTTTGTGAAGGCCCCTCCCGGCCAGTGGGGCTGCCCTGGCCCCATCAGCCACCCTAGTTCCTAGAGGGACCTGCTCACTGGGCCCACCCGGGGCCAGGTACCATGGGGGCAGCCCACGGATGAAGGCCCTAGCTGTGCTGCCAACCCCCTTCAGGGAGCGTGGCCTTCTGCAGGGTCAGGTCAGCAGGGTTAAAAGGGACACCAGGTGTCAGGTGGACACCCCAGTGTACGCACCTCTGAGCAGGAGGTGTTCCTGCCCCAAGCCCTAGCTGTGGCGCACACCAAGGCACGGAGACAGGACGGGGGTGACGGCGGCCAGGCCCCTGGAGTGAGCCCCAGCACCTTCATTCACTTGTCTATGGTTCATTGAACAAATGAACGCCAGGCACTGGGTTCAAGCAGCCTGCGGGCCTCAGGCAGCCCCTGCATTGGGACCCTCTGCCTGCTGGCATGTGTCCACTGCAGTCACGCCAGCTAAACCAGGGCTTCCAGGCTCTGAGCTGAAGCAACATCCTAAATGGGATCACAACCCCGTGCTGGAGGCCGAGGGATGGACCATGCCCTCCCCAGGGCCCGAGCCTGCATGTGTCTTGCTGAAGACCTAGGACTCTGGTTTAAGAGCCTTTTTATAGATTCCTATAAAGGAGAAAGTGAACTTTTAACATGTTCGCACTCCACTAAGTCAATACGCATGAGCTTCCTCTGCGCAAATGCGGTCCAGCAGGGCTGGAGGGTAGCATGGGTGCCACCCAGCTACTGCAGGCATCTGTGGCTGCTTCTCCTCACCCCTGGGACTGGAGCATGGCCCCCAATTAGCAGGCCGCTGTCCACCAGCCCATGGGCGGGCACTGGTGATGCCGGAAAGCCCTCCCCGGCTGGGCTGATGGGTGGCTCCTGCCCTCACCCAGCCAAGACGGGCCCCCAGACGCACGGTTTTCATGGCAAGATTTAGAGGAGGGGAGATGCGGAAGCTGTAAAGTTTTACTAGGAATTCTCAACCATCCTCCTTTGGCCCCGACACTCATGCTGCCCTTCATTTTTTTTTTTTTTTTTTTGCCCTTCATTTTTAAGAGGGCTTCCTTTCTGCTTTGAACTTACCCCTTAAATCTAAGCACCCCTGTGCCTGCCTCCAGGATCCAGGATCCAGCCTCAGACTCCAGAGATGCCCACCCAGGAGGAACAGGATGAGAGAGCGTGGGCATCCCAGAAGGCCTTCTCCTGCCCAGCCTCGCCCTGGAACAATCCCCAAGGATGCCGTCTGCCTGCCTGCCATCACGCCAAGGTCACGGGAACGAAGGTTTCACGCCTGAGACAGGACACATCTTGGGTCAGGTTTGCAGACATGTGCACAGCTCTCTCTCTGTTCACTCATTTGCATGAGCATTTGCATGTGTGCAAGGCCTCCTGGGCATGTGGTGGGCATTAGCTCAGTGGTTAAGAAAGCAGACATTTGAGTCAATTCCTGGGTTCGAGTCCCGGCTGTGACACTTATTAGCTGTAACCTTGGGTGGGTCACTTAGCTTCTCTGAGTCTATAACTAATCTCTACAATAGGAACAGTGATACCCCCTTCCCCAAATACACACACACCCACCATGAGGTTGCTGTGAATATTAAATGCCATGGTGCAAGCACTCCATAAATGGTAGCTTAGAGCCTAAAAACTCTGAGAGGAAGACACCAGTCTCCCCTTCTGGAGAAGGAGGGAAGTGAGAAGGTTAATCGACGTACCCAAAGTCCCATGGGAGAAAGAGACAGAACTGCATTTAAGTCTCAGGTCTTTCAGACTCCTAAGCCCACGACCATGAACTCTTTACTACGAAACATCCTAGGCTTGAGAGCCAAGCAGACCCTTCAATCAGTGAGAAATCAAGAAACTTAGCTGGAATTTTGTAATTAGCAGCTCTACAAAGAAATCATTTTCATTTCGGCCCCATGGTTTAATTCTGTTTCTTAGTTTGAGCTGGCGATGGTGGAGGGTAGTGGTGGTATTATAATGTTTTCAGTGCTTAAGGGAGTCAGTCTAGTGTGGGGGGCCAGTTTACTATCTGCTGCAGAAAATCAAACCCCTACTCCACGGGCAGTTAACTAAACATGGCTCCGAGAGGCCAGGCCCTGCAGCCTCCCAGCCGTGGAGGCCAGGCCGACAGAAGTCCTCTGGCTGTGCGCTCAGGGAGGGAGGGGTGGGGAGGGATTGCAGACAGGAGTCAAGGCTGCCTGGCATCCCCCTCAAAGAGCTGGCATCTCTCCGCCACATCCTAGTCTGGAAATACCTGGAAAATTGATATCTCTTTGCAAATTCTGAGGACTGTCTGCTAACCACCTTTGCGGAATTCTTACCTTCTAGGAGAATTTCTTGGAATCATTCACGAAATAGTTTCTCCTTGTTTCCGAATGGAGAAAAACCTCCTCAGTGTAAAGTCATGTAAAACATAGGCCTGTGGCGATGCTCAGGTTTAGAATCAACCAGTGGTACAAGGCAGAAGTAAGTGGCTGGATCCACGGGGAACACCTGGATAGCAGGTGGGGAAACTGAGGCCCCAGTGCAGAGGGGCCACTCAAGACCCAGTTACCAGCTTTGCATCAGTGCTGGGGAGGTAAGCGTCACTGTCTTGGTCTGTCTGCCTTTCTGTCTTTGCCTCACCCTCCTTTATAACAGCCTTGAAACGCCCAAATCCCATGGTAATTGTCTGTGCTAAATTCCTCTTTGGATAAAGAGCTGAATTGTTTTTCCAAGTTGCTAAAAGGTCCAGAAATGTGTAGGTCAATCAGGTTCTAGGAAGGGGCCCACCAGGAGCAAAGGCTGGCCTATTCATGGAAGATTCCAGAGGCCTTAGAAAAAAGCAAAACGCCAAAGTTGATGCACCCCCGCATCCCACCCCCTGTCCATCAACACATCCTGATAGTTCCTCTAACAAAGCCAGTTGCCAACCGCACGCTGTCTTCTTTAAGCCGTGGTGAAGATGTTGGTTTAGCGCTTGCTCTCTGAGTACGCCAAAGCCAAAGGTATTTCTGCAAAAGCTCACAGATTCTACTGCTGTGCTGGCTTTCTATACATGCAAGAAAGTGGAGTGAGTGCTCCTGTGTTCGCTGAAAGCACCCGGAACCCATCTTTTGGCTGGCGCTCAGCCTTCTGGGAGCTCGGCCCTCTGGAACACTGCTATAAAGCCAGAGGTTGTGGAAGAAATGCAGCCGGATGGAGAAACTGTTGTCGCAAAGCTCACAGCTGTGACTCATGTGGAGAAAGGGGCTCCATTCCACATCAGTGAGACCGATCTTCCCTCAGTGGCCTGATATTCTTTCTGTTTGCTCCTAATCTGCTGTTGGATGCAACTCTGAAGGAAATGAACAGTGAGAAGATAGAGGACGCTCACAGAGACACACCAGCGGAGTGCCGGGTAGTAGCAAGGGAAGAACAGGAAACCCATGCAGAAGAACTGGTGCAGAACAGCGGCTGGGGGCCACTTCAGGTAGAGGCTCTGGAGCAGATCTAGGACAGGCCCTCTGCTCATCATCTCATTCAGCCCAAGCTCAGGTCTTAGTGTGTGTATTAGTTTCTCACTGCTGCTGCCATGAATTATCTAGAACTTAGTGGCTTAAAACAACACAAGTTATCCTACAGTTCTATAGGTCAGAAGTCCACAATAGGTCTACTGCACTAAAAATCAAGGTGTCACCAGGCTGTGTTCCTTCTGGGCTTGAAGGGAGAATCTGTTTCTTTGTCTTTTCCAGCATCTAGAGGCCGCCTACAGTCTCTGGCTCGCGCCCCTTCTTTCACCTGCAAAGCCGGCTGTGTAGCACCTTCTGACTTCTCTCTGACTCTCTGCGACCTCTGCTTCTGTCATCACATGTCCTTTTCTGACTCTGACACTCCTGCCTTCCTCTCTCACTTATAGGGCCCTTATGATTATTACATTGACCCAACCGTATAATCCAAGATAATCTCGAAATCTTTAACTTAATCACATCTGCAAAGTCTCCTGCCACGTAAAGGGGATGAGGATTGGACCTCGTTGGGGGGTGTTACTCCATCTACAGCAGTGTCTTCAGAGACCCCTGGGGCATAAAGTGGTCCTCACGCCACAAAGAACAGGGAAAGATGGACTCGCCATCAGAAAAGGGTTAGCAGAATCCATGTGTCACCGAGGGAAGGAAATCCAGTAGATGACACACATCTTTCCCTACAAAGTGCTCTTTCTCCCAGTGTCACCTGATGAACATGAATTTGAGGGCCTCTGCCGGCCCAGGGGGCACAAGGACCCTCTCCTGTGCCTGGGCTGTCTCCAGGGTCAGGCATGCCCTTGGCCCTTGTGGGAAGTAGGACCTGGGCCCTCCACTACTTAACCCAAACCTTCCCCCACCTGGCTGCCATGCCCCACTCAAATCTTTCATGGCAAATGTGGTCTCCAGCCACATGGTTTTTGATAAGTTTTCGAGCCTGTGAAGTCCTGGCAGGGGGTGAAATAGGGGTGGATGCAGAGTCACAGAGGGCCCGGGGAGTGGGCTCTGAGCACCCCTGTACCAGCTATACACAGCAGCTCCCACACGCTGTACACAGCCAGCAGGTTGAGAACGGAGCTCTGCAGCCCATGAACCCCGGTTCGATGCCTACTTCTGCAGCTGGCTGAGCCCGCGGGCCCTGGCACGACCACAGTCACAGGCACAGTGCAGCCTAGTGGGTAAGGATCTACCCTTCTCCAATCGTCAGGCTTGGTGGCTTTCTCCTAATTCTCTCTGGGGTCCTAGACTGCCTGCTTTTCTCCCCGGCAACCCAGGCTCCTCTGCAGCCTTCACCTAGAAAAGGCCTTCGTCTCCTGGTGTCCCAGGAGGACTCAGGGAGTCAGGCGGGGTAGACCAGCCCCATCTGAGAGGGGAGCAGAGGCCTCACCTGCCAGGCTCCTTGGAGAAACTACGGGGAGGGACCCTCCCCCTTCAACCGCCTGCTGACCCCACTCGGCCTTTCAGACGCCCTCCTCCCGGAGCTGGGGGCTGCCGCCTCGCCAATACTGGCCACTCACTTTCTACACTGGTGCTCTGAATCATTGGGCTCTGTGGTCTGGGCTTTCCTCTTACCCCTCAGACCAGAGCCAACGGAAGTCAGAGCCTCGGACTCCAGGGTCCTGCAACATCTACAATGGTGACACCGACAACAGGGAACATTTACCGATGGCTTAGCACGGGTCAGGCCCTGTGCCAAAGGCGCTGCAGCAGCAGCGGCAACACAGAGGGGAACGCTACCATTACCCTCATTCTCAAGGTGGGGGCCAGGGCTGGCCGCTGAGGCTTTGAGAAGTTAAGGAACTTGCCCAAGGTCACACAGCAAGTGACAGAGCCAGGACTTGAATCCAGGTCTGACACCAGAGCCTATTTTCTGAACCACTCTGCTTCCCGCCCTGTCCTGGTGTTTCCCGTCCCATCGCAGAACTCCGTCCAGAGGCCCCAGCTTCCAAGCTGCTGTGCCTAGGAAGGCTTTGCGAACCTAAAGCCAGCTCAGGGTACTGCGTGCAGCAGCTGAGCACCCCCAGGCTACCCGCCTGCCTACGCTGAGCACCCTGTCCCTGCGGGCCCGGGAAAGCCAAAGTGAACACGGCACACAGGGCCCTGTATTCCCTGAGGGGTAGCTTCCTTCTGCTCTGCCACCAGCATCTGCTGGAGCCTTACCTCTCAGTGACAGGGACCTCCTGATGCAGAGGAAGCGACTTCATGGGGCTGGCGCAGTGCCAGGGAGGAGAGCTGAACTGAGACTTTCTCGGTGGCAAAGGTGTAAGCAGACACTACTGGGTTGGGGGAGAAGATCTAAGTCCAGACTTGTGTGTTAAAGCTGCTGTGATCCTTGGGAATGAATCCTGATTTAAAAAAATAATAAAACATCTGAGGATCCTGGGCCCGACGAGTCCTGCCTGGCGAATGTTTGGGGAGCAACTCTACAACGCGGCAACTAGGACTTCTGCAGAGGCTGCACCACAGGGCCAAGCCCCGTCCACACGCGCCTCTGAAGCATCCACACTCAAGTCACCAGCGGCTCCAGATGTCGACTTTAAAGCAGACAGTGCTTTGGCAGCCCTGCCAGCCCACAGCCGTCTGCCCCCACGGACAGTGCATGGCATCCCCTCACCTCATTTAAGAAGTTGACTTGTTGGTTCCTTTTGAATTTCTACAACCATCATGAAAAGGGAAGAGGGGGAAAGGCCCCCTCAAAGCCCCCCCTCCATCGGTGTCCAATGTCAGCCTGTACACACGCACTCAGACCCAGCTGCACAGTGGTACCTGAAGGGTCACACTGCTTCCTCTGCAGCCCGTCCCTGACAGCCAGGCCCACCTGTGCCTTGTTTGCTAAAGAAGCACAGGACAGTGAAAAGGGGGTGGATCTGGCTTCTCAGCCTGGCCACCTACTACATGTGTGACCTTGGGTACGTCACTTGCCATTTCTGAGCCTTTCCAAAGGTTGTCATGAGGATTAAATAAGATGATATGAGTGTATTGGAGAGGCGCCAACACAGGATCTTGCACACAGTAGGTGCTCAATAAATGCACGGTCATTAGTCCTCTTCCACCTCCTTGTGTCTGTCCACCCTGTCCTCGGACAAGAACTTCATAAAGGGAAAGTGAGTCTTTTCCTTCCTCTGGATGGCCCCTGGGCTGAGTCCAGGGCTGTGCCCCCTGAGGCTTCTTGAGAAACAGGGCCCACTGTGCACCCCGGGAGCAAGTGTCCTACGGAGGGGTGCCAGGCCACCTTCCCACCATAAACATCCAGAAATGTTGGATAAGACATGATACACATAAATTTAAATGTAAAGGCTAAGCAAAGGAAGCAAAGAGGGAAGGAAGAGAGGAAGGGAGCAGATGTGGGAAACCAGCAGTGCTAGAAGGAGGTCAAGGCCATGTGAACCTAAAGCCATGGGCTGCCCCTGGGACATCTGCCAATCCCAGAAACAGATAAAGCCTTTGGCCCACAAAAGAGGGAGGTCTGAACTGAGATCTCTGCCCAGATCCAGGGCTCTCTAAGAGATATACCTCCTCCAATCCAGTCACTGGAAAAGGAGATATGGCCATCTCCAGCCTTGGCTCTGAATGAGAACTACCCCAGAAACATCTCATAGGAGATCACAGCCCAAGCCTGCCTTCACTCAGGTTTGGGTGTGAATTTATAACACCTTCTCAGTCTGGGAAACTCCAGGAAGAGACATTGATTTAAAGTGATTTCAGAGAGGTAGCATCCCTGGGCACCAGGAAGAAGCCTTCACAAAATCTCTCTGAAGGGATGCACGTTCACCCCCGGCCCCCTAAGAATTTTGCAGATTACAATCGGTTAGCTATAAACTCACCATGAAAAATTACCAAATACCCAAGGAGAGAAGGCACCAGGAGTGAGAGTCAGCAAGAACAACGGCGGGAAAATTGGGCCCCAAGGACCAGGTATCAAATTTGCAGGTACGAAACATAAATTAAGACCTGTAAGCTTAAACATAATGGGAAAAGAACATTTCAAGACTGACCAGGCATACCTGAAAAAGAATCAACTAGAATTTCCAGAAATGAAAAATGAAATTAGAAGCCCAACGAACAGTTAAAGAGAGCTGACGTGAGAATAAATTAGCTGGAAAAGATCTAAAGAAACAACTTGGAAACTGGCACAAAGATAGAATGCGATGGGGGAGAAAATGAAAGAAACGTGTAAAACGAAGCTATTGCTCACACTCTGTGATGTGCCGTGAGAAGAGCATGTCCTACACAGAGGTTGGCACTTCAGCCTGGAGCCCAGAATATCCACAGTTGAGTGGACCTGAGCCTGACCCACAGCCTGGAGCAGAACAGACGCCCTGCAGATCCCTGAGTAAAAAGTAAGTTCTTTTGTTGTTGCTTTTCTTTTTTTTTTTTTTTTTTGCTGTAAGCCCTGGAGTTATTAGAAAGTACTACTGCTGCTAGAACTAACACAGAAGTTGGTACCTAGAAGTGGGCTGCTATCACAACCTAAAATATGTGGCACTGGCTTTGGGACTGGGCAGCAAGTGGTGAGGAAACCTAAACAGGGCTAGAGAAATGGCACTTGGGTTATGTGGTGGTAAAAGTGCTGCCCATGAGACCTGGAAAGCCGGACATACACCTGATATATTTATGGCTTCCAGTGAAGAAGAGTCAGAAAAGATGATTCCTTGGGTGAGTCAGATGTTACTAGCTGCATTTCATAAGGTGCTACAAGAGAGCAATGAGCTCAGGGAAGAACTGACCAGTTTGCAAGCAGAATGGAGGGGGTTCTAAAGTCCCTGGACTTGCAAAGCTGCAAAATGGAAATGCTTTCCCACCAAGTTGAGGGTGTAGCCATAAGACTCAGTCTTAGGTCAAAGACCAAATCAAGGGCACAGCCTTTAAGACACTGTCTCAGAACAGAGATCAAACCACAGATGTGGCCATCACACAGCATTTGTTCACATCTGAAGGGATTAAGATCATACCCGGTAGATCAAGGACAAAGTCAGGCTTTCCTCTCATGGAAGCCTGATTAACTCAGAATACTTATAATTAAAGTGAGAGAGAAAGAAAGGGAGAGGGAAAGGGAAGGAGAGGGGGAGGGGCAGGCCTCAAAAGAATTGTGAGACTGGCTTGTGGCATATGGAGTTGGAACTCAAAAACATTTTTAGAGGTATGTAATAAAACTAAAAGTCAAATACATTTTTAAACATGATTTTGAGAGTATTGTATTACCAGAAATATCGCCATTAAAAAAGACTGTGGCCCCCGCAACTTTCCACAGACAGGGGAGGAGGCTGAGAAAGTTTCTCAGCCAGTGAAGGAAGTCGTATTTTTTAACACTTTCTTTGGAGGGAGGCAAGGAGGACAACGGAAGAGGGAGAAACTCCCAAGGGGTGAAACCAGGAGCCACAGAGAACAATGGATGTGCGTGCTACTCCAAGAATCAGGGAATCCAGGAATATTCAAGGAATAATCAAGGAATATTGTCTACCCTCAGCAGAAGAGGATCTCACCGTATTTTCCCAGAAGGAGGAATCTACTGTGGACCACTGCTTTGCTCCTCCCATTCTTCCTCGATTCAATGGGAATAATAATTGTAGTTACTTTGTCCCCATTATTCAATTGCATATCGTGTAGTTTTTATTTTTGCCGGGGAAGGGGGTGGGGATAGGGAGCAAATACTTGTCTCTTTAGTTCACAGGCCTCTGGGCCAAGAGAACTGTTGGAGATTACAAGATTCTAAGCCTGATTCTATCACTGGATAGAATGTTGTACAGTCTTGGGGAGAGAGGACGTGTGTTTTGCTTAAGGTGAATAATTGTGACTAGGTGGACAGACTGCAGGACAGTGCATTATCGCTCAGCAAATAATCACCTTTCCTTAGTCCCCTCCATGAGTGAATGAGACTTCCCACCTACTGTTTTGGGCTTAGCCATGTGATTTTCTTTGGCAAATGGAATGTGAGTGGACACGATGTATACTGAGTTTAAACATACTCCTGTGGTTTTCCTTGGCCTCTCACATGCAGGTAACTGCTGTCCCTTCTGCCTGGGTCCTGGAATGACAACACGTGGATCAGACCCAAACCTGACCCTCAGTATGGAGTGGAGCCACCAGAGCCAACCTACAAATCTGTAAGCAAAAAGTAAATCTTTCCGTTATAAGTTCTTCCCTGCAAAATTTAATGGAAGATAGATTGAGAACGTTTATTTATTATATATCTCATCAGATTCCCTGAAGATAGTAGAATGAGAGAGGGGAAATAGATAATGGCATATGCTGTTCCAGAATTGGTAAAAGGTATCAACCCTCAGATTTAGGAAGCCCAATGAATCCCAAGTAGGATAGAAAAAAAGAAACTCACACTTAGACCTACTACAGTGAAACTGGATAACCCCAAAGACAAAAAGAAGATCTTAAAAGTTGCCAGCAAGGGTGCAATTGATCCCCTGCCTTGCGTGAACTCCATGCCTAGGGGTCTACATATGGGAACAGACGCTTACACCCTTTATTGAGGAGAATTGCCAGGCAGGTGGCTTTGTATGTGTCATGTTATCTGTAAGGAATCTCAGGGGGTCTCTAATCTGGCCCCCTCAATGACAGATGAGGACACTGGGCTCCAAAAGAGAGAGGGGAAATGCCTGCATATACTGTCTCACTCTCTTGGCAGACATGAGAGGCCAGAGCACCACTTCTCAACCTGTGTTTCCTATGAGAGAGGGCTGAATGTGCCCGGCCTGTTATAGAGGGGTACACGGAGAACAGGAGCTTCCCAAATCCATGCGACAGGGCCTAGAAGAAGAAAGGAAGGCCCCCGAGGGCTCTGATACCTAGGCCACATACCCAGACCCTACTCGGCCCACGGTGGCCGCGCCCGGGAAGGAGCTGCCTTCTACGTGGTGCCAACTGGCTTCTGGGGCCTCTCCCAGCCTGGAATACCCCTGCTACCACTCCCAAGAAAACACTCAGCCCAGATAAAACCCCAGCTCTGCCAAGCAGAGGCATGCCAGACCCTATCAGAAAAGTCCCTGACCATCCAACTCATCCCTTTGGAATTACCCTCTCAAAGTGGACACAGCATGACTTCCCTCATTCCTCAGCTGGCCAAGGTTATTTTGAGGAGAGTGGCCAACATAAACAGTACATAAAAATGAGTCCAGAAACCAAACTTCCAGCTTCAGGATGATGAATGTCTATTTGTGGGTGGTAGACCAAACATCTTGGGACAGCTTCCCAGAGCCCAGGGCCATCTGTCCTGCCCACATTCCCAGTCCCAGAGGTGTCACTGGCAATGAGGTCTCCATAGATGACAGCTGTCCTGGAGATCTGCCTCCACAAATATCTTCCTCCCAGGCCCTGAGAAGGAAGGACAGACACAACTGCAGGGTTCACGATGGCCCAGACAACATGGAAGTGAAGAGGCTTGTGGAATGTGTGGACTGGCAAGCAGAGAAACTGCATGTGTCTTTGAGCAAAAGGGTCTGGGTCTGGATGGATAACTGAGGCAATTACTCAGCTCACTAACAGCCAAGCATTTGCTCATTTTCTTTAAAAGGATAATCTGGCTGGTGTTCCCCCGGATGGCAGCCCTGGAGCCACCTCCCAAGTATCTGCCTATGGACAACTCACTCTGCAGGTGGCTTTGGCCAGTCTATTAACAGTGGGCAACCTCTGGGCTCTAGGTCAATGTGCATTCTCACATTGACCTGTCAAGCAACTCTGCTTTAGGAGAAGGAACCGGATGTCCCTCCCAAACCAAAGGCAGTCACAAGTTATATCCAACCCTCAGGCGATCTTACCTCTTCAAAATATCTTAGGAGCCGGGAAATGGGCCAAAAGGTCTCCAAGAGGCCAAAAGTACTGTCCCAACTTCCATGCACAAAAGCCCATGTCCTTTCCTCATGCACAAGTCCCTCAGAGCCAGTGGTGCTGCCCCTAACAAGCTTGTTCCTATGGTATTCTAAACCATGACAGATTGGAAATTACTGGTAGGGGCCGCCAGTGAGAAGATCAAGCAGGACCACCTGCAGACAGAACACGGGCCATAGCAAAAAGTGACAGCTACTAACTGACAGCAAAGACACAGGGAAAGAATGCAGACCCACAAAACAGATGAAAAGAAACTTAAAAAAAGTAGCCTGTGACCACTCAGGGCAGGGACGGACAGTGCCATATATCTGAGTAGCACAGAATAAGGCCTGGGCTCATCATTGCATGCAAATATATTTTTGAATGTTTTAATAGGAAACAATTTTAATGAATGAGTTTTACCTGAATTCATTATCATTATAAGGACTGCCGAATGGAGATTTTTTTCTAATCCCATTACTCCTTCTACATTGATCTGTTGGCATTCTACCATGATAAGGAGCTTCCTCTTCTGCATTAATTTAAACCAGTGTGGACTCGCGGATTGCTGTGCATTGGGTTTTAACCCATTGCTATCATTATATAATTTGATGCTCAAATGTCCCAGATTGCACCAGGAGGAGCCCTTTCAATTTGACTTCCATGTTCTTCTGACATACACACATCATTCTTTGATTACCTCCTTACTTTCTGGCAGAAGATGTTTCCAACTCATCATGTACTTTTCCTGCCCCAGCCCTGGATTCAGCCATTTCTCCAAGGAGGCCTGGTCCTCTTTAGTGGAAAATGGTATTAGAAACCATTACCTGAGCAACTAGGTGTGCTATTTGCTACATAGGTGTCATTGTTTCTATGACCTCCCAGTGGAAAGAGCTCAGTAATATTTGTATATGTGAATACACATATATATCACATTTACATATATGCTAATTTCTACATTTATCTATGTTTAAAACCAAGTGTTGATACCAATACCTCCAATTTTAGGCCAACAACACTGGGTTCATTCTCACTTTCCCCTTTCCTTATCTGTAACTCCTTCCTCTGATAACAGGAAAACTAGCCTCCACTATCCTAATATATTTACTTATCTGCTCAGTCGCCCTGTGTATAATCAAATTCTCAAATCTCCTAGGTTGCCACCACACTCAGCCACCTTCCTCACACGGTCTTCAACCTCTGCCAGGCCACATCCCCTGTTGGGCCTGCATAAATGCTTTTTTTCCTGAATAGTTTTAGTGAATTATAAATTACCATGAAATCAACCCACTTTAAGTATACAATTCAAAGTTTTTTTTTGTTTGTTTTGTTTTTTTTTTTTTTGCTGTACTCGGGCCTCTCACTGTTGTGGCCTCTCCCGTTGCAGAGCACAGGCTCTGGACGCGCAGGCTCAGTGGCCATGGCTCGCGGGCCCAGCCGCTCTGCGGCATGTGGGATCTTCCTGGACCAGGGCACGAACCCGTGTCCCCTGCATCGGCAGGCAGACTCTCAACCACTGCGCCACCAGGGAAGCCCCAATTCAAAGATTTTTAAAGTAAATTCAAAGAATTGTGTAGTCATCACCTACCCATCATCTAAAATTCAGTTTTAGAACACTTCCATCACTCCAACGAACTCCCCAGTGTTCATTTGCAGCCAGACCCCATTCCCCATCCCCAGGCAACCACAGATGTGCTTCCTGTCTCTGTAGATTTACCTGTTCTGGAAATGTCATATAAAGGGAATTGTATATCTTTTGCATCTCACTTGTTTCACTTAGCACAATGTTTTTACATAATGAGGTAACATGCATCCACAGCTCCTTTTTATTACCATATCATATTCCATTTAAAGGATGTGTCAGACTTAAACCAAGTACGTTACCTTTGTAACAAAGTATCTGTTAACCAGCAGACAGACATTTACATTGTTACCAGTTGGGGGCTGTTATGTATAACGCCATGGACTTTCATGTACAAGTCTTTGTATGGATACGTATTTTCATTCATCTTGGGTAGTGCGGTGGGCAGAATAATGGCTCCCAAAGAAGTCCAATTTACTAATCAGCTAACTTTAAGAAAGCAAGATTATCCTAGATTATTGTATATTATGTCCTAATCCCTAGGACCTGTGAATACGTTATGTTACATGGCAAGGGGGAATTTAGGTTGGAGACGGAATTACGGTTGCTGATCAACTGGTGTTGACAAAGCAAGATTATCCTGGATGATCTGGGCAGGCCCAGTTTACTCACAAGGTTTCTTAAAAGTGGAAGCGGCAGAAGAGGAGGTCAGAGTGACGTAATGTGATGTGAGAAGGACTCAACCCATGAACCATGAACCAAGATGGAGGAAGAAGGCCATGAACCATGAACCAAGGAACCATGGGCAGCCTCTAGAAGCTGCAAAGTTCTGCCTCCAGAGCTTCCCGAAAGGAATGCAGCCCTGCTGACACCTTGATTGTATCCCAGTCAGACCCTGTGGGACCTCTAACCTCCAAAACTGTAAGATAATACATTTGTGTTTTCTTCAGCCACTAAGTGTGTGGTACGTTGTTACAGCAGTGACAGAAAACCAGTACAGGCAGATACCTAATTGGGTTGCATAGCAAGTTTATGTTTAACTTTTTAAGAAGCTGCCCAACTGTCTTTCAAAGCCGCTGTACCATTTTACATTCTCACCAGAAATATATAATCTTGGTCAGCTTCTAGAGCCCTGAAACAATTGTTTTTGACAATTTTGTCCAGTGTCATTTGGGGAGAGGATTTGCCAAGCCTCTCATTCCCACCATACCAATGCCCAAGGGCTTTTTGACTAAGGTATTGAAGAAGGAAGGAAGGAAGAAAAGAGGGATGAAGGGAAGAGAGGAAAAATATTTTTAAATGACTTACTGGCAATACTAGAGGACAATAATTTCAGGGTCTCAAACCCCTGTCCCTCTTCTTATTAGTGGTATGATTTGGGGCATGTTATCCCACTCCTATGAGCCTCAGTTTTCTCACTATAAAACAGAATAAATAATGAGATCTGCCTCCTAGTTTTGTGGCAAGGATTAAATAAGATAATACATGGGAAATGCATATTCAGTACTTGGCCTCTAACAGCTACCATCGCTGATAATGTTTATAAAGACCAGGTCAACAAGAAAAGGTTATATTTTGTCTTAGCTCTATTTAGGGAGACAGAAGGATGTGCAATGAAAGGTAAAGTACACAAAGTGTAGTATTTGTAGAAATGTAAACACTTGTCTTGGTTGGCCTATTTTCCAAGTCACTCACGGAGCTCAGAAACCTAATACTTAACTACAGAATTTTACAAATCATCTGTTGCCAGTGGCTATCCATACATCACCATGTTCTACCATCAATAACAACTCTGTACATTTGTATAAGATTCTAACATCTTTTCTGTACATATTTTCACATGTTCTTCAAAACAACCCAGTGGGCAGACAAAACAGGAATGAGCACATATGACAGATTGGGGAAACTGAGGCCCAGAGCTGTCAAGTGATTTATTCAAGGCTCTACTGAGAGGAGGTGGCAGAGCTACTACCATTTCCTTTTCGGCAAGGTTCCCACCTCTCTCACTGACACGGTTCGCTCATGGACCGTGGAAAAGAGTAGGGTTCATCAGATCCAGAGATGCTATTAACACAGTCAACGTCCATGAACACATGCTGATTTCATTATAACTCTGCTCATCTTGCTGGGAGCAGCCATGCATGGCTTGGTGGAGATCCAGACTCCATTACAGGGTTCAGCTGGCATTTGTCCTAAGCCCGGTGGCATTTTTAATGCATTTGTGAAAATGGAAATGAGTCAAGGCACTCAAGGCCAGTTATTCACGAGCAAGTCAAATACCCCCAGAGCCCACAGCGAAGGCCTTGCTGGTGGATTCACGCCCTGTTGACAGCTCCCCACACTCACACTTCCAGAGGCAGACCCTTTGGAAGCCCTGTTCTCCCCACACGCCCTTTCATGCCTGCCATCTCAGACATATCTTCACAATGGCCTCATGACATTAGTCCTCTCATTCTCCCCATTTCACAGACGAGAAAGCAGAGGTTCAGAGAGGTTAACTGACTTGCCTAAGTCACACAGCTGGCAGATGGTGAATCTAGGCCTCAAACTCAGGTCACTGAGATTCAAAACTCCATGAGGTCCCCATGCCCTCCCCATGCCTCTTTTGAGTGTCCCTTGTCACAGAGACCTCCTCTTTCCACCTCACTATGCTCCCTTGGTCATTCTACACTTTGATCTGAAGAACACAGCCTACAGACTGGATAACTGTCCAATACCAGATAAGGGGTGTGCAAGTCAGCCAACCTCTGTGACGCCTCTGCCCTTGGAGCTCCATGTACAAGGGCAATTTCTGATCGGAGGCTTTCAAATCAAAGAACCCTAAGAGGTAGAAGCCATGTGTCCCGAGAGCACTGCCTGATGGTCTCATTGAACCTGTAAGCTTTGCTGTTGTTATTGTTTTTATTCTATTTTGACTTTTTGTTTTGCTGCTCTGGGAAAAGCGAATTCATTAAATGAGCGATGCTTAGTCGTCTTGAGCCAAGTCTAACTTTGTTAGAGGGCATGGGTATAGCTGTAGAGAACCAGAAAATAATGTAGCGCCTGTTTCAAACCCAAGGTAGATGAGCCAGAAAACGAAGAGCTGTTTGTCCGTCTGTCTCCTCATTTCCCCCCCGCCCCATGCGCACACCTACGTGACCGAAGTTTACATGCCAGCCCCAAAGGACATTTTCTCAAAGCCCCTCTCCAGGCTCTGTTCCCAAAGCCCAAGAGGGGCAGCGATATCTGAATGGGAGGGGTCACACCTACAATGTCCCCAGGATGCCAGTGAGGGCAGGACATGTCACCCCCTCATCTCCCAGAAAGACTGAGGAGCAGGCTGTCCCTGCAGCTCCCTGTCCCTTGTGGCTCAGGCTGTTCCCACACACTTCCCAGGGTCAGGGGGAGTTAGGGAGGTGGAGAAGGGGAGCAATTGAGACTCACAAATTCTATAGTAGAGGGAGGTTCATTCAGATTCATTCATTCATTCATTCATTCATCCACTTACTTATGGTCAACTCTGTGGCAGACAGCACACTAGGAACCCATGACCATCATTTGCACAGCACTTCACAATTTCCAAAACCATTTCACACACGTTCTCTAGGTGATTCACACAATGACCCTATTTGGCAGGGTTGATATCATGCCCATTCTACAGATGGGCACACTGATGTCCAAAAGCAAGTACCCAAGTCTCAGAGCAAGGAAGTAGAAAAACCAGGCTGGGAACCCAGAAGTGAGCGTGTAGGTAGACTTCCCTGCCCGTCTCTTCAGCACGGGGACAGCCCTTCTCTCACTAGCAGCTACCTCACGAGACCTTGCAGGAACTGAACGGCGGAAAGCATGAGCTGTGCTTTCACCACGCCTGGCACAGTGAGACGGCTCCATGGACACCAGCCGCTCACACTATGGTGGTGCCGTGGGGCCCCGCCTGGACACACGCAAGGGGCTCAGGACCCTCGCTTGGACAGACCAGGGCCCCCGGCCAGTGAGCTGATGTATTCCCTGCCCTGGCCCCCCAGGAGGAAAGCAGGGGCTGTAGGGGGAAGAAGCCCGTGGGGCAGGGCTCTGGGCCTGCCTCGTGGCCGGGCACTCCCGGCCCTCGCCTTTGTCTGCACCCGTGTAACTGAGAGGCCTGTCTAGACTGAGCGGCTACCAGAAGTAATCCCGGGAAAATCTCCCTGAAACCTGATCCCTGCCCTTATCGAGGGCCAGGCAGATTAGCCTGATTGATTGAACAATGGATGCCGGGGCCCTAACACTATCTCCATGTGTCTCCCTGCAGAAAGGGCCCTGGGCAGGCGCAGTGCCGGCCTGGTGGAGGAACCTGTCCTGCAGGGTCGCTCAGCCAGTCAGCCTCCTCCCGGCCTGCTGGGGGAGGGGGCTGGGAGAACCTGATTCTACCAGGGTCAAAACAGCAACTGTCAACCACTTCCAGCACGTAGGTGCTGCTTCCCATGACCCAGCGTCCCTGCAGGGGCTCACACGCCCCACATGGTGAGCGCCTATCATCACCATCACCATCGTCACCATCATCATCCCCCCTGTTGCACAGACGAGGGGGGCACAGAGCCTAAGCAACTCGCTCGGGCTCAGACGGCACAAAGCAGCCGTCAGGAACCAGCTCCAGGCTGTTTGACACACAGCCCTGAGCACTCGCCCACACTCTAGTCCTGCCTCGTGCAGCTGTGGTCAGCAAGCCACCGTCTCCAACCATTGCTCCAGACACCCTTCCAACGTCTTTCAGCAAAGAAGTCAGGCCCGTGGGCCTCTTCAGCATGACCTGGGGTGTGGAAGCGCTCTGTAAGCGGCCACATACCCCCGTGAGCCCGTGCCGTCACCCAAAGCGTCACTCTCTTTTGTTTTCATTTGAACCATTAAGCTTGGGAACGAACTGTAAGCAAAGCAACGCTGCCTCTACCAAGAGCCTTCCAGAGTGAGTGAGCCACGCAGAGGGCGGGGCTGCCGGTCATACGTGGGCCGTCAGGTCAAGAACAGAAGGGCACCTCCACCGCAATCTGCTGGCCCTCGGCAAGGGGTGGATGCAGAGACACGTGGTTGGTATGTTCTGTGATCCTGGTGTTCTGGGAGGACCGGGAAAAGAGGATGACGGACGAGCCACAGTTCTGTCCCACGCTGTGCACCTGGGAGGCCTTTCTGTCACTGAGGTCAGAGCAGGGCCACCAACAGAGCAGCCCAGGGCAGGAGCGCGCAAGTGAGCCACACCTGACTTCCATCCCCGCCCCACGACTCACCTGTGCGACCTGGGACCGTCACCTGCCCTGTCTGAGCCACATCACGCCCATTTTACAAATGAGAATACCAACCCCCCAACTCTGCTGCACCCCCAGTGTCGTTTGGAATGAAATGAGCCCATCTGTGCCCCATATGTAGGATAGGCAGGGCAGGAGACACCCCCACCCAGAAACTCCTGCTAAAACTCTGAACTGATGGAACCTATAATGAAACGTAACCCCCCGATAGCAAGTCATGTTCTGTCCTATCCCACAGAGTGACTGCTGATGCAAAGGACCCCAGAACAACACGTTTTCAGGCAGACCCGTCCTCACGGCCCACAGCACAGGGGCAGAGCCTCTCTACCCTGGACACCACCACTGCGCAGCGGGAGGGCTGCTGTGTGAGAGCCTCTTGTCACCGATGAGGAAACTGAGGCCCAGGGAGATTTCCCCTTAGGTCTCAGTGGAAGGGTTTCCATGGAAGCATTATCCACTCATTAACTAGAGTGTAGAACACTGATCCCCCAGTAATACTTCTTTGAGGTGTTTTTGCAATTCGAATACCCAGCTGGGGTCCTAATTCATTTCAGCAAATGGCATCCAAAGCATCTCTGTCTCTGTGATCTCAAAGTGGATAATCCCTGCCCCTCTGGTTTCCTGTTGGCCAGGTAACACCTGGACTCCCAGAGGTCCCCTCACCTTCTCTCTTACTGTATCCCTGTGTGGGCCTGATGTCCGTCCCCAACTGTCCCCATATCTTACCCCAGCATCTCCCATGTCTGTCCAGAACCAGCCAGACCCTCACCCATCTTTTCTGGCCTGCCTCAGCCCACGCAGAGGCAGCACCTTCCTCTCAAATCACTGGTCAATTTCTCCTGTGACTTTATCACTAGACAGGAAATGGCCACTAAGGCCGACCCTCCTTTAGGCATGGGTCCGCTGCCAAGTGGGGAAGGGGTCTGGGAGATTCCTGAGACGGTGAAGCACCTTGGTGCTGAGGACAAAGGGGGCAAAAAGGTAGGTTTTCCTATGCAAGTCCGCGTAATAAGCACTAGTGGAACACCTGCTACATGCCAGTTCCCTCGCAGGCAGTCCGCGGGGAGGGGGAAGACAAACAACATATACCCCTACCCTCTGGAGCCCTGTCTGACCAAGGCCAAGCACGTTGGGGCCAGAAGGAGCTGGTGGAGGAGCTGTGACTCGTGGGTTGGGGGTGGCTCCCTACAGGAGGGGCCTCGAGAGGTGCTTTGAGAGCTGGGCAGGAGGCCTGGGAGGCAGTATTGTGGGGGATGGCATGGTGTGAGGGAGGGAAGCCCAGGGGGACTCCTGGGGTAGGGTAAGTAGCGCTCAGATAACTCTGTGAACTTTGCACCATGGGAAAAGGAGAGCCACTGGCAACTGCAGAGCAGGGCTGAGTTCTAGAAAGACCACTCTGGTGGCAGAGTTGCAAGTGGATTGGGGGCTGTGGGGTAGAAAGAGGAAAGCAATAAGGGGACTATTGCAACAGTTCAGGGGAGAGAGGGCTCCAGGGTCCACACTCTTCACCATGTACAAGCTGTGTGACCTTGGGCACATTACTTAACCTTTCTGAGCTTTAGTCACCTCCTCTGTGGAATGAGATTGTAACAGCGGGACTGTCATGTGGATTCAACCTGATAATGCATGAAAAGCATTTAGCACGATGCCTGGTCCACAGTATATGATCAATAAATGTTTGCTTAGAAAAAACAAAAAGGCAAAGACTAATTCTAGAGCCCCCTTCCTCCCCCAATCTCCCCAATCGATAAAAGCAGCCCTTTTATCTCAATCCCTGGGACCAAAGGGAAACCAAACACAGCAGCTGCAGCTCTGCCTCCCAGGACGCATACGCCCCGCCTTCCTGGGCTTCTCCGGTTGGGGCCCACCACTGCCCTGCCGCTGTGGCCGAGGCAAGAATGCTGACGCTGTGACCTGGCCATGAACCTTCCCCCGGGCTTCAACGTGCACAAAAGCATTTCTTCTGCCTCAGCAATGCAAGCACCACCCAGCCCAGCACACCCTACCCATGGGGAGCCCAC
The DNA here is from genome assembly GCF_003676395.1 of Aethalodelphis obliquidens. Lineage (NCBI taxonomy): Eukaryota > Metazoa > Chordata > Mammalia > Artiodactyla > Delphinidae > Aethalodelphis > Aethalodelphis obliquidens. The sequence goes on from NW_020837948.1 coordinate 5,124,698, forward strand.
AGAACTCAAGTGATCCATGCAGAATTGTACACCTGCCTGGTTTTGCTGCCTGTACCACAGCTGGGCAGCAGGAGAAAAATGAAAGAAAATTTTGTTCTTAATATTTATGACTCTGGCGGTGTGCTCATGCACAGGGCTGAGTTCTTCCACAAAGCAGGGGAAATTCAATCCAGTGTAAAATGTGCTCGGTAGAGGAGCGGGTAACACAAGCTCTCGAAACCCTGAGAACTCTTGGTTGATCTTTTCACAAGAAAATTGTGGGATCTTCCAGGTGGGTCGAGAGGTTGGGAGGCACACATTCTGCAAATTTAGAGGGGAACTAGGCCAGACTCTCAGGGACTTCAGAGACAAGTCCTGTTGGCTGCTGTTGGATGGTGACGTGGCAGCGGCCTGTCCCCTGCCATGTTCCTCAGCCATTCACATGAGGTGGGAACATGCAGTCAGTTCTCTTTGGGCAAAAAATGACAAAGATGGCATTTCAGATTCGATGAAAGCGGGCTTGTTTCCTTGGCCATCTTTGGACCATAATTTATTTTCGATGGTGAGATGTTGCAGAGAGATCATGGGGGTCAGGTCCCAGGTTTCAATCCTGTTCCACAATTTGAAAGCTGCGTTGCTTCTCTAAGCTGACCCTTGGGCACTGGCGAAAGATGGAGATGATGGGAGCTGCCTGAGGTGCCTGTTTGAGGGTAGAAGACGATGCTCGTGAAGTACTGAGCCCTGTGCCCGGCACATCCCTGTTTCTTCATAATATGTGTCCTCTGCCGTCAACGACAGGGTCCACTTCAGAATATAGCACATCTGCACCACCACCCCAAAGTGGGCCAGTGGATCAATTGCTTAGATAAAGCAAAATATTTTTTTTTAATGAATGTCACTAGATAATTGAAATAACAAGGTGTTTTTCCCCATGGAAATTATCTAAATGGCCTCAAGTTTCATGTGTGTGCAACAGACATAGACTGATAAACAAGGGACTTAGTGGCCCTGGATGAAAAGCCAGCCCCTGGTCATATTTCCAGAAGTCAGAAGGACAACCTTGCCTTTGCAGAGAGCAAGAGGAGTACTTACAACTAAAAATGCAATTCCCACAAGAATTGCTCAGTACAGGGAATTGAGTTCAAGAGAATCCCTGGAAAAGTAAAAAAAAATTCACATGAAAATGGTAATAATGCAAAGTCCTAATGAGAGTGAATTTGCCCTCCAACTACATCTTTGGAAAAAAAAGTTAAAAATTTTTTTTCTTCTATTTATAACCCAGAATGCCTTAAAAATCAGACTGAGGGATCCTGGTCAGACACCTAAATTAGGCCATACATATAAAGAGATAGGTGGCATTTTTGACACATATATGTATAAAACATTTATACATATATGTAGACGTAACCACAGCAGTCAAGATCTTGAGTAATTCCATCACCCCCAAAAGTTCCCTCGTACCCTTTGTACAGTCAATTTCCCTTACCTCCAGCCAGCAATGAATGTAATTTCAATCACTACAGCTTTGCTTGTTCTAAATCTTCATGTAAATGGAATCATGAAAGATGTGCTCTTCTTTCACTCAGCATAACGTTTTTGAGATTCATCCATGAGGCTGTGTATTTCAGTAGCTTTCTGACCTTTATTGCTAGGCAGTATTTCATTGGATGAATGGACCACAACTTGTTTATCCATTCACTTACGGATGAGCATTTGGATTGTTTCTAGTTTGGGGCTCTTAGGAGTGAAACTGCTATTAATATTCATATAAAAGTCTTTTGGTGGACATTTGTTTCCATTTCTTTTGAATAAACACCTAAGAATGAAATACTGTTAAGTGTGTATTTAACTTTAAATGAAGCTGCCAACCCGTTTCCCAGAGAGGTTGTACAATTTTACACCTCAACCTACAATATATGAGAGTTATAGTTACTCTACATCCTCACTGGCGCTTGAAAATGTCAGCTTTTTTAGGTATTCGACATATTTTCTTTTTCTACAGATTTATTGAGGCATAAATTAGTCAATTACACTCACCCATGTTAAGGATACAGTTTGATTAACTTTAGTAATTACATATAGTCATGTAACCACAACCACAATCAAGATACAGAAACTTTTTATCACCAAAGGTTCCCTTGAGCCCTCGTGCCGTTGATCCCCTCCCCTGAGCCCTGATCCTCAACCTACCACTGATATGCATTTTGTAACTACAGTTTTGCCTTTCCCAGCATTGCATGCAAATGAAATCATACAGTATGTAGTGTTTTCACTTGGCTTCATGCTCTTTGAGATTCATCCATTTTGTTGTATGTATGAATAGTTCACTCCCTTTTATTATCAAATAGTATTCCATAGTATGGACATACTACAATTTGTTTATTCATTCACCAGTGGATGGCCAGTGGATTGTTTCCAGTTTGGGGCTATCATAAATAACACTTCTAAGAATGTTCATGTACAATTCTTCTTTTGTTTTTTTTTGGGGGGGGCATATTTTTTCATTATTCTTGGGTAAATGACAAGGAGTTTAATTGCTGGGCTGTATGGTAAGCATATGTTTCATCCAGCCAAACTCTTTTCCAAAGTGGCTGAATGATTTTACATTCCCATAGAGAGCAATGTATGGGCATTCTAATTGCTCCACAACTTCGCCAACATTTGGCATTGTCACTCATTAAAATTTTACAGGGAGTGGCCAAGATGACAGAGTAGGAAGACCCTGAGCTTACCTCCTCCCATAGGCACACCAAACTTACAACTGTTTAGAGAGCAACTATCAATCAGAATGACTTGAAGCTTAGCAGAAAAGATTTTCCACAACTAAAGATATAAAGAAAGAATCACATGAGACGGGTAGGAGGGATGAAGATGCGGTACCATCAAGACCCACACCCTTGGGTAGGCGGCCCACAGGAGGACAATCCCAATTACAGAGGTTCTCCCCAAGAAGCGTGGGGTCTGAGCCCCACATCAGGCTCCCTAGCCCAGGAGTCCTACACCAGGAAGACGAAGCCGCAGAACGTCTGGCTTTGAAGGCCAGCAGAGCACCATTACAGGAGAGCCAGAAGGCTTTAAGAAACATAGACTCCACTCTCAAAGGGTGCACACAAAATCCCATATACTCTGAGACTCAGTGCAGAAGCAGTAATTTGAAAGGAGCCTGGGTCAGACCTACCTGCTTATCCTGGAGAGCCTCCTGAAGAGGCAGAAGGCAACTGTGATGCCCCCTGGGACACAGATGCTGGCGGCAGCCACTTTGGAGCGCTTGTTCCACCATGAGAATGCTGGGCTGGCAAGTGCCATTCTGGAGCCCTCCCTCTACCTTAATAGTGCTGGGGGCATACCTGCCCTCTAGCCAGTTGGCACTAGTCCCAGGGGTCCCAGGGGAGAAGAGAGAAAGAAAGGGACAAAGAACTTATTCAAAGAAATAATAGCTGAAAAATTCACTAACCTAAGAAAGGAAACAGACATCCAGGTCCAGGAAGCACAGAGTCCAAACTAAGATGAATCCAAAGAGATTCATACCAAGACACACTATCATTAAAATGACAAAAATTACAGATAAAGAGAATCTTAAAAAGAGCAGGGAAAAACAGCTAGTTAGGTAGAAGGGAACTCCCATAGACTAACAGTTGACTTTTCAACAGAAATTTGCAGCTCAGCAGGGTGTGGGGCATGATGTATTTAAAGCGATTATAGGAAAAAACCTACAACCAAGAATACTCTATCCAGCAAGAGTAAGGAGATTTAAAGGAGAGAGAAAGAATTTTACAGACAAGCAAGAGTTAAAGAGTGCAGCACCACTAAACCAGCTTTACAAGAAATGTTAGAGGGACTTCTCTAAACAGAAAAGAAAAGACCACAACTAGAGGGACTTCCCTGGTGGCACAGTGGTTAAGAATCCGCCTGCCAGTGCAGGGGACAAGGCTTCGAGCCTTGGTCCAGGAAGATCCCACATGCCGCAGAGCAACTAAGCCTCTGCACCACAACTTCTGAGCCTGCGCTCTAGAGCCTGCGAGCCACAACTACTGAGCCTGTGCGCCACAACTACTGAAGCCTGCATGCCTAGAGCCCATGCTCTGCAACAAGAGAAGCCACTGCAGTGAGAAGCCTGCGCACCACAACAAAGAGTAGCCCCCACTCGCTGCAACTAGAGAAAGCCCATGTGCAGCAATGAAGACCCAATGCAGCCAAAAATAATAAAAATAAAAATAAAAAAGACCACAACTAGAAATATAAAATTTGTGAAAGGAAAAATCTCATCGGTAAAGACAAATATACAGTAAAGGTAATAGATCAACCACTTTTAAAGAAAGGTTAAAATACAAAAGAAATAAAATCATCTATATATACAATAAGTAGTTTAGGGATACACAAAAGGATGCAAAATATGATGTCAAAAACATTAAATGTGAGCAGGGGGAGTAAAAATGCAAGGTTGCTAGAATGCATTCAAACTTAAGAGATCATCAATTTAAAATAATCATATATATAGCTTTATAAAAACTTCATGGTAATCAGAAATCTAGATACACACACAAAAAAAGAAAAAGGAATATAAACAAACACTAAATATGACATCAAATCACAAGGGAAGAGAGCAAAAGAAGAAAGGGGGGAAAAAGAACTATAAAAAAACCAGAAACCAATTTTTAAAATGGCATATAAATACCTACCCATCAATAATTACTTTAAATGTAAATTGGACTAAAAGCCCCAATCAAAAGACACAAAGTGGTTGAATGGTTTAAAAAAATAAGTTGCCTACAAGAGACTCATTTCAGATCTGAAGACACCATAGACTGAAAGTGAAGGGATGGAAAGTGGTATTCCATGCAAATGGAAATGAAAACAAAGCTAGGGTAGCAATACTTACATCAGACAAAATAGACTTTAAAGCAAAGACTGTATGTAACAAGGGACAAAGGACAGTATATAATGATAAAGGGACCAACCCAAAGAGAGGATATAACAATTTTAAATATATATGCACCCAACATAGGAGCACCTAAATACAGCTGATCTCTGAACAACGCAGGAGTTAGGGCAACCCTCTGTGCAGCCAAAAAGTTGCTTATAACTTATAGTCAGTCCCATATACATAGTTCCTCCACATCCACAGTTCCACATGCACAGATTCAACCAATTACAGATCACGTACAACTACAGTATGTACTATTGAAAAAAAAATCAATGTATAAGTGGACCTGAGCAGTTCAACCCCATGTTGTTCAAGGGTGCAACTGTAACAAGTGTTGTTCAAGGAAAAAATTAACAGTAACGTAATAATAATAGGGGACTTTAACCTTCCACTTATATCAATTGACAGATTATCCAGATAGAAATTCAATAAGGAAACACTGGCTTTAAATGACACATTGGATCATATGGACTTACTCCAACATTCTATCACATAGCAGCAGAATATACATTCTTTTTGAGTGCACATGGAACAGATCCAGGATAATCACACGCTAGGACACAAAACAAGTCTCAGTAAATTTAAGAAGATTAAAATCATATCAAGTATCTTTTCTGACCACAATGTTGAGACTAGAAATCAACTACAAGGCAAAAAACTGCAAAAAACACAAACACACGGAGGCTAAACAATATGCTACTAAACAACCAATGGAGAAATCAAAGGAAGAAATCAAAGAGGAAATCAAAAAACACCTGGAGACAAATGAAAATGGAAACACAATGACCCAAAGTCCATATGACACAGGAAAAGCAGTTCTAAGAGGGAAGTTGATGTGATACAAGTCTACATCAGGAAATAAGAAAAATCTCAAATAAACAATCTAACCTTACACCTAAAGGAACTAACAAAATAAGAACAAAGAAGGCCCAAAGTTAGTAGAAGGAAAGAAATCATAAAGACAGAGGAGAAATAAATGAAATAGAAATTAAAAAACAATAGAAAAGATCAAGGAAACTGAGAGCTGGCTCTTTGAAAAGATAAACAAAATCAATAAACCTTTAGGCAGACTCATTAAGAAAAAAACAGAGAGGGCCCAAATACATAAAATCAGAAATGAAGAGGGAGAAGTTATAACTGACACCAAAGAAATACAAAGGATCATAAGAGATTAATCCACACAATTATACACCAATAAAATGGACAACCTAGAAGGAATGTATAAATTCTTAGAAATGTACAATACCCCAAGACTGAATCAGAAAGAAATATGAAATATGAAAATATGAACCAGTTACCAGTAATGAAATTGAATCAGTAATCAAAAACCTCCCAACAAACAAAAGTCCAGGACCAGACAGCATAACATGTGAATTCTACCAAACATTTAAAAAAGAGTTAATATATATCCTTCTCAAATTATTCTCCAAAAATGAAGAGGAAGGAACACTTCCAAACTCACCTTGATATCAAAACCAGACAAACACACCACACAAAAAAAGAAAATTATAGGCTGATATTGCTGATAAACATGGATGCAAAAATTCTCAACAAAATATGAGCAAACCAAATTCAACAATACATTAAAAGGACCATAAACCATGATCAAGTGGGATTTATCCCAGAAATGCAAAGATGGTTCAATATCCACTGAACAATCAATGATGTGTGATACACTGCATTAATAAATTGAAGAATAAAAATCATATGACCATCTCAATAGATGCAGAAAAAGCTTTTTACAAAATTCAACATCTATTTGTGATAACTCTCAACAAAGTGGATATAGACAGCACATACTTCAACATAATAAAGGTCATATATGACAAACCTAGAGCCAACATCATACTCAATGGTGAAAAGCTTAAAGCATTTCCTCTAAGATCAGGAACAAGACAAAGATGCCCACTCTTGCTACTTTTATTCAACACAGTATAATCAGACAAGAAAAAGAAACAGAAGGAATCCAAACTGGCAAGGAAGAAGTAAAACTGTCACTATTTGCAGATGACATGATACTATATATAGAAAATCCTAAAGACACTACTAGTATTAGAACTAATAAATAAATTCAGTAAAGTTACAGGACATAAAATTAATATACAGAAATCTGTTGGGTTTCTATACGATAATAAGGAACTATGAGAAAGAGAAATTAAGAAAACAACCCCATTTACAATTGCATCAAAAAGAATAAAACACCTAGGAATAAATGTAACTAAGGAGGTAAAATACCTGTACTTGGAAAACTATAAGATACTGATGAAAGAAATTGAAGATGACACAAACAAATGGAATGATATACCATGTGCATGAATTGGAAGAATGAATATTGTTAAAATGACCATACTGGGCTTCCCTGGTGGCACAGTGGTTAAGAATCCACCTGCCAATGCAGGGGACATGGGTTCGAGCCCTGGTCCGGGAAGATCCCACATGCCGCAGAGCTACTAAGCCCATGCACCACAACTACTGAGCCTGCACTCTAGAGCCCGTGAGCCACAACTACTGAAGCCCGCGTGCCTAGAGTCTGTGCTCTGCAACAAGAGAAGCCACCACAATGAGAAGCCCACACACTGCAATGAAGAGAAACCCCCGCTCTCCGCAACTAGAGAAAGTCCACATGCAGCAATGAAGACCCAACGCAGCCAAAAATAAATAAATTAAATAAATAAATTTTTAAAAAAATGACCATACTACCCAAGGCAGTCTACAGATTCAGTGTAATACCTATCAAAATACCAATGGTATTTTTCATAGAACTAGAATAAATAATTCTAAAATTTGTATGGAAACACAAAAAACCTTGAATAGCCAAAACAAGGCTGAGAAAGAAGAACAAAGCTGGAGGTATCATGTTCCCTGTTTCATATTATGCTACAAAGCTACAGTAATCAAAACAGTTTGGTAGAGGTACAAAAACAGACACATAGATCAATGCAACAGAATAGAGAGCCCAGAAATGCACCCACACTTATGTGGTCAATTAATCTATGACAAAGGAGGCAAGAATATGCAATGGGGAAACCGTTGCCTCTTCAATAAATGGTGTTGGGAAAACTGGACAGCTGCATGCAAAAGAATCAAAATTGGACTACTTTCCCATACCATACACAAAGATAAACTCAAAATGGATTAAACACTTAAATGTAACACTGAAACCATAAAACTCCTAGAAGAAAACATAGGTAGTAGACACCCTGTGATATCAGTCTTAGCAATATGTTTTTGTTCCTGCCTCCTCAGGCAAGAGAAACAAAAGCAAAATAAACAAATGGAATTACATCAAACTAAAAAGCTTTCACACAGCAAAGGAAACTATCAACAAAATGAAAAGGCTGCCTACCGAATGGGAGAAGATATTTGCAAATGATATATTTGTTAAGGGGTTAATATCCAAGATATACAAAGAAATCATACACCTCAACATCACAAAAACCAAACAACCCAATTAAAAAATGGGCAGAGGACCTGAATAGATATTTTTCCAAAGAAGACGTGCAGATGGCCAACAGACACATGAAAAGATGCTCAACATCACTAGTCACCAGGGAAATGCAAAATGAGATACCACCTCACATGTGTCAGAATGGGTATTATCAAAAAGACAAGAAAAGGTTGTGGAGAAAAGGGAACTCTTGTGCACTGTAGGTAGGAATGTAAATTGGTGCAGCTACTATGGAAAACAGTATAGAGATGCCTCAAATAATTAAAAATAGAACTGCCATACAATCCAGCAATTCCACCTCTGCATATTTTTCCAAAGAAAACAAAAACAACAATTTGAAAATATATAAGCACCCTTATGTTCATTGCAGCATTATTTACAATACCCAAGATATGGAACCAACCAAAGTGTCCACTGATAGATGAATGGATGAAGAAGATGTCACACACATGCACACACACACGCACACACACACGCACACACACACACTGGAGTATTACTCAGCAATAAAAAAGAATGAAATCTTGCCATCTGCAACAACATAGATGAACCTAGAGGGTACGGTGCTAAGTGAAGTAATTCAAACACAGAAGGACAAATAGTGTTTGATTTCACTTATATGTGGAATCTAAAAAAACAAACAAATGAATAAACAAAACAAAACAGAGTCATTGATACAGAAGACAAACAGGTGGTTGCCAGAGGGGGTGGGGGTGGGAAAATGGGTAAAAGAGGTAATGAAGGTTAAGAGGTACAAACTTCTAGTTATAAAATAAATGAGTCATGGGCATGAAATGTACAGCATGGGGAATATAGTCAATAATATTGTAATAACTTTGTATAGTGACAGATGGTAACTGGACTTATCATCGTGATCATTTTGTAAAGTACAGAAATATAGAATCACACTGGTGTGCGGCTGGAACTAACATAGTATCATAGGTCAATTATACTTAAAATTTTAAAATGACATGTAATCACAGTATTCTAATAGGTTCTGCGGAGAACATATTTACATTGTTATAATGATGCAAACACTAATTATTGATATAATTAAAAGTATGATAAAATTTGGGGGAGAGGAAGAAGAGGTGGAGGTATTAAATATTCATCTCATAATATTTATAAATTTAAAATTTGCTTTTATTTTTATTTTATCTATACGAGATGATAGATGTTAACTAACCCTATTGTTGGTAATTATTTCACGATATACAATATATCAAACTATCATGGTGAACTTACACGATGATATATTTCAATTATTTCCCAATAAAACTGGAAAAAAATTAACATTAATCTAAAATATAATTATTTAATAGCCTGCTTTTGAGGATAATGTAATAAAGATGATATATTTAATAATAATAAAACTGCACAAATTTTCTGAGAAACTTATCATTGAGGATACGATAGAGATGACTGTCCTTTTTGGTATCTTTATATTTTCTGGAGGGAACAGTGTAAATCAATTTGGGGATTAAATTGCAAATTAAAATGAAAAAAAAATTGTTAGAATTGTAGTCATTCTAGTGGATGAGTTATTGAATTTTCCTGCTAAATATGTGTTGAATGTATAGTCGTGTGCTTATCATCCATTCATATGTGCTCTGGTGTGAAGTGTCTATTCAAAATATCTTGCTTATTTTAACACTAGGTTTTCTGTCTTATTGAGCTATAAAGCTCTTCACATATTCTAGCTAAAGTCCTTGATCAGATATGTGAATATTTTCTGAGTCTGTTTGCCTTTCCGTTTTATTAAATGTGTCTTTTGACAAGTAGAAGGTTTTAATCTTTACTGAATCCAGTTTATAAATTTTTATGATTCGTGATTTTTCTGTGCCCAAATAAATTTTAGTCTACCCCAATGTGGGGTAGATTTTCTCCTATCTAAACTTCTAGAAGGTTTTAAATTTTAGACTTTACATTTAAGTTCATGATCCATTTGAGTTAATTTTTGTTTATGGTGTAAGGTACAGTGGGTCAAGGTGCTTTTCCTTTTCCATATGGCTATCCAGTCGTTCCAATAACAATATTGGAAAAGAATATCCACTTCCCACTGGACTACCTTGGAATCTTGGTTGAAAATTAATTTACCATATATGTGGGTCTATTTCTGGACTTCCTGTTCTGTTCTTTTAATTTATATGTGTGTCCTTAAATCAATACCACACTAGAGTTTGCTGTACTTTTTTAGTTAGTTTTGAAATCAGGTAGTTTCAATTCTCCAACTTTGTTCTTCTTTTTTCAAGATTGCTCTGGATATTCTAGGACCCCTGTGTTTCTATATTAATTTTAGAATCAATTTGTTAATTTCTAAACAAAAATCTGCTGTAACAGGTTTGGATTGCATTACTTGGGAAGAACTAACATATTAACTATACTGAGTGCTACAATCCATGAACATGATATATCCCTCAATTTATTTAAGTCTCTTTAAATTTTCTCAGGAATGTTTTGTAGTTTTTAGTATAGAGGTATTACACATAGTCTGTTCAATTTTCCCTTATGTATTGTATGGGTTTTATGCTATTATAAATGCAAGAGTCTCTTGAATTTTATTTTCTAATCGTTTGTTCCTAGTATATGGAAAAAAACTGATTGCTGCAAATTGACCTTGTACCCTCTGAATTTGTTAAATTCACTTTTTAGTTCTAGTTGCTTTTTCATAAATTCCTTAGGATTTTTCCATATACATGATCATATTATACACCAACGAAGACAAGTTTAATTCCTCCATCCCTGTCTGTGTGTCTTACTTCCTTTACTTGATTTATTGCACTGGCTAGGATCTTCAGCTCAATGTTGAAGTGATGAGGGTGAACAACATTACCTTGTCTTTAACGTTAGGAAGAAAGTGTTTCATACTTCCCCATTATGAAATAAGCTGTAGGTTTTCTGTAGATGTCTTTTATCAGGTTGAAAAAGTCCTTTTTCTCTCTAATTTGCTGAGTTTTTATGAGGATGATGGCTGTTGAGTTTTGTCAAATGCTTTTTCTGCCTTTGAGATAATCATATGGTTTTCCTCCTTTATTCAGTGTTAAGGTGACTTATACTGACTGATTTTCAAATATTAAATCAACTTTGTGTTCCTAGAATAAACACTGCTTGATCATGATGTGTATCCTTCTTCACATTGCTGGATTTGATCTAACAAAGTTATATTAAGGATTTTGTGTCCTTAATGCATCTTGTGTTCTCATGTTCATGAAAGATATTAATCTATAGTTTTCTTGTGTCTTTGTCAGCTTTTGTTACCAGGGTGATGCTGTCCTCATAAACAAGTTGAGAAATATTCCTTCCTCCTGTCTTCCGAATGATTTGGTGTAAGGTTCCTGTTATATATTCCTTAAATGTTTGATAGAGTTTACCAGTGGAATTATCTGAGCCTGGAGTTTTTTTTTCTGTGTGGGGAGGTTTTTGAAAATAAATTCAATTACTTTGACAGGTATAGGCCTGTTCAGGTTTGGCAATGAGGGTTTGTTTGTTTTTTTTTGCAGTACGCGGGCCTCTCACTGTTGTGGCCTCTCCCGTTCCGGAGCACAGGCTCCAGACGCGCAGGCTCAGCGGCCATGGCTCACGGGCCCAGCCGCTCCACGGCATGTGGGATCTTCCCGGACGGGGGCACGAACCCGTGTCCCCTGCATCGGCAGGTGGACTCTCAACCACTGCGCCACCAGGGAAGCCCTGGCAATGAGTTTTTAGATGCAACACCAAAATCACAATCCATGAATGGAATATTTGGTAAGTTGAACTTTACTAAAATTTAAAACTTCTCTACAAAAGACACTGTTAAGAGAATAAAAGAAAAGTCAAAGACTGGGAAAACTCTTAAAACTCAATAATAAGGGGAAAAAAGACAATTTTGAAAATGAGTAAAAGATCTGAATAGATACCTTCCCAAAGAAGATATACAGATGGCAATTAAGCATATGAAAAATGCTCAAAATCATGTCATTAGAAATATACTTTACATTTCAGTATACTCATATGCATAATTTTATGTATAAATATATGAAACAAAACTTTCAGAAAACCATACTCTTACTAATGTTATGCACTATGAAATGTTATTTTCATGGTACTATTTAAGAAGGCAGAAAGTATGTGATATATGTTATTTGGTCTAGAATGTGTTTGGTTTCAGAGTTGTTGCATAAGAAAGTAAAATTGTGTTATCTCGATAATTCATTTCAGTGGAACTTCCCATCCCTAAAATGAAATTATTGTTATTTATAATTATCATGATGACTATTTTTGATGATATTAATGAAAAGAAATGTCTAGTAACATGCAGGCTCCTAGTCACATATTCATTTAGTTCAAACTCTCTAAAGTCTATGAAATAAACATTACAACCTTCATTTCACAGGTGAGGAAACGAAGAGCCTTAGTCTGCTCTGGCTGCCATAACAAAATACCACAGACTGGGTAGCTTAAACAACCAGTTTAATTTCTCATACTTCTTGAGGCTGGAAAGTCCAAGATCAGGATGCCAGCATAGCCAGGTTCTGGTGAGAGCTCTGTCTGGCTTGCAGACGGCCACCTTACCACTGTGTCCTCACATGGGGCGGGGTGGGGGAGTTGGCAGGGGGCACATAAGCAAGCTCTCTGGTGTCTATTTTTATAAGGGCAATAATTCCACCCTCATGATCTTATCTAAACGAAATTATCTCCTCAAGGCCCCATCTTCAAACACAATCGCATTGGGGGTTATGGCTTCCATATATGAATGTAGGGGGGACACAACTCAGTCCACAGCACCAAGGTTCACAGAAGTTAGCCTACCTGATCAGTTAAGTGGTAGAGGCCAGGCTAAACCCCTGTCCACCTGACTTGAAAGCTCACGTTCTCAGTAGACAATATCTCCCATTTATAAAGCCGGGATCTGAGACAGCCCCCCAATTTTAGCTCCTGCTTTTACCACTGCAGCACATGCACTGAGGAAAGCCAAAGATGAGCAGTCAAAACCCTGAAACACCAAAGAAGCCGTTTTAAGAAAGAGCCTAGTGTCTGTGTCCACACACCCCATCCAAGTGCTCTCATGGAAAAGCCCAGGAGGAGAAGAGGCAGCAGAGACTGTGGCACGAGGAGACAGAAATAAAGATGGATTGGGGCAAGAGGGATACGACAAGTGCCATGACGTTCCAGAGCCCTCCTTTTTTGTAGGTCAGGGACCACCCTGGCTTTGATTCCCTCTGGTGCCTGGACCCCCAGACCTGCCCTAGGGATGCCCAGTGAAGAGTGGCCTGTCATAAGGATTTGGAGTTTTTTGATGCGGCATCCAAAAAGAAATCAGCCAAGTCTTCATGCCTGCCTACCACCAAGAAATACAGTTTTTAAAGATTTCATCACACCCTCCTCACCCCCACTCCAGCCAAGGGCCTCCTCCATTCTAGAACCTCATATTCAGGCAACAGGGATAGAGTCAAGGACATCCTTCACATTATTAGGTAATAAAACAAACACTGTAAGTTGAAATTTTAATATATTTTCAATGTTTTTCTTCAGACCATGTCAAAATGTCCGCGTCAAAACAGCCAAGTCAACAAGTCACGCATCTGAACGGCACCATTGGATCAGCCATGTCACAATGATCAGTGTCACACTTTCCTGGGTGATAACCAGCTAGTGTGACAGACACACTACTCCACAGCCCAGGCTCCCGGATCTGGGGCAAGGTCGCCACCCAGGAAATGTTTGCATCAGAGGGGCCTTGCTGTTAACCCGCCTGTGCCCGAGATGGTGGGAGGTGGGATGGGAAGGAGGGAGGAGGGCTTGGCAGGTCCCTGCAGGGGGGGCCCTGGGAGGTGGCTGGAGTCACATGACTAACAGGACCTTGACTCTGCCCGTCCTCCAGGCAGACAGGGGACAGTAGACTGGGCCTGGGGTTGAGACCTATCCCAGCCACTGATTCCCCAAGCCCCAGTCTTCCCTGAAATGAAACCAATACAGTAATCTTGGTCCTGTTCATTTATTAAATTAGACAATGTATATAAGGTGTTTAGTTCATAGCAAGTGCTCCATAAATGTTAGCTGTTAGTCTCATCACACCATCATCATCGTCTTCATCTTCTCCCTCCTCCTCCTCCCTTTCCCTCTTCTCTTTTTTCTCCTTCTCCTTCCAGGGATATTGTGAGCATTAAAGGAGATCATGGATAGGAAAGTGTGCACATAGCAAATGAATTATTTTAACTTACTGTAACTTTGCCATCCGTATAAATCAGTGAATGTAGGTTATCTATTCTTCCACTACAGTAGCCACAAGAGTGAAACCACGATGACCTTTTGGTCTTAAGATTTAAAAAGACTCACTGTCATCAAGGATCTGACTTTATTCCAGGCCCATTTTTCTAAGCAAAACCTCATCTCTCATATATAATTGCTCTGCCTGGAATAGTTACAACCGGGCGATGCTGTCAATGGGGTCTGTCCAGTATTGGAGCACTTCCATTTCTGGATGTAAGCAGGAAGTCCATGCACAACTGGGAGGGTCAGAGAAGTGAAGCCAAGACTTGTTTTAAGTCAAACTACTTGGAGCTCACTTTAATTCTCATCACTATGCCAGGGAAAGTTGACTGCCACCTACACCATGAGAAACATGCTATTTAAGTGTTCCATGTCTAGGTGAGGAGCATATACTGAGCACTTATTAGTCTTGCTTTTAATAAATTATATCTAATTCCCACACTCACATTTTTGTTGTCCACCACTCACCATTGGAATATAAGCTTCATGAAGACAGGAATTTTTGTCTGCTTTTTTTCATTACTATATGCCCAGTGCCTAGAATAATGTCTGGCATGTGACAGATCCTGAATAAGTAACTGTTAAGTGAACTAGCCTTCAAGTCAGTCATTTTCATGTATACTTTATAGTTGTGGAAATTCAGGCTCAGAGAAGTAAAGCAGCCCTACCAGTATCAAACAGCTAGTAAAGAGAAGAGACTAGACTTGTACTTAGCCTTTCTGGCTCTATCTGCCCCAGAAGATGATGAGACCAATGCCAATTAATTTCTAATGCCCTGACACAAACAGAGATCAAAGCAACAGAGACAGAGAACCAAGCTTGCATAAACCTGGGAGGTAAGAATGTACTCCTTGTTGTACAGAGACAAAATCTTTCTGTCCGTCAACCTGAGTTTTCTGAATCTGCATGAACCATGCAGGTGTAAGGGCCCAAACGTGAGCTATCAAATGCAGAAGCCAGAGGTTAAGGCCCCAAAGTAAAAACCGGCTTAACTCTAGTTCCAACTGCAATGGAGCAAGTCTACTGCAGCCTATCCAAATGATGACAACTAAAAATGCTGGACAGAATTCAGAAAGCAGCTACCTGAGGATCCTGAAAAGTAAATAACAGCAGGTAGATTGGTGAAGGAAGTCAAAACCTGAAATATAATCAGTATGGTGGTAACGAGTTATATGGTTTTATCTTTTCTTCCTTTATCTCTTGGCTTTAACTGAAGGGTGAGTCAAATGGGGGAATAGCAAAGTGGTTGCAGGAAGCAAAAACTCTAAGAAATGACCTCTTTTGGTGAATGTAGCCCTTAAATTAAGCCAGAGAATGTGGAGGAGTTCACATCGTTTTTAATCTCCTTCTTCCCTCCTTGCTCCACCCCAAGGCCAGCTTCAGTCTGAGACGTGCAGGACCATGGAAAGGGCAACAAGCCAGGCAGCTGCAAGAAGCCTGTGCCTCTGAGAAAGG
Source organism: Aethalodelphis obliquidens (assembly GCF_003676395.1). Taxonomy (NCBI): domain Eukaryota; kingdom Metazoa; phylum Chordata; class Mammalia; order Artiodactyla; family Delphinidae; genus Aethalodelphis; species Aethalodelphis obliquidens. Next base: position 5,140,753 of record NW_020837948.1, read on the forward strand.
GGGATCCTGCTGTGCAAAGAGTGCTGTGCTTTCTTCTCTGTTCTGTGACCATGTCAGTATTTTCCATGGGCCCAATCATGCAAAACTGCAACAGTGTCAGTGGCTAAATCAACAAGAGAACCCCAAATTTCTAGCCAGAGGACCAGGCCAGGGAGCCCCTGAAGTTGGAGAGTGTGGGGGAAATCCTATGGAGGAGGGATCAGGAAAAGGTGAGAAAAGGCTCCCAACTGAAGGTGAGACAGAACTTGTCATCTGAATCCAACCAGGTTGGTGGCCTACTAAAAGAAAACAATCAACATTCTCCAGAATATTTTAACAGGACCCAGAGACTCACAAATGAATATAAAGAATGCCCTGGGTATAATACAAAATTACTCAGCCTACCAAGAACCAGGAAAATCTGACCAATTCTCAAGGGAAAGGACAATCAACAGATGCCAACCTCAAGGTGAATCAGATGTTAGAATTATAAAAGTCTTTAAAGCAGCTAGATAATCATTCTCTATGAGGTAAAGACAAACACTCTTGAAATGAATGGAAAAATAGACGTGCTCAGCAAAGAAATAGAAATTATGAAAAAGAACCAAATGGAAATTTTGAAACTGATAAATACAACATCTGAACGTGAAAAATTACTGGATAGATTCAATAGTAGGATGGAGATGACAGAAAAAAGAACAAAATCAATAAATATAGATGGATAAAAATTACCCAAACTAAAGAACAGATGAAAATTATTGAGAAAAAATGAACAGGGCTTTAGGGACCTGTGTGCCAATTTTGAAAGGTCTAACATTCATGTCATTGAGGTCCCTGAGGGAGAAGGGAAAGATTAGCAGAGAAAAAAAAAGTCAAACTTAGCAAATTTGACAAAAAACATAAATTTACAGAATAAAGCAGTCCAACACATCTAAAACAGAGCAAATCCAAAAAGACAGCTCATACAGACACATTAAAATCAAACTGCTAAACACTAAAGATAAAGAAAAAAGTCTTGAAAGCAGCCAGAGAAAACACATTATATATAGGAGATTAGCTATTTGAAATACTACTGACTTCATATCAGAAGCCTTGGAGGTCAGAAGATAGTGAAACAACATCATTAAAGTGCTGAAAGAAATGTCAACCCACAATTCTGTATCAAGTGAAAATAGCCTTCAGAAATGAGAGGAAAATAGTGACATTCTCAAGTGAAGGGACGAACCAAAGAGAATTTGTCACCAGCAGAACTGCTCTAAAATGTATGCTAAAGGAAGTTTTCCAGGCTAAAGGGAAATGATTCCAGTCTTCAGAAATGAGGGAACAGAAACAGTAAGGGTAAATATAATAGGCTATTTTTTTCCTTTCAGGTTTTCAAAAATACATATGACTGCTGAAAGAAAACATGATAATCTACAGAACCCTAAGAGAAGGGCTCAGTGTATGTTTATATAATACCTATGACAACTATAACAAAGTGGGGAGGTTAATAGTACCTTTTTGGTTGTAAGTCTTCTATATTTTACTTGAAAATGTAAAATATTAACTCTAAATAGACTGCAAAGTTAGGTTTATATTGTATCACTTCTAGAGTAACCACTAAAAAATTATATATAACATTGATAGGTATATTAGATATATATTATATATGAAGATATAATTTAAAAAGCCAATATATAAATAAAAATTAAAAACAAAAAAATATTCAGTTATTTCAAAAGAAAGCATTAAATGATGCACAGAGGAGCCAAACAGAGAGGAGACACCAGAAAGTGGGCATAGAAGGAACATACCTCAACATAATAAAGGCCATTTATGACAAACCTACAGCTAATATCATACTCAATGGTGAAAAGCTGAAAGCATTTCCTCTAAGATCGGGGAGAAGACAAGGATGTCCACTCTCATCACTTTTATTCAACATAGTTTTAGGAGTCCTAGCCATGGAAATCAGAGAAGAAAAAGAAATAAAAGGAATCCAAATTGGAAAAGAAGTAAAACTGTCACTGCTTGCAGATGACATGACACTATACATAGAAAATCCTAAAGATGCTACCTTTAGCAACTTCTAGAGCTCATCAATGAATTCAGTAAAGTTGCAGGATGCAAAATTAATACACAGAAATCTGTTGCATTTCTATACACTAACAATGAAAGATCAGAAAGAGAAATTAAAGAAGCAATCCCATTTATCATTGCATCAAAAAGAATAAAATACCTAGGAATAAACCTGCCTAAGAAGGCAAAAGACCTGTACTCCAAAAACTATAAGATGCTGATGAAAGAAACTGAAGATGACACAAACAGATGGAAAGATATACTATGTTCTTGGATTGGAAGACTCAATATTGTCAAAATGCCAATACTACCCAAGGCAATCTATGATTCAATGCAATCCCTATCAAATTAGCAATGTTATTTTTCACAGAACAGGAACAAAAACTTTAAAAATCTATATGGAGACACAAAGGACTACGAATACCCAAAGCAATCTTGAGAAAGAAAAATGGAACTGGAGGAATCAGGTTCCCTGACTTCAGACTATATTACAAACCTACAGTCATCAAAACAGTATGGTACTGGCACAAAAACAAACATAGAGATCAATGTAACAGGATAGAAAGCCCAGAGATAAACCTACGCACCCATGGTCAATTATTCTACAACAAAGGAGGCAAGAATATACAATGGAAAAAACACAGTCTCTTCAATAAATGGTGCTGGGAAAACTAGACAGCTGCATGTAAAAGAATGAAATTAGAACATTCTTTAACACCATACACAAAAATAAACTAAAAATGGATTAGAGACCTAAATGTAAGACTATAAAACTCTTGGAGGAAAACACAGGAAGAACACTCTCTGACATAAATCACAGCAATGTCTTTTCTGATCCGTCTCTTAGAGTAATGGAATTAAAAACAAAAACAAACAAATGGGACCTAATTAAACTCAAAAGCTTTTGCACAGCAAAGGAAACCATAAACAAAACCATAAGACAACCCTCAGAATGGGAGAAAATATTTGCAAACAAAGCAAGCAATAAGGGATTAATCTCCAAAATCTACAAACAGCGTATGCAGCTCAATATCAAAAAAACAAACAACACAGTCAAAAAATGGGAAGAAGACCTAAATAGACATTTCTCTAAAGAAGACATACAGACGTCCAGGAGGCACATGAAAAGATGATCAACAATGCTAATTATTAGAGAAATGCAAATCAAAAGCACAATGAGATATCACCTCACACCTGTCAGAATGCCCATCATCAAAAAGTCCACATACAGTAAATGCTGGAGAGGGTGTGGAGAAAAGGGAACACTCCTACACTGTTGGTTGGAATGTAAATTGGTACAACCACTATGGAGAAAAGTATGGAGGTTCCTTAAAAAACTAAAAATAGAGTTATCATATGATCCAGCAATCCCACTCCTGGGCATATATCCAGAGAAAACCATGATTTGAAAGGATACACGCACCCCAATGTTCATTGCAGCACTGTTTAGAATAGCCAAGACAGGGAAACAACCTAAATGTCCATCGACAGATGAATGGATAAAGAAGATGTGGAACATATATATAATGGAATATTACTCAGCCATTAAAAAGAATAAAATAACGCCATTTGCAGCAACATGGATGGACCCGGAGATTATCATACTAAGTGAAGTAAGTCAGACAGAGAAAGACAAATATCATATGATATTGCTTATATGCAGAATCTTAAAAAATGATGCAAATGAACTTATTTACGAAACAGAAACAGACTCATAAACTTAGAAAGCAAACTTATGGTTACCAAAGGGGAAAGGTGGGGAGGGGGGAGGGAAAAATTGGGAGTTTCAGATTCACATATATACACTACTATATTTAAAATAGACAATCAACAAGGATGTACTGTATAGCACAGGGAACTCTCCTCCATATTCTCTAATAACCTATATGGGAAAAGAATTTGAAAAAGAATAGATACATGTATTTGTATAACTGAATCACTTTACTGTACACCTGAAACTAACACAACATTGTGAATCAACTATACTCCAATATAAAATAAAAATTCAAAAGAAAAAAACAAACAACCAGAGAGTAGGCAAATAGAAAAATGATAAAATGGTTGACCTAAATATAAATATTAATAATTACATTAAAAGCGATGGTCTAAATACATCAATTAAAAGACAGAGACTGTCAGATTAGATTTTAAAAAAATAGTCCCAACTACACCCTGTATTCAAGAAACTTACTTTAAATATAAGGACATGCATAAGTTAAAAGTAAAAGGATGAGAAGAGATATATCACACAAATGCTAATGAAAAGAAAGCTGGAATTGTTACATTAATATTAGACAAAGTGGACTCTAGAATAAGAAAAATTGCTATGGATAAAGAGGGATATTACATAATGTTAAAAGGCTCAATCCATCAGGAAACCATAGTAATCCTAACTGACTGAGCTGAAAAATATATGAACGAAGTCTAACAGGAGTGAAAAATTGAAAGGAGCCAAAGATAAATTCACAATTATAATGGGAGAATTTAACACTCATCTCTCAGTGCTTGATAGAACAAGTAGACAGAAAATCGGCAGGGATATATAAGACTGTAACAGCACCATCAAAAAACTTGACCTAATTGACATTTATAAAATGCCACTCAAAAACAATAGAAAAAAAATTATCTTCAAGTACACATGGATCACTCACCAAGATGGACCATACTATGGGCCACAGAATAAGATTTAACATGTTTTTTAAATTTGAAATCATACAAAATTTGTTTTCTGACTATTATAGAATGAAACTAAAAATCAATAACAGAAAGATCTGGAAAATCTGCAAATATCTGGAAATGAAGCAGTGCACTTGTAAATAACCCATAGATAAAAGAGGAAGTCTCAAGAAAAATTAGAAAATACTTTGAACTGAAAGAACATGAAGGGAAAATATAACAAAATTTGTGGATATAGCTAAAACAGTGCTTAAAGGAAATTTTATAGCATTAGTTTCTTATATTAGAAAAGAAGAAAGTTCTCAAATCAGTCATCTTAGTTTCTATTTTAAGAAACCAGAAAAAAAGAGAAAATTAAATACAAAATATGTAGAAGGAAGGAAATATTAAAGACCCAAATTAGACAAACTAGGAGAAATGAACCAATTCCTTGAAAGACACTCAAGTAAAAGTAGATAAACTGAGTAGTCCTTTGTCTATCATAGAAATTGAATTCATGATTTAAAACTTTTGAGCAAACAAAACTCCAGGTCCAGATGGTTTCTCTAAATACTTCTATCAAACATTTAAGGAGGAATAATACTAATTCTACACAACCTCATACAGAAAATAGAAAAGAATGGAATACTTCTCAACTTATTCTGCGAGACTAGTATAACTCTAATACCCAAACCAGAGAAATATATTATAAGGAAAAAAGCTACAGAACAAATCCCTGATGAACACAGATGCAAATATCCTCAACAAAATCCAGCAACACATCAAAATAATAATACATTACAGGGCTTCCCTGGTGGCTCAGTGGTTGAGATGCAGGGGACACGGGTTCGTGCCCCGGTCCGGGAAGATCCCACATGCCGCGGAGCGGCTGGGCCCGTGAGCCGTGGCCACTGAGCCTGCGTGTCCAGAGCCTGTGCTCCGCAACAGGAGAGGCCACAACAGTGAGAGGCCCGCGTACCACAAAAGAAAGAATAATAATACATTACAACCAACTGGGGTTATCCCTGGAATTCAAGGCTGGATCAACATTGGAAAAAGCATTTGGCAAAATTCAAAATCCATATGATTAAAACCGCTCAACAAACTAGTAATAGCAGCAAACTTCCTTAACCTAATAAAGGGTATCTACAAAAACTTACCATTAATAACATACTTAATAGTGAAAGACTGAGTACTTTCCTTTTAAGACTGTGAACAAAGTAAATCGGTCCTTCTTACCACTTCTATTCAATATCATATTGGAAGTCCTAGCCAGTGCAATAAGTCAAGAAAAAGAGATAAAAGGTCCATAGATTGGAAACTAAGAAAACCGTCATTATTAGCAGATGGCATGATTGGCCACATAGGAAAAAAAAAAAAAAAAAAAAACTTTTAAAAGGCTCCTACAACTAAGTAAGCATAACAGGGTTGTAAGATACAAGGTCAATATACAAAACTCAATTGTATTCCTCTATATTAGCAATAAACAGTTGGAATTCAACATTAATAAAGCAGTACTACTTACGATAGCATCAAAAAATGGAACACAGGTATAAATCTAACAAAATATGCACAAGATCTGTAGATGAAAAGTATAAATCAACAGATGAAAGAAATCAAAGACCTAAATGAATGGAGAAATATACCATGTTTATGAGTTGGAAGACTCAATACTATTCAAATATTAATTCTCCCCAAGATGTTCTAGCTAGACCAAAAGCATAATTCATAAAAGAAAAATTGACAAATAGGATTTTTTCAAGGTTTGTTCTATGAAATACACTAAGAGGATGAGAAGACAAACCATGGACTGGGAGACAATATTTGCAAACTACATATCTAATAAAAGACTTGTCTCCAGAATATATAAAGCACCCTCAAAACTAAACAATAAGAAAATAAAGAACCTTTTCAAATTAGTGTTTTCATTTTTTCCAGATATATACCCAGGAGTGGAAATGCTAGATCATATGGTAGTTCAATTTTTAGCTTTTTAAGGAAACGCCATACTGTTTTCCATAGTGGCTACACCAATTTACATGCCCAAAAATGGTGTAAAGAATTCCCTTTTCTCTACATCCTTTCCAATGTTTATTATTTGTAGACTTTTCACGATAGCCATTCTGACAGGTGTCAGGTGATATCTCATTGTTGTTCTGATTTGCATTTCTCTAATAATTAGCAATGTTGAGTATCTTTTCATGTGTCTGTTAGCCATCCATACATATTCTTTGGGAAAATGTCTATTCAGGTCTTATGCCTATTTTTTGACTGGATTATTATTATTTTTTAATTGAGTTGTATGAGCTGCTTCATTGCAGCACTATTTACAACAGTCAAGATATGGAAGCAACCCAAATGCCCATCAACAGACTAATGGAGAAAGAAGATGTAGTATGTATATATACAATGGAATAAAAAAGAATGAGATTCTGCCATTTGCAGCAACTTGGAGGAACCTAGAGAACATTATGCTTAGTGAAATAAGTCAGACAGAGAAAGACAATTACTGTATGATATCACTTACAGGTAGAATCTAAACTATAATACAAATGAATGCATATGCAAAACAGAAACAGACTCACAGATATAGAAAACAAACTATTGGTTACCAAAGGAGAAATTAGAGGTATGGGATTAAAAGCTACAAGCTACTATGTATAATATAGGTAAGCAGAAAGGATATATTGTAAAGCAAAGGGAATGATAGCAATTTTCTTGTAATAACTTGTAATGGAATATAATCTTTAAACATGCTGAATCACTATGCTGTACACCTGAAACTAATATATTATTGTAATTCAACAACACTTCAAAGAAAAAGAATCTAAAAAAATGGTACAAATGAACTTATTTATGAAACAGAAATATAGTCACAGATGTGGAAAACAAACTTATGGTTACCAAGAGGGAAGGGATAAATTGGGAGATTGGGATTGACATATACACACTACTGTATATAAAATAGGTAACTAATAAGAACCTACTGTATAGCATAGGGAACTCTACTCAATACTCTGTAATGGCCTATATGGGAAAAGAATCTAAAAACGAGTGTGTACATGTATAACTGATTCACTTCGCTGTACAGCAGAAACTAACACAACATTGTAAATCAGCTATACTCCAATAAAAATTACTTAAAAAAGAAGGAAAACAAATTAAAGGTGGGCAAAAAATTTAAACAGATACTTTACCAAAGATATACAGAGGGCAAATAAGCATATAAAAAGATGCTCCATGTCATTAGTCATTAGGCAAATGCAAATTAAAACCACAGTGAGATCACTACATAATTATTAGAATGTCTAAGGGGTTTTGGAGGGGGTTGTGTCTGTTTTTGTTTATTTTCGCTTTTGTTTTTGTTTTTGCTTTTGTTTTTTTATGACAATACCAACTGCTGGCAAGGGTGCAAAACAACTGGAACTCATATACGTTGGTGGTGGAAATACAAAATAATAAAGCCACTGCTGCAAACACTGCTGTCAGTTTTTTTTAAAAAAATAAAGTTAAACATAGAACTACCATAAGACCAAACAATCCCGGTACTAAGATTTTATTTCTCTTGGGTAAAAAGCTAAGTTCACACAAAAACCCATACATTTATATAACATGTTTACTCATGATCACCAAAAGCTGAAAACAACCCAGATGCTTTTCAACTGGTGAATGGATAAACACCATGCCAATGGTTCAACAATACAATGGAATACTGCTCAACAATGAAAAGGAACTACTGATTCATGCAACATGGATGAATCTTAAATATATTTGGCTGAATGGAAGAAGTCAGATGTAAAAAGCTATATATCCTACACTCCTGTTTTTATGAATTTTGAAAAAGGCAAACTGACTAAAAATCAGTGGTTGCCAGGGATAGAGGGCAATGAAGGGGCAGATACAATGCAAATTAAAAGAGAACATGGGGGTGCGAGAACTGTTCTGCATCACAACTCTGGTGGTAAAGACATGACTGTATGCATCCTTAGGACTGTACACTACAAAGAACAAGTTTTACTGCATGTAAGTTTATAGAAAATACAATCAACCAGGATGTGGTGAGAACCCAAGATGAAATACTAACTGTAACCTAAATGTATAATCTAAATGTATTACAAATTAACAGCATAAGCACACTGGAGGGAATGGAAAAGAGAAGAACTAACCTTAGTAACTTTCAAAAACCATATTTGGACTAGATACTGTAAAGCTAAAAAGAAAAAGAACTGTACATAAATAGTATGTTGTAGTTGGTAAATTTGTTTCTCACAGAGGTATAGGTTAGCAACTTTGAAGCAACTTCCTATGCATAGTAGAGTTGAAGGAATAAATAGATATATTGTAAATAATGAAAACTAGGTTTTTAACTTTCTGTAAAAGCAGTTACAAATAAGTAAATGGAAAAGGTCAGAAGGCACACTGGTACGGGGTTGGAATTAGAACTATCAATAAGAACTAACAGTTTTCAAAATATGTTCACTTAGACATAGTTACAAAAATAAATATAAATGAGTGTATGCATGAGTTAGTGTATGTATATATATCCAAGTTTGGTGTGCTGACAGACCTTAGAAACAATGACATCTCAGTACCACTGAGGACTTTAATGCCCAGATTTTAGCTTCTGAATATCACTGTCCAATTAAAAAACAAAAACTGAAAACAACCACTATCACAACCAGGGCTCCTTGGATAAACGGGTGAATCCAAACCTGGGGCAGAGAAGATACAAGAGGAGTCTGGAGCATCTTGTATGCTAGAAAGTAAAGAAGTGCTCAAAAAAAGATGAGGACACCTGTAAAGGGCTCAGGAACCAACCTCAAAGAGTTCCCAATGGCCAAAGCTCGAACAATTTGAGCAATAAGATGCATAACAAGAGAATAACATATAGGATAACCTATAAAATAAACATACATGGGCCAATACTGAGAGAAAGTGAGACATGGATGAGAAGGAACAGTTCTTCCAAGCATTCCAATTTATACAAGCAGAAGGGGTAAGGGAAATAGAAAATCACTGTTAGAACATCACAATAATTGTTGTAGACAAGATCCAATGATGGATGCTAAAATTAGTGGGAGAAAGTTTGAGGAGAAATGGGATATTTGCATAGTCTCAAAGTATTTCTTCCAGATATTAGGGGAAAATAGTATTTTTGCAGAAACCGACAGGCTAATTCTAAAATTCATTTGGAAATGCAAACAACTAAGAATAGCCAAAACAATCTTGAGAAAGAATAACAAAGTTGGAAGACTCACACTTCCCAGTTTCAAAACTTACAAAGCTACAGTAATCAAGAAAGTTTGGTACTGGCATAAGGATAGACATACAGACCAATGGAATGGAACTGAGAGTCCATTACCATATACACACATATATCTCCAACGGATTTTTGACAAGGGGTGTCAAGACAATTCAACGGAAGAAAGAGTAGTCTTTTAAACAAATGATGCTGGACAAACAGGTTATCTATAGGCAAAAGAATGAATTTGGATTCCTATTTCACACTCTGAATAAAAATCAACTTGAAATGGATCAAGGATCTAAATGTAAAAGCAAAAACTGTAAAGCCCTTAGAAGAAACTTTAGGCATAAATCTTCATGACCTTGGATTAGGCAATGGCTTCTTAGATATGACTCCAACAGAAACAAAAGAAAAAAAAAACTATCACCAAAATTAAAAACTTTCACCCTTCAAAGGACACCACTAAGAAAGTGAAAAGACAAGTCACAGAATGGGAGGAAATTCTTGCAAATAATATATCTGATAAGGGGCTTGTATCTAGAATCTATCAAGAACTATCACAACTCAATAATAAAAAGACAAATAACCCAATTTTTAAAAATGGACAAAGGAGCTGAGTAGACAGTTCTCCAGAGAAGATATTCAAATGACAATATGCACATGAAAAGATGCTCAACATCGTTATGCATTGGAGAAATGCAAATCAAAATTACAATGAGATGCCACTATATACCTAGGATGGCTATAAACAAAAAGATAAAAGCAAGTGTTTGTGAGAATGTGGAGAAACTAGGAACCTCACATATTTCTGGTGGGGATTTAAAATGGTACAGCCACGGGGGAAAATTTTTGGCAGTTCTTCAAAAAGTTAAACATAGTCTTACCATATAATTCAGAAATTCCACTCTTGGGTATATCTCAGACAAACTGAAAATATATGTCCATATCAAAACTTCTACACAAAGGTTTATAGCAGCATTATTCATAATAGCCAAAAAGTGACAACAATCCAAATGTCCACGACTGACGAATGGATAAATAAAATGTGATGTATCACATCATGTGGAATAGCATGGAATATTATTTAGCGATAAAAAGGAATGAGTTACTGTTACATGCTACAACATGAATGAATCTTTAAAATAGTATGCAAAATAAAAGAAGTCAGATCCTAAAGGCCACATATTGTATGATTCCATTTATATGAAATGCCCAGAATAGGCAAATTCATAGAGACAGAAAGTAGATTAGTAGTTGCCAGGGACTTAGAGAAAAAAAGAATGGGGAGTAACTGCTAATGGGTACAGGGTTTCTTTTGGAGGTAATAAAGATGTTCTGGAATTAGATAGTAGTGATGGCTGCACACCTTGTAAATATACTAAAAAATCAATGAATTGTACATTGAATTTTAAAATAATGAATTTCGTAGTATGTGAATTATACCTCAATAATAAAAAGAAAACCACAGACCAATATCCCTCATAAACACAGATGCAAAATATCCTTGAGAAAATATTAGCAAATTGAATCAATATATGAAAGAATAATACATTATGACCATGTGGGGCTTATCTGAAAATCAATGTAATTTACCACATTAATAGATTAAAGGATAAAAAACATACAATCATCTCAACTGGTACCGAAAACAACATTTGACAATATTTAGTACCCATTCATGATAAAAATTCTTAGTAAACCAGGAATGAAAGGGGGAAATCAACATTTATTATCTCATAGGTTCTGGGGTCAGGAATCTGAGTGTGGCTTAACTGACTGCCTATGGCTCAAGGTCTCTCATGAGGTTATGGTCAAGCTGTCGGCTGGGGCACAATCTCCTCTGAAGATGCAAGTGGCAGAGAATGCACTTCCAAGGTCACTCACATGGCTGTTGGTGGGATTCAGTTCTTCATGGGCTGTTAGACTGAGGACCTCAGTTCTTCAGTAACTGTTAGCTGGAGACCTCCCTTAGTCTTTTTCCATATGGACCTCTCCATAGGGCAGCTCAGAGCGTGGTACCTGGCTTCCCTCAGGGCAAGCTGGCAAGAGACAGTGAACCACAAGATGGAAGCCACAGTCTTTTTATGACCTAAACTTTAAAGTGATATTCCATCACTTCTGCTGTGCTCTATTCATTAGAAGCAAGTCGATATGCCCAGCCCACACTCAAGGAAAGCAGATTACACAAGGGTATGAATAAAAGGTGAGAATCTTTGGGTGCCATGTAAGAGTCTGCCTACTACAAAGGGAACTTCTTAAAAAATGATGACTAACAGTATTAATATTATATTTAGTGAAACACTGAAAGCTTTCTTCCCTAACAGAGAACAAGGAAAGGATACACACTCTCACTAATTCCACTCAACAGTAAACAGGAGATCTTTTCAGTGCAATAAAGCTAAATAAATAAGTGAACAAACAAATAGGGCATACAGATCAGTAGGAAAGAAATACTAAAATTATCTCTCTTCTGAGGATACGATTGTTTATATGGCAAATTGTAAAAAATATACCCCTAAAAAACACACTACTAAAACTAATAGGGAAAATTTGCAAGGTCACAGTATAAAAGTCAAAATGCAAAAATCAACGGAATTGCTATATTCTAGTACCAAACAATTTAAAATGGTATTTAAAACACAATACTATTTAAATAGCATCATAAAACACAAAGTGCTTAGGAATAAATTTAATTTAAAATGTCCAAAACCTCTACACTGAAAACTACAAGGTAGAAGAGAAATTAAAGAAGCCTTGAATAAATGCAGAGCTACACCAGGTTAATGGATTAGAAGACTCAATATAGTTAAGGTGTCAATTCTCTTCAAATAGTTCTATACATACAACACCATCCCAATCAAAATCCCAGCAAGATCTTTTGTAGATATTGGCAAGCTGATTCTAAAAGTTATTTAGAAATTTGAAGGACCTCATATAGCCAAAACCATCTTAACAAAGGACAAATTTGGAAGACTCACGCCATCTGATTTTAAGAACCATTATAAAGTTACAGCTATTAAGTCAGTAGCACTAATCATCAGGGAAATGTAAATCAAAACCACAGGAGATATCACCTCACACCTGTTAGAATGGCTATTTTCAAAGAGACAAGAAATAGCAAGTGTTGGCTAGGATGAGGAGAAAAGGGAACCCTGTGCACTGTTGGTGGGAGAGTAGTTGGTGCAGCCATTATGGAAAACAGTACGAAAGTTCCTAAAAAAATTAAAAATAGAACTACCATGTGCTCTAGCACTTCTGAGTGTTTATCTGAAGGAAACAAAAACACTAACACAAAAAGATATATGCACCCCCATGATCAACACAGCATTATTTACAATAGCCAAGACATGGCAGAAATCTAGATGTCCATCAATGGGTGAATGGATAAACAAAATGTGATATAGATATCTGTGTACACACACACACACACACACACACACACACACACACACACACACACCGTAGAATATTATTCAGCCATGAAAAGGGAAGGAAATTCCACAATTTGGGACAACGTCCATGGATTGACCTTGAGGGCATTATGCTAAGTGAAATAAGTCACTCAGAGAAAGACAAACACCTTATGATCTCACTTATATGTAAAATCTAAAAAACAAACAAACAAACAAACCTCATGGATATAGAGAACTGATTGGTGGTTGCCTGAAGTGGGGGCTGGGGGGTGTGAACTGAGTGAAGGATGTCCAAAAGTACAAATTTTCAGTTATAAAATGAGTAAGTCATGTGGATGTAAGTCTAGCATGGTGCCTATACTTAATAATATTGTATTGCATATTTGAAAGTAGCTAGGAGAGTGGATCTATCAAGTTCTCATCACAAGAAAAAGAAATTCGTAACTATGTATGGTGATGGATGTTAACTGGACTTATTGTGGCGATCGTTTTGCAATATATACAAATAACAAATCACTGTGTTGTATACCTAAACTAATATAACGTATCAATTATAACTCAATTAAAAAATAATTTTAAAAGATTACGACTGTGTAGTGTTGGCATAAAGATTATCAAACGTATCGAAAGAACAGAATGGATAACCCAGAAATAGACTCTCGCATATGTGATTTTTGACATAAGAGCAAAGGCACTTCAATTGAAAAAGGAAACTGTTTTTAAAAAATAGGGCTAGATAATAAAATAATAATACTTATGCTAGAACAATTGTATATTGATATGGGAAAAACTAAACCTTGACTCCTGCCTCACACCATATGCAGATATTAATTTGAAGTACATGATAGGTCAAGCTGTATTTTCCCCATATCAATATCCAGTTATTCCAGCTCCTCTGCCTCTCCAACATTGGGTGTTGTCTTTCTTATTTTCACTTGTTCTAGTGTCTAGTGGAAGGGGAACAAACAGAACCCCCACATGTTGCTGGTGGAGGTGTAAAATGGTGAAAGAACTTTGGAAACAGTTTTACATTTTTGTAAAATGTTAAACATACATCTATTTATGACCAGCAACTGCACTCTCAGTTACTCACCCAAAAGAATAAAAATATATGTCCACAAGTTCTCTTGTACAAGAATGCTTGTATCAGCTTCATTTAACAAACTTTAACAACCCAATCTCCTTCAACAGAAAACCAATAAATAGTGATATTATCATACAATTGAAATACAATTTCACAATTTAAAAAGTGAACTGCTTAAAAAGCATTTAAAGTGTAGTTTGTTTGATAAAAATAATAATAGGTCATGTCAGTGGAAAAAATAATAAAGTGAAATCTGTTTCAAAAAAAAAAAAAAAAAAAGTGAACTGCTAATGCACAGAACAGCATGGATGAACCTTAAAACATTATGTTGAGTGAAAGAAACCAGACACAAATGAGTATAAACTGTGTGATTTCATTTATATGAAACTCAAAACATACAAAACTAATCTATGGTTATACTAATAAGAAATATAGTTGCCTACCAGAGGTGGGTATTGACCAAAAGGCAACATAAGAGTAATGGAAATGTTCTATGTTTTGACTGTGGTGTTGCTTACACGGGTGTATACATTTCATGAAAATTCATCAGCTTACATACTTAAGTTGTATGCATTTCGCTGTAGGCAAATTTTACCTTGAATTAAAAAAAAAGAAAAGATCATGCTGGCTGCTGTGTGGAGAATGGATAGTAATGGGGCAAGAAGGAAAGTGGGGAGAGCAGTAGGCAGGTTCTAGCAGGTATCCAGGTAAGAGATGACAGTCACTTGGATGGACTTGGCAGCAGTACAGATGGAGATAGGTTTGGGGTGACAGTCTCCTCTAGGACATCTTCCCTAATGGTGGCAGCCCTCATAAATCTTCTCTCAATCTTACAGTACTGTATGTGTCATTGGCCCCATTACATTAATTTCATAATCACTACTGAATACTCACTCCAAAACAGGTACCTAATCATTTTCCTGCTTTTCATATGTTTAGAATCCTGCCTACATTCTAAACCAGACCCTCTACCACTTATTAGTTATTCAATACTGGGCCAGATCAGTAACATTTGGAGTCTCAGTTCCCTTATTCTGTAAATAGGGATAATAATTATATTTACCCTGAAGCCTTATTATGAGGATTAAATTTATATAAAATACATGAGTATTCTTAGGTTTAAATAGGACCATCATGGCAAAGTAACTAGTCCGTTATCTAGCACGTAGTAAGTAGTGAAGAAATGATAGACCCTTTCTTTCCTTCCTCGTCTCCCTAACTAGATTGTGAACTCCCGGAGAGGCAGAGTTATAGCTCCTTCTACTCTTGTCTACTCAGTGGCATAGTAGACCACAAGAGGTATCCTGCAGGTATGCACTTCCTTTTTGGCCTAAATAACCATGGAATAAGATGATCTGTGGCGTGGGTTCTGGGTACAGATTTGCTCAACTAGGAAACATAGAACCCACAAGATTTTAGAAAACATGGGTTTCCTCTAATCAGAACCCAACAAAAGCCAAAATTTCAAGTGAAACTCAGATCTTTGGGGGTTCAATCCAACTTGGTGGTTGGAAAGTTTTGAAAAAAATACCGTTCTAAATAAAAGCTAAGGAAAAAAGCTTACTTAAGAAAAAAAAGCTAATAAAGAATGTTGACTTAAATAGTGCTTTATGAAACAATATTATGATGTATAAAAGCAAAAAAAAAAAAATAGGAAACATATGGATTAGATTCCCCTGGAAATATATCAAGTTTTAAAATGCAGGGAAATGGTGCTCAGGGAAACGTGGAGGCTTTGTTCAACTCAAAGCACAAATCATTTTCTGAGTTTATTAAAATTGTTTGCATACTTGTGATGAGCTCCGAGTGTGCTCCCTAACTTTTGGTTAAGTGATGTCAGACTATTAGAACTCAGAAATCAACCAATGTGTCAAAATCAAACACATTTGGATGCAATAGATACATTTTGTGGAAACACCAGAGTTGGGGGAGAAATGGACTGGGGATCAAAGCTAACTCCTCAAATGGGCTTCCATTGGCTTTCAAGGGAAGGAGATATATGGCGTCCAGTTAAAGATGGAGAATTAAACAAAGGTGCATTTACCTCTACTCCCTCCAGAAAGCCCACAAGTTGACAAGAGGTTTTTATGGTATAATTCCCATGGACAGAGAGAACAGGAAAGATTACAAAGCAAGAACATTTTGGAAGCTGGATAAGTGGTAACCAATTTAGCAGACCTGAAAAACTTAGTCCTAAGTCAACAGTAATGAAAGCCAAAATTCAACTAGTCAGGAATTGGCAGCAACATTACCTCTGGAATTGGGGGTGAATGTGCATCTTTAAAAAGGAGGATTGGTTTATAATCTATTTAAGAAACTGTCAAGCCTTCAGAGACCCATCCTCATTCAATGTAGCCAGGTGGCAGCCTCATCACCACTCCAGCAGTAGACTCAAAGATGATTTTCTAGAGAGGTTGAAACAGTCTTGAGATCACCAAACACACGTGAAGGAAAAAGCATCAGAATGAAAACAGAACAGTTAAGTGAAATTTTACATTACTGTTATGAACTGAATTGTACCTGTCCCAAATTCACATGTTAAAGGCCTAACCCCCCATATTATCATATTTGGAGATTGGGCCTTTAAGAAGGTAATTAAGGTTAAATGAGGTCATAAGTTGGGGCTCTGTTCAATAGGACTGGTGTCCTCATAAGGAGAGGAAGGGCTGACACCAGAGCATCCTCTTTCCTCATGCACACAGTGGAAAGACCATGTGAGGACATAGGGAGAAGGTAGCCTTCTGAAAGTCAGGAAGAGAGGCCTCAGCAAAAACCAACCCTTGATCTTGGACTTCCACTCTCTACAACAGTGAGAAAATAAGTTTATGTTGTTTAAGCAACCCAGACTGTGGTATTTTGTTATGACAGCCTGAGCAGGCTAGTAATACACATACTGAATAAGGAGACAGCTAGCCTTCTTCCCCTCCTAAGCTCCTTGAATGCTGAGAGCCAAACATATATCCTCCAGGCAGAAGACTGGAGACAATTTTTCTGAACAATCTGATTATTGCAAGAGAAAAGTCCAAAAGACACAAGCATTGAGGATTCCCAACGAAAATAGCCCAGCTAGATTATGCTACATGAAGTTCATAGTTTAAACAGCCCCACCTAAAGTACATAGAGCTTTGAAGTCAGCTTTTTAATTACCTCTACTCTTAAATGTGAGGAGACAATCAAGAATAACCAGGCATTTGTGGAAATTATATAATATGAAATATAGAGACCAAATTAAACAGGGAAGGAGAAGAAAACTTTAGTGAAACTATAATATTCTCAGAGAAGATACACGTATACATCTTGATTACATCTATGAATCAAGAACAAGATGTTATTTTAAAAAGGAATGTTTAGAAAACAAAAAAGAGCTCTTGGAAATTTTTTTAAAATGATGGCAGAAACAAAATGCATAAAAATTTCAAAATAAACAGCTCAGAAAATAGAAGACAAAAAGATGGAAAATAGAAAAAATAAGAATATTGGGGAAACAGTTCAGTAGATGCACATCTAAATAAGAGGTGCTTCAGGGAGCACATGGGGAGGTAGAACATACAAAGAGGAGAAACGAAAGTGGACATAATCAAGGAAACAATTTTCACAAGTAATAACCAGAACTGAAGGACATGAGTTCCAAGATGGAAAAGACTCACTAAGTGCCCTGCACAATGAGTAAAAATATATCCACACCAAGGAACTGCATCATGAAATTTCAAAACAACAGGGCAAAGAAGATCTCCTATAGTAGAGAGGGAGAGAGAGAAACAGATTTCATATAATGGCCTTCTTGGCAACACTGGAACCATGAAGACAATGGCAAAAGGCCATCACAGTTCTGAAAGATTATTTCCAACCTAGAATACTATACCCAGCCAAACCATCAAGTAAGCATGAGGGTAGAATAAATACATTTTCAGACATCCAAGGTCACAAAAAAAATGCTTACTTCTTTGTAAGTTAATGGAAGAAAATGTACTCCACCAAAGCAAAGAAGAAGCCCAAGAAACAGGAGGATACGGGATCCAGGAAACAGAAGATCAGCAGAAAAACCAAGGGAATTGCCAAGATGCTAATGAAGAAACCCCAAACAAAAGCTGCATAGCAGATTTATTGGGTTGGCCAAAAAGTTCCTTTGGTTTTTAAGTAAAAATAAAAGACGCATTTTTCATTTTCACCAAGAACTTTTTGAATGATGAACTTTATTCATCGTTTCGTTCCGCTACCTTCTGCCATTTTTCAGGCACTTCATAATTCCATCTTCCCAAAACATTTTATCTTTTTTGAGCAAAGAACTGTTCCAGGTGCCTTTTACAGTCTTCCAGGGAATTGAAATTTTTTCCATTAAGAGAATTTGGTAAAGACCGAAATAAATGGAAATCCGAGGGTGCAAAGTCTGGTGAATACAGCAGATGAATCAGAACTTCCCAGCCAAGCTGTAACAGTTTTTGCCTGGTCATCAAAGAAACAGGCAATCTTGAGTTATCCTGATGGAAGATTATGTGTTTTCTGTTGACTAATTGCAGACAATTTTCTTTGAGTGCTGCTTTCAGTTGGTCTAACTGGGAGCAGTACTTGGTGGAATTAATGTTTGGTTTTCCGGAAGGAGCTCATAACAGAGGACTCCCTCCCAGTCCCACCATTTATACACAACATCACCTTCTTTGGATGAAGACTAGCCTTTGGCGTGGTTGGTGGTGGTTCATTTGTCTTGCCCCATTGTCTCTTCTGTTCCACATTATTGTACAGTAGCCGCTTTTCATCGCCTGTCACAATTTGTTTTAAAAATGGAACGTTTTCGTTACCTTTAAGTAGAGAATCTCGTGAAAATACAGTCAAGAAGGTTTTTTTCACTTAACTTATGTGGAACCCCAACACCAAAGCGATGAACACAACCAAGCTGGTGCGAATGATTTTCAGTGCTTGATTTGGGTATTTTGAGTATGTCGGCTATCTCCTGTGTGGTATAACGTTGCTTGTTCTCAATTAACGTCTCGATTTGATCGCTATCAACTTCAACTGGTCTACCCAACCGTGGAGCCTCATCCGGTGAGAAATCTCCAGCACGAAACTTCACAAACCACTTTTGACACGTTCGATCAGTCACAGCACCTTCTCCATACATTGCACAAATCTTTTTTTGCGTTTCAGTTGCATTTTTACCTTTCTTGAAATAATAAAGCATAATATGCCTAAATTGTTGGTTTTTTCTTCCATCTTCAATATTGAAATGGCTACACAAAAATTCACGAATTTTGATAAGTTTTTTTTAAATGCTGGTATGACAGCTGTCACAATACAATCTAACAAAATTGTTTCGAATGAAGTTAAAGGCAACAAAGTGCTACTAAAGCCGTTTTACGGAAAAAAACGAATGAACCTTTTGGCCAACCCAACAGAAAGCACCCAACCAAGTTCAGAGGCTGCAGGAGAGATTTTCTCAAGAAGATGGACATGATAGAATAAGGTTCATGAAAACAACTTTAAGACAAATTTTATTCAACTGGGGGAGAGTTTGGTGTTGAATTAGTGACCTATAATAAAAAAACTGGGCAGAGGGGAAAAAAGGTAATTGACTCCAGAGAGGAAATGTTGATCAGGAAAGTACAAGTCTTCATAGTTCAGCTGTGAATAGTTTTCAGGATCACAATAATTTAATCACCAAACACTGATCTAATAAAATTATGCTACTCTTTTGGAACAATGGGAGATGGGAGGTGCGGGTGATGACGAAAAAGAGTTAAATCCTCATCTTCCCCAGTGAGAAGTCAACCAACCATGCCAAAAATGAAAACTTCAAGCAACATAAGTGTAAGTACATTATTTAGAGATACCAGAGGTAAATATCAAAAGAATTAGATAAATTACTAACAGTAGTTGCCTCTGAGAAGTAGAAAATAGGGGCAGAAATCCAGGACTGGGGTGGGTGTATTTGTGTGTGTGTGTGTGTGTGTGTGTGTGTGTGTGTGTGTGTCTACACAAGTGGTAATATGCGACTCTCTAAACTATTTGCAAATATAACTTTTATTTTTACATGAAATTTAAAACAAAAACTAAGAAAACTTCTAAATGGAAAAACAATGAGGAGGAGGAAAAGGAAAGGAATAAGAAGGGGTGGAGGAATGAGAGGAAAAAAAATATGGGCGTTCTGGCTTCTGAATTATTATTAGAAGCTACAGGTCGGCTGTGCATGATTCTTGTTCCAAAGGCTCCTACCTCTCTACTTCCTGATGGGAGACCCCTCTAGCTACCAAGCATTCAGGGACAGACAGAGGATAGATTGGGCCCCAAGTTCCATACACATGAAAGCTGTCCTAATGGTCCTCACAGGAAATACACATGTTTGCTTACCCACTTGGAGGACTCATTTTAGCCATACCTCCTCCAGGACCACTTGCCTCTGTGGTCTCTCTCCTGGTGAACACCTGCTCACCAGCACAGGGGTGAGGTTGGTTCTGAGAATGCATTGAGAACCTCAGGCCTCACCCTAGGGGTTTCTGGATTCTGATTCTACAGGGGAGATCAAAATGCAGGACCAAACCACCAACTGTTCAAGCACTCAGGAAGGAGAGATAGCCCCCGCAACCAGCTAGGTCAGACTCAACCCCTGGGCTTTCTGCTCCACCTTGAGCAAAGCATGGCAGGATGCTGTTTTATGTTTGAAACACCTAAATGGGTAACCCTGCCTGAAAGCCACCTCTTAGCTAGTTTGGGAGGGTTTCAGAGGAAGAACACTGTGTCCGTCCCAACACCAAAACACAGACAAAAAAACTTGAAACAGGACTTCATCTTTTAACTACAAATGTTGTAACTACTACTGAGTAGATCTAATTGGTTTGATTTTTTCTTTAGAATTATAAAAGCAATTCATGGGTATTAAAAACATTCTGACAATACAAGAAGGTAGGATGAAGAGTCATCAGCCCCCTGTGCCTGTTCAGGCTCCCAGGACCTCTGGCTAAAGGAAATCACTGTGAGTATAGTTTCTTAGACATTCCTTGGGGTATATTCTGTACATATAAACATGTATATTGGCCTATACCTTTTATTTATTTTAATCCAGATGGAAGAACTCTGTGCATATTGCTCTGCACTTTCCTTTTTCTATACTTATTTAACATATCTTGGCAATATGCTAGATCTCCAAAGTACATATAGGCCCCCATGTTCTTTATAACGGCTGCAGGGTACTCCATTGTATAGATGTACCTTAGTTTAATCAGTCCTCCATTGGGGGATGTTTATAGTTCTTTCCATCTTTTTCTCTATAATAAATAGGGATGTAGTAAATGTCCTTAGATGCATATCACTGTATTCATTTGTTATTATACCCATAAGATAAAGTCCTGTATGTAGAATTACTAAGTTGAAAGGATGGTGTGTTTTTAATACTGCAGAAACTGTCAAACTTTCCCCAGAAGTCTCACACCAATTCACACCCCCCGCCCACTATGTGTGATTGTGCCTGTTTCCCCATACCCTTTCCAACAAAAGGTACTCACAAATTTTTAAACCTTCACTTGTTTGCAGGGTGAAAATTGTATCTTGTTATGTTAATAGACATTTTAAAAAATATAGATAAGGTTGAACTTCTTTTCATTTGCCTATAAGCTATTTTTATTTCTGTTTCTGTGAACTACTTGCTCAAGTCTTTACCCATCTTTCCATTGGGTTGTCTGCCTTTTTCTAATTGATTTTTTAAAATAAATTTATTTATTTTATTTATTTATTTTTGGCTGTGTTGGGTCTTTCGTTGCTATGCATGGGCTTTCTCTAGTTGTGGCGAGCGGGGGCTACTCTTTGCTGCAGTGCGCAGGCTTCTCATTGTGGTGGCTTCTCTCGTTTTGGAGCACGGGCTCTAGGCGCACGGGCTTCAGTAGTTGTGGCTCACGGGCTCTAAAGCATGGGCTCAGTAGTTGTGGCGCACAGGCTTAGTTGCTCCGTGGTATGTGGGATCTTCCCGGACCAGGGATTGAACCCATGTCCCCTGCATTGGCAGGCAGATTCTCAACCACTGCGCCACCAGGGAAGCCCTGGTGATTGATTGATTGATTTTTATTTATTTTTTAATTAATTTTTATTGGAGTTTAGTCAATTTACAAAGTTGTGATAGTTCCTGCTATTAGTTTCTGTATAGCAAAGTGAATCAGTTATACATACATCCACTCTTTTGTAGATTCTATTCCCATATAGATCATTACAGAGTCTAATTGATTTTTTAATTATTTTTATTGGAGTATAGTTGCTTTACAATGCTGCGTTAGTTTCTGCTGTACAGCAAAGTGAATCAGCTATACGTATACATATATCCCCTCTTTTTTGGATTTCCTTCCCATTTAGGTCACCACAGAGCATTGAGTAGAGTTCCCTGTGCTATACAGTAGGTTCTCATTAGTTATCTATTTTATACATAGTAGTGTATATATGTCAAAGTTTACTTATAAAATAAGGAAATTTGTTAACCTTGAACCAGAATTACACACCTGATTTTCTAACAGTACTTGGATGTTAAATCCTAAAATCAACTGGGAGGAGAGGATAGTAGTCCCAAGGTCTCAGGTGAGCACCTGAAAGCAGGAGGAGAGCAATAACGACAGTGGTCCCAACAGGTGGACATCGCGTAAGTACTGCTAGTGTGCTGAGCACTGAGTGCCTTTTGCACATCATCTCATTTCGTCCTTACCATGACCCTACGAGAAAGGTATCACTAGCATCCCCATTTTACAGACAAAGAACAGACTTAGACAGGTCAAGTCACCTGCCTAGGGTCTCACAGCCAGTACACAGCAGAGCTAAGATACAAAACCAGGCTGTGTGACCCGAGACCCAGCTGTTAACCACTCTGCCATACTGTCCACCAGTGGATCCCCAGTACTCAGCACATATGAGGGACTGAGGGTCACGGTGATCACTCCAGACTGAATGCATCTTGATGCCATCCTGGAAAAGCAAGCCACCAGTGTAGCCTGCAGGAAGTTGCCAACTGTCCTGTTCTCTGCTGGGTTCTCAACGTCTAGAGAGGTCCCTGGCATCAGGTGGGTGCTCAGTAAATGGTGGCTGAGTGAATGCATGAATGAATGAATAACGTCTTCTCACTCGACTGTGAGCTCCTTAAGGGCAAGGACCATGACTGGTTTGTTCTCCCAGAGTCTAGCTTGTTGCCTTGCGCAGGGAGCACAGAGACCAGTCAAAGACTGGGTGTTGAATGAAGTAAGCACCTCTCCACTCTTTGGGATGGTCTTCCCCACAAGCTTTAACTCTTAATCGAGTTGGAGCAACACCACCAACCCTGGGAAATGTTCTATTGGACGATACTTGACATGTCACACTGGGAAGACCCATGCAAAAGAGCAGGAGGTCAGGGAGCCAGGCCAGAAAGACAAGGGGAACCTGCCCGCTTGCAGGCCAAGCAGCCGGCCCCCTTCCTCCACCTCTGTCCAAAGGTTGTGCCTGCTAGCGTTTCTTAGCTGGGAGAATAAGAGCAGCCCAGAGCCCACGTGGTCACTTCACAGTTTATTGAAGATAGACCTAGATTTCTGTCTGTACTAATTCATCTGGTCTTCAACCACATGCCACATGTACTATTATTATCCCCAGGGATGCAGAAAGGCACAGAGAGGTTAAGTTGCTCAAGGTCATAAACAGCAGACGACTGGGCTCTTCTGCCCAGCAGCAATGCTCTTCCTTACTCGGGGCTGTCCTCCAACTCCTGCTCACCCTCCCAGACCCAGCGTCCTGCTCTCCAGCTCAGGCAAAGGCTCCCAGCTCCCAGAACCCCTCCCTCACCCCTTGCCTCAGCCGGCTCCGCCTGTGCCCCTGCTCTGTTAGCAGTGGCGGGAACTGCCTGGCTTGTTATTCAGCTTCTTGGAGTGTGAACACAGATTCCCCACGTGGTCCCTGCCTTCGAGGGCTTCCCCCGATCTGCTCCCAGCACCGTGCAGCGGCCAATGGGGCTCTTGAGGCCTCTCCACACTTCCTGTCACACCTCTGGCTGAGGGACCCAGCTTGAGTCCAGAGAGCCTCTTAAGCAGAAGGAACTGAAGTGAGGCCACAGGTGAGCTGGGCCCCATCTCAGGTCTGTCTCTTTGCATCGGTCTGAGGGCAGACGGCCAGACAGGCACTGCTGCCAGTTCCATAACCTGTGCTGAAGAGCTTAGGCTCTGGGGTCAGACATAGGTTCAAATACATTCTGTGTGACACTGTGCGAGTTATTCAACGTCTCTGAGCCTAGATTTCCTCAGCTGTAAAACAGGGATAACAAGAGTATCCATTTCATACCACAGGGGCTTGGGGAGGATTAAACTAGTCAATAAGACCCCACCCACTTCTGGAACCTATTTCCTGTGCTGTAGGCAGGCCCTGGGCAGGTATGCTCACTAGCACCTGCGTCATGGAGATGGCCCTGAAGAAGCGTTTATCCGGGAGCGCGCTCAGCCTCCCTGTGTGCTCCCATCCGCGCACAGCTCCTCTCTTTCTTCCAAGCCCACAGTCCCTCACGAGACACACATCGGGTTCTAGTCTCCAGCCAAGCTCACGTGTGAGGGCAAGATGATGGATGAACCCTGAATCCAAGGATGCTTAAGCCCCCCACTCCCCAGGCTTGAGTCCCCAACTCCTCTCAGCCCCAGGTGGGTACCCTGGCCTGGCAGGTCCTTTGGGAAGGTGAAGGGGGTGCCTGGAAGAGGAGCTGTGAAAGGCAGAACAGGACTCACCCCGGGATCTTCCTCACCGTCTGTCTTGCCAGTCACAGGTGGGCCCTCATCCATCAGGGGTGACACCAGCTCCTTGCTTCCCAGCCGTCTGGGCATCCCTCGCCCACCCTTTCTCTCCCTCCTCTCTTCCCAGAGCTTGGCTGGCCGCAGGGCTGGGCTTGCTCTTAATTAGCCTGACAAAACTCAGTCACCAGGGGAAGTCCTTGAAGTTGAGGATTTCAACAAAGCTAAACCACTAAATCCCGTGGCCGCCAGCCTGTCTTCACAGCTTCTCCGGCTCTGCCAGAAACTGCGCTTACTCCCATGCAGAAACCACAGCCCTGGCGGCTTCAGTGTCTCCCCCCGTCCTGGGCCACCTTATCAGGGCAAGCCCGGCCCATCCTTTATCTGCCTGCCATCTCTAAGTGTTTCCATCCCCCTGACAGGCCCCATAAAACTGGTAAAAGACAAGGCTGTCCCGCTTTTGACATTGCTGACTTCAAAGGCCACGAATTAGGTGGGGCCAGTCTGGATGCTTTGCTGAGCTGAGAGCAACGCTTGGTGCTCCTGCAATGACCCTGTTGGTCTGGGGATTATTTCAGGAGCCCCAGAGCTTATCAATAAGTATACAGCATGGGTTAAGGGCACAGGCTCTGGAGCCAAGCAGCCCCAGTTCAAGCCCCAGCTCGGCCACTGGGTAACTGGGTTGCTTACTCTTGCTGCTCTGGGTCTTCTCTGACAAATAGGGACCATGACGTTTACCTGTCTAATCCTCCAAACATCACTGGGACAGGTTTGACGTGCTGAAGAGGGCTCCCTTCTATATGGAGCTGTCTGTTTCTTGGCAGCCCTGAGAGCCATCCTAACAGGGCCCTGGGTAGCAGTGAGAACTGAATGCAATGGTGGCCCCGGGAAAGAAGGAGTGAAGAAAGGACCAGGCCACACGGCACCTGCAGGCTCAATTCCCAACACCCCACCACCCACCCCAGGCCATCAGAGCTCACAGCTCCAAACCCCCTTATCCTGTAGTGGCAAGAGTCCATCTCCCAGGGAACGGGAATTACTGTTTAATGAGCACAGAGTTTCAGCTGGGTAAGATGAAAAGAGTTCTGGAGATGGATGGTGGGAATGGTTGCACAATATAAATTGACCTAATGTCACTAAACCATATGCCTCAAAATGGCTAAAATGGTAAATGAATAGTTTATCACAATTTTTTTTTAAAGTCTGACCCTAGGTAAGGAGACAGTTGAGAGGAATGGAAAGAAAGCACTCCCTAGTTCTTCTAAGAGCTCACTGAAACCCAAGATTCATACCTGCTGATAACAAAAATGAAGCCCAAACCAAGAACTGGCCCCCTCCTGCCAGCCCCCAATCCATCCCATGGCCCCATCGGCCCCGTCATGGGGCACAGGAGCCATCTCAGGAGGGGTCTGCCATGTGCACAGCCTCACCTCTCAGAGGCCCCCAAGTACAACCCTGCCTGGCTCACACCCACAAACTGGCTGCCTAGGACCCTTGCTGCAGGTCTCCTCAGTACAGAGAATGAAGTGCAGAAAGGGGAAGAGGAAGAGGGAATTAAGTCATCCTCAGCTTTTCTCCCAAGTTTCACTGAGAAGAATCAAGATGCTTTTTGGGCCCACTGCCCAGAGACAAAATAGGAGATGAAAATATTTATTTGTTTCTAAGGCTCTTGCAATCCCAGGATGAAAAGCCCACCTTGATTGTAACTTACTGCAGCCTGAGCTGCTCCCGTGGCAGGCAGCCCTCACCCCCGGCAGCCGCCCAGTTGCTCAGGTCTTGGGGCAAGAAGTTCCACCACTCCACTGGAAAGAAAAAGTGGGATCCCTGTCCCAACAGAAACGGAATCTATTAAATGAGAATGATCCCCTATTGGCATCAGGGAGCCAAAAATAGCCCAGCCGCCCCAGTTGAATCACCAGAGCTAGCACTGTGTCAGCGTTTCTATATAAACCAGGGTTTGCAAGGGGATTAGCTCACAGCCATAAAAAATTTGCTCCAGGCTGAAACTTGGCCTAAAGAAAATCTCAGCGCAGGAGTAGATACTGAAAAGAAAGCCAGCCAGACACCACCCCCAAGCCTCCCAAGGACAAGGGTGCCTCTGACCAGGACCTCTTATACTGGGGCTCTGTTGTCACCAGCATGTAAGAAGCCTGGTGATTTAGGGCACCACTTGGGGTTAATTCAAAATTTGGTCCTTTTTCTTCAAGACAAAAGAAGGCATATTTGCTGCTTGAGAGCTTCACATAGGCCTAAGTTTGAGAAAGTGTAATCTAAACGCTCCCTTTCCCTGTTGACAGCTAAATGTCAAGAAGAGTGAGATTTACCTAAGCAGGGAACCAGTGCTCGTGTTGATTCTTTGTACATTGTCGGGACAATGGGTGCTGTCTTCCACCCCAAATGAAAAGTTTCAAAAGCAAGGTCTGGGGACCTAATATATCATAAGGGAGAATAACTCCATATATGACACAGGTGTAGACAGTGGGGAAAGGATGTTTTGCTTTGGTTTGGTTTTTTCCCTTATGGATAGGCAGTTAGTCCATCATCATCTGTTAAATAAAGCTAGACCGCTCTGCACATCATACCATCTACAGCTTCCTGGTGAATTAAAGATCTAAATGAAAAAAATAAAACTATAAAAAGTATTAGAAGAAAATGTAAGAAAATGTAAATTGTAAATATGTAAATTCTGAGGGGCAAGGTCTTCTTAAAGAAGACATAAAAACCAAAGCCACAAAGAAAGAGAGGTTTTAACACATGACAACACAAAGTTTGAAATTTTTAGGTAGCCAGATTTATTATAGACAAA
This sequence comes from Aethalodelphis obliquidens, assembly GCF_003676395.1. Classification (NCBI taxonomy): domain Eukaryota; kingdom Metazoa; phylum Chordata; class Mammalia; order Artiodactyla; family Delphinidae; genus Aethalodelphis; species Aethalodelphis obliquidens. The sequence goes on from NW_020837948.1 coordinate 5,168,699, forward strand.
ATGAAAAGAATAGATGGGAGGAAAAATTTGTAAAACTTACGGCAAAGGGTTCATATCCTATCTCAATAAAGGACTTCTATGAATAAATAAGAAAAAGAAAGAATAGCAGAAAAAGAGGCAAAGGATATGAAAAGGCGATTTAAAGAGAAGGAAATGTGAATTGCCAGTAAGCAATGAAAAGATATGCAACTTTACTGGTAGTTAGGGAAATACAAATTAAAACAACAAATCTGACCCATTAGGGTGACAAAATTAAAATAGAATAGTAGCACCCAGTGCCGGTAAAAGTGTAGGGGAACAGGAGTGCTCATTCATTGCTAGGGTCTGATGAACTGCTACAACCTTTAGAAAAGATGTCTAGCACCACCTATTAACATTTAAAATACCTGCAATCTCACTTATAGGAATATGTCCTACAGGGCATATATATAAGAATGTTTATAGCAGCATTGTTTGGTAGGGCAGAAAGTATAATCAAAATGCATGTCCCTCAGTTAAAGTATTGAATAAATTGTGTTATGTTTATACCCTTGAATATAAATTATGCAGCTATCAGGGGAAAAAAGAATAAATAACATCATACATGTACTAACAGAAAAACGCCATGATGAATTTTTTCCTTTTTAATTACTTATATGTTATAATGCAGTGTCCTTTAACATCTATTGTTTTATTACTCAGTCTCTTTTTCTTTATTTTTCCTTTACATTAATTAATCTTTTAAAGAGTTATCCATGGGGGACTTCCCTGGTGGCGCAGTGGTTAAGAATCTGCCTGCAAGTGCAGGGGACACGGGTTCGAGCCCTGGTCCGGGAAGATCCCACATGCTGCGGAGCAACTAAGCCCGTGCGCCGCAACTACTGAGCCTGTGCTCTAGAGCCCGCGAGCCACAACTACTGAGCCCACGAGCCACTACTCAGCCCACGTGCCAAAACTACTGAAGCCCGCAGGCATAGAGCCCGTGCTCCGCAACAAGAGAAGCCACTACAGTGAGAAGCTCGCGCACCACAGCAAAGAGTAGCCCCCACTTACTACAGCTAGAGAAAGCCTGTGCGCAGCAACGAAGACCCAACACAACTAAAAATAAATAAATAAATTAATTAATTAATTAAAAAAGAGTTATCCATGAATGTCAGAAGGTTTGAATTTGCCTATGTCCCTTACTGATAAAGGAGGCTTTTCTCAGCAAATTTACTAGCTAACACAAGACCACGATGTGGTGTTAATTAAAAAGCAATGTCAAGATAGAGTACTTTGTTTAGTATGAGCCAGATTTTCTTTTTAACGATAAATAAATAATTTAAAATAGGAAAGTTTAAAATTCCAATATACGTGTATTCGTACATTTTAATTTAAGTTTGTCTGTGCATGGAGAGAGGTGTAGATGGAATTACCCTATCCTGTTAGGACTGATAACCTCAGAGGAATGGGATTGGAAGCGGGACCCAAGAACTATTAACTTTTTCTACATACAACTCTGAATTGTTTGGGTTTTTTAGAGCAAACATATATTACACTTATAATATTTTTAAGTAGAAAAAATTTTAATCGCTCCAAAGACAAAGTTCTTTGGTAAAGCGGAAGTGATAGCTGAACCTCAAGACATGCTTAATGGAGTGTACTAATTAATACTATGGCATGGTCAGAGAAGCAGCACCGCCCCTGAACTCAGGGAGCTCACAGACAAGTCAGGAGGACAAAATACATGAAACCCTTAGAAACAACTTTAAAATCCACAGAGGTTCAGGGGCAGACAGGATCTGGGGTGTTCACGGAGGGCTTCATGGTGGAGGTTTCCAAGGCTTTGAGAATGCAAGGTCTTGGATAAATGGAGGATTAGGGAGCACAAGAGCAGCAGCAGCACAAACAAAAGTCCCTGGCTGTGAATGAGCCTGGTCATGAGAGGCTGGGGTCTAGGAAAGAGCCTGGCACTCAGTAGATGCTCAGAAGTGCTTCCTGAGCTCTGCCTGCTGCACCTCCTTCTCTTCAGAAGGTGGCACTGGTCAACGAGAGTCTGCACATCAGCCTGAACACTGCCTCTGCAAAGGACAGGTTTTGGTTTCCCTTCCAAGGAGCGGTTCTGTGGGGAATGATTCACAGCCAGACTGCTCTCTGCCCCAAGTGCTGAGCCAAAGGCAGCCTCTCCAAAGTCTGGGAGCCCCACCAGGGAGCAGAGGCTCACCTCTGGGGTCACAGAGTGGTATTCATGCCACGCCCAGGTCGGTTCCCATCGCCACCCCCGCCTCAAGTGAACCCGCCTCACTGGGAAGCACACAGATGGCGGCTGCTGTCTTCCCAGCTGGTTTCTAAGCTGCTTGAGGGCAGCGAGCGACCAGCTCTGCCTGGCCTCACGCTCCTTTGTCAGAGGCTTCGATGAGTAAATGACAAGCTCATGTTGGTTTGCACAGTTGGCCTTTGTTGCAGAAGCATCTGGCTTCCCACCTTGCTGTCTTGCAGAATGATAACACTACCAGGGGTTGGAAGGAGAGAGCTAGGATCTGGAGTTTACAAGACTGATAAACAAAGTTTTGTTTTGAGAGGCCAAATGAAAATAGTGACCCATACCAATATTCTTAAGCGAGTATTTGGAGAAGGAAGAGGACAGGCTGCACATTATTTCCATCGGGGAAGGAGGAAAGAGGGTAATTTGCAAAATATTTTCATCGCAGGCATAAGCAGTTGGGCTATTTTATGTGATTTCTAAAGGAGGAATAAGCAAGGAGCGTGGTTTTCCCACAGGCACATCGTTAGCTGAAAAGGGTGACACTTTATTTTGTTTCAAGCCCAGGAATGTCCTGGTTGGGTTTATACTCCTAGTCTACTCAGGGATAGCAAAGCCAGCTCTGAAGAGAGAAGCGTCCCTCCCTGCCAGTTCCTTTTCTCAGCCCTCAGATGGTTCATCCCCATCCATGTCCGGTCTGTGACCAGTGGTGTTCACTTGGTCCTGCTCAGCCTGTACTCATTCACTGTCCTGAGAGTGTGGGGCAAGGACACACATGATTTCCCAGATGTGCAACTGAGGGTTCTTCCAACCCAATTCCTCGTTAATTCTGTCCAGCTTTATCCCTAGCTACATCCATAGCTGGGTGCAAGGCCTTGGGTACCAGGGCAGGTATGGCTCCTGCTCTCATGGACTTGGAGCTGGCAACCTTCAATCTGAGACTCACAGCTTCCCTCCCAGAACCCACAGGAATGATGACACCTTCCTCCTTCTGGGGCAATCGTCGCTTCTTTCAGAACCCAAAGGGGCTGACTCCCTACCTTGGTTTCAAAATCTTTGATTTTAAAAATCTTCCCTTTCTGCTCAGAGGAAGTGAGCTTCCTTCATTCATTCCACCAATGTTTAGTGAGTGTTTCTTTAGCGAATGCTTTAGCTGTGATCTACAGGGTGGGCATATTGTAGGGAACAAAATGGAAAAAAAAAAAATCTCTACCCCAGTGGGGCTTAAATTTTAGGGGCAGAAGTAGAAGAAAAACTAATTAATAAATAAGTCATTTTGCCAAATGCTGTAAGGGAAGCAGGAGCAGGGTGTGCTCCTGGGATAGGGGAAGGGGGTATATTAAATAGGGTGGTCAGCGAGGTTCCCTCTCAGCTCCCGCATGCTCAGCCTTTATCTTCTTGCTGAGATGGTATTATTATGGTTCCCAAATGTTTGAAGTTCGAGTGAAGAGTTCATCTGTAATGGGATTATCTCCGGCCCTGTTTGCTTTCATTACAGTCCCACTCTCTCCGAGCATGAGAATCTAACCTTACCGAAAGCATATTTTGGTAATCTGATATAAACTAAATTTAAACTTTGACCTCCAACAATAAAAATGCTACTTTCCCCCTCTGCAGACCTGAAATTCAGATTAAGGGCCTGCCAGCTTCACTTTCCGGGTTTCTAACTGACTTCTAATTAGATTCTGAGCGTTACTCAGAAGAGGCCGAGCACAGGCCCAGGCCCACGCGCTGGCCTGGGTTTTCCTCATTCCCATCAGAAGTCGGATGCCACTCTGAACTTTCCCGTACCTTTTCCTCCAGCTCCTGTTTTGTGGTATCGTCGCAGAGTAGCAAGTTAGCGCTGAAAACTCAAAATGAAATTGCTGTCTTAAACCATGTTGCAAATGGGCTCCAATTCCCGTTTTGCACCAACTGCTTTAATCCTGGTGTGGATAAAGGTTAAGTATGAGCTTACTCCAATCTGCCCCCACGTCATGTTCTAATTCCTATAGGTTATCTTATTTAGAAATTAAGGCAAGCCAACTCCACGTGGGGGCCACCCGCTGCTCCGGCTGCTCCCTGCGTCTGAGATCTCTGCAGCCTCACTTGCCACCTGCCCATGAACCATTGCATTTTTTAGAGGCTGACATGCATATGCTCAGGTTCGCTAGCCACAAAATTAAAACCTTACTTTTTCCTTTTCCTTTTTTAAAGAGAGAGCTTAAATAAGTTTCACAGTCTGGACCAGAATAAGCAACTAAAAATTCAAATTCAGAGATGTCCCACATTAATAACTGTTCACCGAGGAAGCATTTCCTGTTTATACGTTGAGCTAATGAGAATCCATCACCCCTGTCAAATACACTGAACACCAAATTCAAATGTCAAACCAAATGTAAGAGGTCACACATTTCCTTTGCTAACTAAAAGTGTAATTCATAAATATTATTGCTACCAAACTCTCCATCTACAACATTTGTTTAGAAATATGCACATGTAATATAAATTGTGATTAAGTTAAATGGGTATATTATTTCCTGTTCTAAGGGCTAACAGCACCATGAATTATGCTTTACTGCAAAGAAGGCTCAAGTCACAAGCAGTTCTGACTGAGCACAGCCCCATATTTTACACCCCCAGGTTGGTTTTTGCACGTTCATTCATAAATACTTTACATTACCCAGCCTTGCTGATAACTTTCACTTCTGCTGCCTTATAAAATAGCTCTTATTACTGAAAAGGTCAGCTAAATGGACATAAACTTTGAGTCTAGCTACGTGTAAAAATAAAAGTGGAAAAACAAAAAAGATTTACGAAGCCTGGGTCTTCACTTACCTCTGTAAGCATAATACCAGAATCCAAATTAAACTGAAACTTCGCATCTGTGCCATGATTTAGTGAGATGGGAATTGTTAGCACGAGAAGGAACAACCCAGATTTTTAACTTCCAAAGTGTATGCCAGGGAGCAGAAAAACAAGTAGGGAAGCAATCTTTCGTTCCGTTTTTGTCTACAAATAAAATTTAACTCACGTCCTTAGGTTTAAAAACATGTAAACAAATTAAAATTTATATTATTTTAGGAAAACAAAATTTACTCTAGCAAGGAAAACATGGGAAGCAGAACAAACAGAAATATACTCTCACCTAAGAACCTGATAGGGAACCATCCTCATTTCACTTTAATAAAAGGATGGGAAAAGGAGAACCCAGAATCAAAACTGACCCTGACCAGTTCAGGAAAGGAGTGTAGTTTTACTCCACAGTCAATGAAAACTATCACCAAAGACCAAAAAAGCAAGGAGAGCAAGCAAATAAACCCTACCCTTCCCAGCCTAGGTTGAGAGGTTTGTTCCCACAGGCAGGATGGAGGGCTTAGCCCCAAATCTCTGCAAGGCCTCTGAGCCTCCTTCCCTTGGGGGCCAGGTCCCCCTGCCCCCTCCTCCTCTAGGCTAAGCCACGTGGAGGAGGAAGGTGGGTTAGATGCTCCTCAGCGGAGCTCTGAGTCACCATTGTTTTCCAAACCCTTCCCAAGGGGAGCCAACCTGACGCCAATCATGCCAGAGAATTCTGCAATGAAACCGAATCTTTGATGTCACAGATTGGTGAGAGGGATACATTGGGCTCCTCAAAGAGATAACCAAGACGACTCACCAGCTTCTGAACTCTGGTGAACAGTGTTTCATAAACTCCAGATTCAGCAGCAGATAATATACAGATACCACTGAAGTTCATTTCTGTGGACACTGTGCCCATTCACCATGAGGCAGGCGGAGGCTGCCTCTCACCTGCAACCCAGCCTCGCCTCCCCGCAAATGAAGGCTGAGTGAGCAGATCTGGGTTTGAGAATAGCTGCTGCTAGAGAACAGGCTTAAAGGATGTAGCTCTTGTGAAATAGTTCAAATTAGGTTTCCAATACTTGGTTTTTTTTTTTCATTTTTACAATATAAAGTTTATTAGATCATAATGTTGTCTGAATTTACCACCTTTGTCAAAAGTGAACTCAGGGCTTCCCTGGTGGCACAGAGGTTAAGAATCCGCCTGCCAATGCAGGGGACACGGGTTCGAGCCCTGGTCCGGGAAGATCCCACATGCCGTGGAGCAACTAAGCCCGTGAGCCACAACTACTGAGCCTCTGCTCTAGAGCCTGCGAGCCACAACTTGTGAAGCCTGTGTGCCTAGAGCCCATGCTCCGCAACAAGAGAAGCCACCGCAGTGAGAAGCCTGAGCACCGCAATGAAGAGTAGCCCCCGCTCGCCGCAACTAGAGAAAGCCTGTGCACAGCAACAAAGACCCAACTCAGCCCAAAATAAATAAATTTATTTATTTAAAAAAAAGTGAACTCAAAGCTTCCAATAGTTTTATCATAGCATTTTCCCATCAAAATATAATAGTTATATCATTGGGTTATTTTAAATATAATACTTTCAAATCTGCTAACTGGGATTTGAAGTCCAGTGAAAGAAAATGATTTTTTATCCCCCATTTTTTTATTAGTATATAATTTACAGAAAGTGAAATGCTCAGGTTTTAAGTGTTTTGTTCAATCCATCCGGAAGAATATATACAAAGACATGGAACATTTCTCTCATCCAGAAAGTTCCCCACACCTCTTCTCAATTTTCCACCCCCAGAATCAACTGCTTATCTGATTCCTATCACCATAGGTTAGTTTTTCCTACTCTAGAATTTCTTGTAAATCGACCACATAGTACACATATTTTTGTAACCAGCTTCATTCACTCAGCATGGTTTTGAGATTCACCCATGATACTGTGTGTATTGGAAACTCCTTCCTTTATATTACTTGGTATTGTCATGACTGTACCACAGTGTGTTTATCCATTCATTCTTTGCTGGTGGACACCTGGGCTGTCTTCCAGTTTCAGAATTTTATGAATAAAGTTGCTATGAACATTTCTATGAAAAATTTTTGTGAAAATGTATTTTCATTTTTCTCAGGGAAATATCTAAAAGTGGAATTGCTAGGTCACAGGATACATGTATTTTTAACTTTTTAAGAAGGTGCCAGTTTTCCAAAGTGGTTATATCATTTTATACTCCCACCAGCAATGCCGGAGAATTCCAGTCCCTCCACATCCTCTCTCACATTTCACATTGTCAATTTTTTTCACTTTAACCCTTTCAGTGGATAACCTCTAGTGCATAACTACCAGTAACTCACTGTAACTTTAACTTGCATTTCCCTGAAACCTAATGATGTTGAACACTTTTTCAGGTGCATACTTTTTCAGGTGATATACACTTGAATATCTTCTTTAGTGACGTTTCTACTAAAATTGTTTTGGCCCATTTTTAATTGAATTGTCTTTTTACTGTTGAATCGTAAGAGTTTTTATACTCTGGATGCAAGTCTTCTGTCAGACATACGTGTCAGCCTATTCATTTCCTTAACAATGTCTTTTGATGAGCCTCAATTTAGTATTTTGATGAAATCCAGTTTACCAAGTTTTGCTTTTATGGCCTGTGTTTTCTGTGACCTCTCTAAGAAATCTTTGTCTACCCTAAGTTCACAAAAACTCTCTTATTTTTTTTTCTAGGCATTTTATTGCTTTAGCTTTTATGTTTAGGTCAATGACCTATATTGAATTGATTTTTATAGATGATTAGAGATAGAAGCCAAGGTTGTTTTTTTTTTTTTTTCCCAAATGGATAACCAATTGTTCCCATACAATTTGTTGAAGAGATTTTCTTTCCCTATTGAATTTCCTTGATACTGTCGTCAAAAATCTTTGGACCATATATCTGTAGGTCTATGTATAGACTCCATTCTGTTCCACTTAACCATTTATCCATTCTTCATCAATACTACCCTGTCTTGATTACTATAGCTGTGTAGTCAGTCTTGTAATAAGGTACAGTAAGTCTTCCAAATTTGTTTTACCTTTTTAATATTGTTCGGTTATTATAGGCCTTTTTGTCTTTCCATATAAATTCTAAAACCACTTTGTCAAAGGAAAAAATGCCCACTTTGTGGGCTTTCAGTTGGGATTGACCAATTTGGGAGAATTGACATTTTAATAATAGCGAGTCTTCCAATTCATAAACTTGGTACATTTCTTCATTTATTTAGATCTTCTCAAATTTCTGTCAGCAATGTTCTATAGTTTCAGTCTTATGCATCTTTCATTAAATTTATCCCTAAGTATTTGATTTTTATGCTATAGTAAATGTTATTTAAAAACTTTCAATGTCGACTGTTCATTTCTAGTATGTGGAACCATAACTTTGTTATATCTTTCACTGTTGCAAAATAAATTATTATTTCTACTCATTTTTTTAAAAAATCCTTAGGAGTTTCTTTGTACAAAATCATGTCACCTGTAAGTAAAGACAATTTTCCTTCTTCCTTTCCAATCTGTATGTCCTTTATTTCTTTCGCTTATATCATTGCCTTGTCTAAGACTTCCAGTAAAGTGTTGAATAAAAGTTGTAAAAGAGTCATCCTCACTTAGTCTTCAACCTCTGAAAGAAAGAATTCAGTCACCAGTAAGTATGTCAGCTGTAGGTTTTTTGTAGATGCTATTTGTCAGGTTGAGAAAGCTCCCTTTTGTGCCTAGTTTGCTGAGTCTTTGCATGAATAGATGTCTAAATTCATCCATAGCTTTTTCTGCATCTATGGAAATATTATTTTCTTCTGTAGTTAATGTGGTGAATTATACTGATTGATTTTTAATATTATATCAACTTTACATTCCTGGGATGGACTCTACACTTTTCTATACATTGTTGATTGCATTCGCTAACATTTTCTTAAAGATTTTTATACCTATGCTAATGCGGGACTTTGCTCTGTAATTTTCTTTTCTTGTAATGTCCTTGTCTGGTATTGGCATCAAAGGAATGCTGTACTCAAAATAAGTTAGGAAGTGTTCCCTAATATTCTATTTTCTGGAAGAGTTTGTGTAAAATTGATATTAGTTCTTCCTTAAATACTGGAAAGAATTCACCAGAAAAATTATCTGAGCCTGGACATTTGTTTGTGGGAAGTTGTTTCATTACCAAATCAATGTCTTTAGCGAATATAGGGTTTAGATTTGTTGTTGCTTCTTGTGTCAGTTTTGTAAGCTATGTTTTTCAAGTAATGTGTCCCTTTCATCCCAGTCACTGATGACTTGGATTTTTTTGAATGTTGGATATTTTGTAGAAATTGGATGTTCTGTAGAACTACTGCTGTAGAGTTGTTCATAACATCACCTCTTTACCCTTTTAATGTCTTTAGTAATGGCCCCCTTTTATTCCTGGTATTAATAATTTGTGTCTTCTCACTTTTTCCTTTTTATAATTTTTTGTTGTGGTTAAAAAATACATAACATAAAATTTACCCTCAGAACCATTTCTAAGTCTATAGTTCAACAGTGTTAAGTATATTCACATTGTTGTATAACCAATCTCCAGAATTTTTCATCTTGCAAAACTGAAATTCTTTATCCATTAAATAATAAATTTTCCTAGGTGTTTATCAATTTTATTCATCTTTTTAACAAACCAACATTAGTCTTTGCTGATTTTCTCTATTATTTGTTTTCTATTTCATTGATTTCCACTCTTATTTGGGTTTAATTAGCTCAGCTCTTGTTAACTTTTAAGGTGCAAGCAAAGGTAATTGATCTTGCACCCTTATTTCCTAAGATAAGCATTTAAAGCTATACATTTCCCTTTAAAAATTATGCATCCCACAAATGTTGATGTCATCCTTTCATTATCATTAGTTTTAAAATATTTTCTAATTTCCCTGTGACTCCTTCTTTGACTCATGGATTATTTAGTCCTATACTGTTTAATTTCCAAATATTTGAAGAATTTTGTATGTATCTTGTTGTCACTGATTTCTACTTTAATTCTATTTCGTTCAGAGAACATACTTAGAAATTCAATGCTTATAAATTTATTTAGATTTGTTTTATGGTTTGGTTTATAGTCTATGTTGAGGAATGCTCCATGTACACTTGAGAAGTACGTGCATTTTGCTTTTGTTGGGTGGAGTGTTGGATAAATGTAAATTAGATCAGGTTATTGGCATTGTTCAAATTTTCCATATAGTCACCAATCTTTCAATATATCAATTGCAAAGAGAAGGGTCTTAAATTCCTCGGCTGTGATTCAGCTTTAGTTCTGTCAATTTTTGTTTCATGTATTTCGGAGCTTTGTTATTAGGGACAAATTTTAGATTTTTATATCTTCTTGATTAATTAACACTTAATGCCACTATAAAATGCACCTTTTATCTTTGTATCATCTTGAAGTCTGCTCATTCTGATATTAGTATTGCTTCAACTGTTTTCTTACGCCCAGTGTTTGCATGGTATCTTTTCCCAATCTTTTACCTTCCTTCTATTTGTGACTTTATATTTAAAGTGTATTTCTTATAAACCACATATGGTTGGGTCTTGCATTCTTACCCAATCTGACAATCCCTGCTTTTTAATTGGGAAGGTTAATCCATTTACATATAATTCAATTATTTATATACTTTGATTTTTTAAAATAAATTTATATATTTACTTATTTTTAGCTGTGTTGGGTCTTCGTTGCTGCGCACGGGCTTTCTCTAGTTGCCGTGAGTGGGGGCTACTCCTTGTCGCGGTGTATGGGCTTCTCATTGCGGTGGCTTCTCTTGTTGCGAAGCATGGGCTCTAGGTGCACGGGCTTCAGTAATTGTGGCACACGGACTCAGTAGTTGTGTCTCTCGGGCTCTAGAGCGCAGGCTCAGTAGTTGTGGCACACAGGCTTAGTTGCTCCGCGGCATGTGGGATCTTCCCGGACCAGGGCTGGAACCCATGTCCCCTGCATTGGCAGGCGGATTCTTAACCACTGCGCCACCGGGGAAGCCTCAATACTTTGATTTTAAATGTACCAAATTTGGATTTGATTCTTACTAGTCCTTTACACCCTTTGTTTTCCTGTTACTCCTACCCTGAATTTTTGTAATGAAACAAATATTGTTAGTATTTCATTTCACTTCCCCTATTGACATGCTAGGCATGCTTATTTGTACCATATTTTAACGATTTCTCTAGAGATTACATGTTTGCCTTTAATCTATCAGTTAACTTGCAAAAAATATTTTACTACTTCCTGCATAGTTTAAGAACTAATAACGGTATATTTCCAATTACAACACTTCCACCCCTTATGCTCTTAGTCACCACAGGTTTTAGTTCTAAAAGACTATAAACCTCCATATTCCTTTGTTATTGTTTTTACTTTAACTGACCAATTATCTTTAAAGAGTTTTAAAGGTACTTTTAATTTATAGACCTATTCACTCTTTCTGGGGTTCTTCATTCATACCAGTCCTTTCTGTAGGAACAGGTTTTCTTCTGAAATCATTTTCTTTTAGCCTATAGAACTGCTTTTAGCATTTTCTGCTCTTCTGGAGATGGATTCTTTCAGCTTTGGTTTGTGTGAATATGTCTTTATTTCGTTTCTGAAGTATATTTTCACTGGATATAGGTTTCCAGGTTGACAAGTTTTGTTTGTTTTTCCATGCAGCACTCTAAAGACGACATTCCATTGCCTCTGACCTCTATTATTTATGATGAAAAGTCAATTACCATTCTTGTCACTGTTCTTCTATGTCTATGATAAATCTAACAGAAATATTTTATCCTTATCCTTTTCCAGCAATATGACTACGATTCCAACTGAGATTCTCCAAGCTTCTTAGACCTTTGGTGGCTTGATTTTTTTTTTTTTTCCATTAGTTGGGAAAATGTTTGGTCCCTATCTCTTCAAATATTTTTTTCTGCCGTTTTCTCTCTCACCTTCTTTTTCTAGGATTCCAATTACAAGTGTGTTCGACGTTTTGGTGTTATCCCTTAGATTGCAAACGCTCTGTTTCATTTTTTTACTCTTTTTGTTTCAGTTTGGATGATTTCTATTACATGTCTTTACTGATTCTTTCCTCTGTTGTATCCAATTTCCTAAATTCACCAACAGAATTTTCATGCCTGACATCCTGTTTTTCATTTCCAGTATTTCCATTTAGATCTTTTTTTTATACTTTTCATACCTCTGCAAAAATTCTCTATCTGTTCATCCATGTTGCCCACGATTCCCACCTGATCCTTTAACACATTTATGACAGTTATTTTACAGTCTCTGTCTGATAATTCCTCAAGGGTGAAGGTCTCTCAACACTCCTACCCTCTCCCAGTGGCAAATAACTTCTGCCTCTTATTCCTGAAAGGTCAGGAAATGGGAGAGTTTTTATTGGTTCTCCTGCTTTAACTACAGACTCGGGCAGGTCCTGTGTACCTGCACCACAGAGAGTTTTCTCTCTGTTCTCCTGTCCTGCCCCCAATCTTCCTTGTGAGCACTCAGTAGAAGCCCATGGACAAAAGTAAGTAGGAAGATACCTCTTGGGTCTGGGGCTTCCAAGAATTCTAAACTGTTATGCTAGCCCACACTTGGCTCTTAAAAGTTCATTCCAACTTCAGCTGTTTTCTTCTCACTTGCTTCTATGATGGCTACCTCTTCTTCCTGCAGCTCAGCACATGGTGAAACAATCACGTGTCCCATCTCTTCTTGGAGGGGCTGTCACCCTTTGGATTTTAATTCATCAGTTTACCCTGTGTCCTGAGCTCTCTGACACACTTAAAAATACATGATTTTGTAAACAGTCTGGCTTGTTCTTACTGTTAGGGTGCAACGTTCTCTTGCAACTGTTTACAGCCCATGCAAAAGTCCTCATTAAATATGAATATGAGTAACTAATAATCTCTCGCTTTGGGTATGTATTTATAAGATTTTTGACACAAATTCACTTTTTGTACATTTATTCTTTTCTAGTGAAATTGTAATAAAATCTTACCCTTTTCCTTTAGTCCCACAGCTCCTTGCACATAGAGCTTACGAACAGTGATGGGGTAAAGAATTTGTGTGCAAAGAGGGAAGAGATATGGGAACATATGTATATGTATAACGGATTCACTTTGTTATAAAGCAGAAACTAACACACCATTGTAAAGCAATTATACTCCAATAAAGATGTAAAAATAAATAAATAAATACTTTAAAGAAAAAAAGAATTTGTGTGCAATCAATGAAGGAATGGCTAACATTAGAATAACTATAACAACAAACATCTGGGCACACAGCAGGTAAAACAGGCACTATCTTATATATGCATGATTTTATTTGTCACAACTCAATGAACTAGACACTGTTTTCCAGATGAGGAAATTCACATTCAGAGGAATAAAATGACTTGACCAAGGCCACATAGCTGATAACTAGAGAAACCAAGACCTGAATCAAAGCAGTCTGGATTCTGGAGTCTACTCTTTACCCCCATTTCATAAAAGAGTGAGTGAGAGGTTAAATATTGACTTAAACTAAATTTTCTTATGCCGATGATCTGACATCTAAGTTCTGACTAATTCATATAGCTCTCCATACACCCAAGGTCAGAGCAACACGCACATACACAACCGTTTTTTCACACAAATCCTCCACAAGTGCCACTCCCACATTTCATGTCACCAGAATGCCCTCCCATCGCCCTACTGTCTTCAGGAGAACACTCTTTCCAGTCCACCCACCCAATATAACGGGCAGAAGGCCAAGACTGGATGGAGGTTTGCAGAGTGTGGCAGCAGAGCAGTGGCCCTAAGTAGGACGAGCCTGCAGATGAGTCCTTGGGCAAATGCAGAGGGAAGACAGGACTGGCCAGTGAGAGCCCCTGAGGCCCTGGGGGGCCTCCACAGACAGCCTGACTTGAGGAGGGAGTGGGGAGCCCCAGTGCACTGTGGGTCATCAACTAATGGATCTGAAGGCCAAACCCACGATCTTAAGGAACTGGAAGGAAAACTTCATGTAACTACATTTACAATTTAGCAGCATAACTTCCCTGACAGTCTGTCTAGAATAGGGCTTGCTTTTCTTGAAGCAATCCCTTGGCTGTTCAAAGGAAGACTTTGCCGGGTCACTTTAAAAACTAGAGACATTGCCATTAGGGGCAAAGAGATCAAAAGCACCTTAATCTCCTCTATCAGCGGGCCAGCCACTTACCAAGTCTGAGAATGTTCCCCACGTGCTGCTTCCTGAGCCTGCCTGACAGTCCCTGGGATTGGTACCTTGGATCTTGGAAAACAGAAATATGGTTTTACTTATGCAGGTCTCTATCTCTGGGAGATGCATGGAATGATAACACAATGGCCCAGTCATCTCCCACCCCAATGGCTGCAAAACGGTATTACAGAATTCATAATTGGAATAGCTGTGGTTGCTTTCTTTAAAGAGGGATCAAAACGTTGAAATCCATCCAAGAGCACTGCTCGTGTAACCTGAGAATGGGTAGCATTCAGTGTTGGAGCACACACAAGGCACTTGCCTTCATGTCCTTGAGAAAGACACCCTCAGCGTTCCTCAGCATGGCCCACTTGGGCAGCACTGCTTGTACAAGAGGCTGGTATCGCAGGCGTACCTGTTCTAGGCGCTCTCTTATACCACTAGGTTGCTACAAATTAAGGTTGCATGAATAGAAGTGCACTTCCAAGAACAGAGGAGGTGAGGCCCTTCTTGCTTCTGTATGGCTAACTTGTACAAGGTGTACTGCATTCTGAACCCTTGCACCTTAAGGTGGACTTTGTCCAAATAGAGTGAGCCCTGTGGAGGGGCACTCAGGATGAGGGGAGTTCTGTGGCCAGGACATAAAAAGCCGTTAAACAGTCAGGATGCATTTAGCCTGCTTATGTTTTTTCTCTCTGCTCTGATGATTAGCACTCTACCTCATGCTCAAACCTCTCTCACTCTGTACTCAAATCTCACATGTACTGATCCTTCTTCCTCAGCTAAACCTTGGGCTCCTCGACAGCAGGGATGATGGGTGGTTAACACACAACACCTGACATGCTCAAGAAATATTTGTTGAATGAATGAATGAATAAATAAATAGACAAACAAAAGGGCTGCCTTGGAAGGATGGATTCCTACCTGCCAGTATCTTTACTCAAAGAGCAAGCCATCCCACCCGTCCCTGGGATGACGGGAAGACCCTGGCCTGCCGATGGAAGCGGCTAATGACATTCCACCTGCCTCCCAAAGAGATGCCAGGGGCTGAAGGATCAGGCTTCTCCAGAATGTATAAGCAAGTGGGGCTCCGGCTATAGAAAGCATAATAATGAATACCAAATTGGAGGAAGTCAAAGATAGGGCTTCCCTGGTGGCGCAGTGGTTGAGAGTCCGCCTGCTGATGCAGGGGACGCGGGTTCGTGCCCCCATCTGGGAAGATCCCACATGTCGCGGAGTGGCTGGGCCCGTGAGCCATGGCCGCTGAGCCTGCGCGTCTGGAGCCTGTGCTCCACAATGGGAGAGGCCACAACAGTTAGAGGCCTGCGTACCGCAAAAAAAAAAAAAAGATAGGGTCAAAGTGGAGTCATGAAGCTGTGGGACCTCAGGCAAACTGCTTTGCCCTTCTGTGTCTTTGTTTCCTTTTGTTGTCAAATGGCTAAAATCATGGCTAGTTCACAAGTGTTGCTGGGAGAATCAAGTGAACTGCTGCCAGTAAAGGGCACGTTGAAAACAATGGAGAGCCCTAAATAGGTAAGGGAGAAAACAGTGACAACAACAGAGATAACTGGCATCCTGGGGGAGGGGTGGTCTGGCCTAAGACACGGTGTGGGAAGGTGCAGGGAGAGTTCTGGAGCTCATTGGGCCCAAAGTGCTCGAGTCCTTCACTTACGGGCAGCCTCCCAGGACATCTGGGCTGACTATTGGAACCCAGCCAGGAGGCTGGCAGTGAAGGGGAGGCTAAGGGCGTCTCTGCATAGGGGCAGAAGGGCACTGTGCCATGGTCTGCACATCCAGGACAGGTGGACAAAGCTCATTACTGTTGCTCTATTGTTACCGACACAACACTGAGAATACACCCAGCCCCGCGTAATTGTGGTCCCCTCTTGCCTTGGCCACTAGGAGTCTCAGAATCTAATTTGTAGCCTACCCCCAGTAAGAGCACTGGACCCGTGGGTTTTTTTTTTCTTCACACCTCTCCTATGAGACTGTAAGTTCTAGGAGAGCAGGAACTGTGGCTGTTCGGTTCACTGCTCTACCTACACAGCCAGGCACACAATCAATACTCAACAGAGACTTGTCAAACGACCAGTCGCACCCGTTTCCTTACCCTTCTTTTCCCTTTGCCCCAGTTTCTTCCCTTATTTAATGTTTATCCTGTAACAGCAGCTATATTTCTGAAACCACCTCAGATGCCCTTCTGTACAAGGTGGGGTGCAAGCAGATACATAAGAAAAAGAGGACACAACAAATAAAGAATCCGTGGACGCGTCAGTCACCCCAGCGGCTTATGTAACACAGCTCCACTGACCTTTCCCGCTCCCTCCCAGAGGCAGCGCTGGCGGGTACGGGCACAGAAGGCGCTGGTTCTGAAGTTCAGCTCTGTCCTTAGGAGGCCCTCCTACCAGGCTGCTCTCAGAGATTATGTTACCTCCAGGCCCAGCTGAAAAGTTGCCTAGCAACACTCATCGGACTCCTCACCTCTAAATCCCTCATTTGTGTCTTACATGTACACAGTGCGGTGTTAGCGTGACCCTGAGCACAACTCCCCATCTACAACAGGCTGCTCTTCCTGCATTGCCAGAACCTTCTTCTGTGTCTGGCCTACCACTTCCAGCTGAGACCCCTGAGTTCCCGTCGGGCGTGAGCACCGAGGCAGGCAAGCAGACTGAGCTTCAAGACCCAAAGCCACCGGGTCTGATTAGCACAGGTAAGAAAGAAGCAAGGAGAAAGAGGAAAGATGAGCTGTAAGCCCACACGTGTCCCACCAACGCAGACCCCATCACCCCGAGAACTGCCTCCTTTGAGATTTTCTGCTCTCAGGAAAATGCTTTATTTTTCATCCAGAGGGTCCAAAACATGCAAGTGTGTAAATAAATGAAGTGTTGCTTAAGATCATGTCTAAACAGCATGCAAAAATAAATATCCTAACTCTAAAGGAAGACAGTGTGCAGTGTCCCATCTGGGGAAGCAGGAATACAAGGAGGAGTTTGGGAGAAATAGCTCTATGAGACCCAAATTGTATCTATGGCTTTCCAGAAGCCATGAAAAGAAGTTTCTTTTTGAGCAAAGAAGCCCAAACTCATAGACCCCCAAACATGGGCCAGAGGAGTAGACACGGGCCATCACCCGTTTCCTCGGGCTCTCAGCAACCTCTCCAGGCAACCTCCTCGTTGCCAGCGAGGATAGATTTCACCACGGCCTCTCTAGCTGCAGCTCCGGATTAACTACCAGGCAACTGTCAGCTACAAGAGTGTCCACAGGGAAACACTACTCTTTTCCCGTTACTCAAAGAGCAAGCCACATTTTCTTGTACTGGGTCTAAAACCAGTCAACTCCATCTGGCCTCTATCCCTCAGCCAAAAGTTAAAACAGTAAACATTACACACATAAAGAAGCAAAAGAGGAATTTAAGCTCTTTATGATGAAATGTATTTTTGATAGTGAAATGAAGAGCAGACAAGGGGAAAGGGTCACATCAAGACATTTGGGATGTGCTGGCCAATAGGTAGCCACTAGCCATACAGGTCTACTTAAGTTTAAATATAATAAAGTAAAATTAAACAGAAGTAAAATCTAGTCCTTTCATTGTACTGGTCACATTTCAAAAGCTCAGTAGACACGTGGCTAGTGACCACTGTGTCAGATGGATCAGATAGTAAAGAACATTTCCATCATTGTAATGTGCTGTGTAATAGCAGTGTAATAGCATTGCTCTGGACCATTCCAAGAGCAGGCGGTGGTCACAATGGTCCATCCCCAACATGGTGGACTCTGTCAACAGGCCCTGCTGGGTGCCCATATGCCCCCGATCAACAATTCTAAGCTGGTCCCTCAGTCTCAAAAAAAACCCCTACATCCAAAGTCCAAACACTTCTGGGAATTTTCCTAGTACCCTCAGTGCTGTGTCTCAACCAGACTTATCCCCTCGTGCCATCAAAAGTGACCTCGTGACTCATCTCTTGAGCCATACTTCCACACTGCTCTAGGGGTATAGTGGATGGAATGGTGGCCCTCCATAAGATATGTCCTCCTGGAACCTGTGAACTTATTTGGAGAAAGGGTCTTTGTGGATGCAATTAAGAAAAGACCATCCGGGGCTTCCCTGGTGGCGCGGTGGTTGAGAGTCCGCCTGCCGATGCAGGGGACGCGGGTTCGTGCCCCGGTCCGGGAAGATCCCACATGCCACAGAGCGGCTGGGCCCGTGAGCCATGGCCGCTGAGCCTGTGCGTCCGGAGCCTGTGCTCCGCAACGGGAGAGGCCACAACAGTGAGAGGCCCGCGTACCGCAAAAAAAAAAAAAGAAAAGAAAAGAAAAGAAAAGACCATCCTGGAATCATTCATCAACAGGCCCTAAGTCCAATGACTAGTATCTTTATAAGAAGAGGAGAAGATACAGACAGAAGAGGAGAAGGCCACATGAGGATAGAAGCAGAGACAAGTCACACAGCTCCAAGGCAAGGAAAGTCCAGGGCTGCCGGCAGCCACCAGAAGCTACAAGTGAGGCATGGAACAGATACTCCCTCAGAGCCTCTAGAAGGAACCAACCCTGCCAACACCTGGATTTTGAACTTCTGGCCTCCAGAACGGTGGAAGAATAAATTTCTGTTCTTTTAAGCCACTTCCTGGTGATTTGCTACAACAGCCCAAGGAAACAAATGCAAGGGGTGAATGGCAAATTATGACTGAATGGGTTTCCTCTCCCAGAGGAACCCACTCCTGGCCTGTGACTTGCAGCCTGGACCCACGGGCCCTCACTGAGCATGAGCAAAGGCAGGCTGAGCTGAGCCCTAACCCCAACAGTCCTGATTTGCACGTGCCAGAAAGAAGCACCTGCTGGTAATGACAGAATGATCTGAGGACAATGCAGCCTCCTCAAATGATGCCACACAGATGGCTGTGGTACCTCTCCCGCTGTCCTTCTCCACCGATAGCCTCCTCCTCCACACTGTGCCACGCCAGGCTGCACTCTGCCCCTTCTCTCCTGCGGGTCTCATTCCTACTCTTATTCCGAAGCTCATCTTAAAACCCACCCTCCCCAGGTGGGTTCCGAAGCTCCTTCAGACTGCCCCACCCCAGTGTGACAGCCGCACACCACGACAGAGGGGGCCCCGAGCGCTAGGGTTGACACAGCTGCGCCCTCACCGTGAGACCCCCGTCAGTCTGCCTTTTCATCTCTCGGGGCCTCACTATGCCCACCTGCAGCATGAGGGGCAAAGTTAGACTGTCTCGATGATTTCCAGCTCTCATGTGGCACATTCACCAGTTTGTACCATTATTCACCTTTTTTGCCTGGCATGCAACAGATATCAAATAATAGCAATGATATTAATGATAAAAACTAACATTTATGGAGCCAGACATGATGCTAAACGCTTTACATACATTATCACGTTTAATCAATATTCTTTGGATGGCTGGATGAATAGAAAGAGGGAGGAATGGGGCGGTGAGGGGGAGACTGCACTCTAATCCAGTACCAGACTCACCAAACCTGCTCCAGCAGAACGCTGCTCCTCTGGCTGGACCCAGCATGGAGCTCAATTTCCCACTAGGGGCTCAGTGATTATGGGGAGGGAACACCAAAGAACTTACAGAAAAGAGATGAGACTTAGGAAATCACTTGCATCTGAATAGGGCACCCTGATTCCTCATGGCCTGACCCCTCCTACCCCCGTCTTTGGACTGGAGGAACTTCTGAAAGGATGCAGTCCCAATTGAGAGCATACAGACAGTAACAGGATCTTTGCACAGATGCTGGCCTAGTGCATCTCTGAATTTCTTCTCCAGCCCACTGGTCTGAGTGCCTTGGAGCACAGGGACATGGGGACTCAGCACAGAACCATAAACCAGTAGGATTAACCCCCATGTCAACACCTGCTAGATGTCAGGGATCCTCTCGGTCACCTGAGAGCGTCTGAAGTGACGCATTCCCTGCCACCTTGGCCTGCTCCTCTGGGCTGCCACGTTGCACCTTCACTTGTTTACATCGAGTAACCTGAGCTCAGCGGGCCTGACCGAGGCGTGTTAGTCCTGACACGGCCCAGAGAGGCCAGGACGGCTGCTGTCGGCCTTGTTCTCATTACTCTGCAGGGAAGGGGCCTTGCTCGCGTTACCCCATCATTCAGGCACTGGGGCACAGGGCTGGCTCCCCAGGGGCTCAGCCGCTGGTTCCGAGGGCACAAGGTAAACCCTGGGAGGTCTTAGCAGCTCTTATCGCTGTCGAACCCTCAGGAACTTGCCGAATGTGAAGCATTTGCTTTCCTTCTCCCACAGGACCCCAGGGCAGGCGGCGGGGCCCCCTGGTGCACCTCGCGTTGCCAGAAGAGAGGCGCCTTGTGCTATTAGCTCAAATAAGGAAAATAATGCTAGGGAGATTGAATTTTCTGCAGACTTGTTTAACTTGGTGATTTCTGAGCGCTTGGCGCTGGCAGGCGTTGGGGAGTGGGCTGCCAGCCTGCGATCTATCAGCCGATTCTTGAGCATGTTCATAAGCTTATTAAATCAGCATGAGTCACTCTCTTTCCTTCCTCGCAAACATGAATCGCGAATCACCAAAGCCCAAGGAAAACACATGACTCAATAGTTTCTTTGGGGCCTAGAGTGTCTAGGGAGCAGGGAGAAGGGTGCTGTCAGCCCAAGGTCTGCCCCACCAGCAAGTGGAACCCCCAGGCAGGGCAGAGAGAACCGGCCAGGTGGAGCACCCAGACCACAGGTGTGGGCTGGGAAACACTCAGACCGGGGACCATCTCTGCCCTCACTGGCTCATTTGCTCCATCCTGCCTGTGCCAGGTGGCTGGCTGTGCAATGGGGCAGTCAGCCCAGAGCAGCACTGGCCCAGGCTCTACCTTCACAGAGCTTACGGTCTAGTAGAAGGTTTTTTGTTTTTTTTTAATAAATTTATTTATTTAGTTTTTGGCTGCATTGGGTCTTCACTGCTGCGCGCAGGCTTTCGCTAGTCGCGGCGAGCCAGGGCTACTCTTCGTTGCGGTGCACGGGCTTCTCGTCGCGGTGACTTCTCTTGTTGCGGAGCACGGGCTCTAGGCACGCGGGCTTCAGTAATTGTGGCATGCGGGATCAGTAGTTGTAGCTCGCGGGCTCTAGGCGCACAGGCTTCAGTAGTTGTGGCTCTCGGGCTCTAGAGCGCAGGCTCAGTAGCTATGGCGCACGGGCTTAGTTGCTCCGCGGCAAGTGGGATCCTCCCGGACCATGGATCGAACCCGTGTCCCCTGCATTGGCAGGCAGATTCTTAACCACTGAGCCACCAGGGAAGTCCCTAGTAGACGTTTTTGAAATGATTGAAACCCTGCTTCTATTTCTTTCCTAGCTGGGAAAGGTGGGGCAGATCAGTTTAACCTCTCTGAACCTCAGTTTCCCCATTCTAATGCCCACGCACAGAGCTGCAGTGAGGATTAAATAAATGAGCTCATATACATGAAGTCCCTCCCATGGTGCCTGGCCCATCTGACTTGCTCAATAGACATCTGCCATGTCTCTAGAAAGAAGGGAGTGACGCGTGACATCCTGTGAAAACCAGGCGGCCCTCTACCAGTCCCTACCGACCTTCCTGGTTGTACACCAGGCTCGGTCCCCTGGGGGCAGTGTGCTCGCACCCCCCGCAGCTCTGGCTGCAGAGGGCAGCTCCATCCTGGGTCTCCCGCCCGGGACTCCTGCCCCCTGGAGCCTCAGCACTTGTTTCAGGTCACCCTTCCTGGCAATCTATAGCAGTATTTCTTTCTCTGCAGCCTTTCTCATCTGGTCTTTTGGCCAGTAGGTCCTGACCACACTCTCGGCCTCCGGCCCTCACCTCTCTCCAAAGAAACCAAGATGGCAATGAGCAGCTTCCCCCCCATGGCCCGGGTCAGCCCACCACCCTTGCCCACTCTCCCCCAGAACAAGGTCCAAAGACTCAAGTCTCCCCCTTTACTGCCCATGCTGGGCTCTCCTCCTTCCCCTGCAAACTTCTCTTCTGGACTCTCAGTTTTCAGTCCCAGGCCCCGAAACATCACCTTCAGGGTGGCCACCTCCAGAGCGAGGCTGTGCACTGCCCAGTCCGGGCAGGGAAGGGAGATATTTGCGAGCATGACAGCGTCTGGGCCCCTCCTGGGCCTGAGCCACAACACAGCCCTGTGCCCGCTGCAGGCGGATCTGCACAGCTGGTCAGCACTGCTGAAGCCCTCTGGATGCCAGACCATCTCCTTTCATCCTCACACAACCCCACCCGGCAGGGACCAGCACCCCGCTTCAGGGCCGCACTGAGGCCGGGACGGGCAACGCAAGTGGCCCAAGGTCAACATGCGGGGAGTGATGCCACTGAGGGACGGACCTACCTAGGCTGGAAGGAGACAACAGGGTAGGACCATCAGTGGAGGCTGTGGTGCACACAGAAGAGCCAAGGAGGCCCTGGGGGCTACGCTCAGGGAAGCACAGCCCCGAGGAGGCCTCAGCTCCTTCCAGCCCTCCTGGGGGCCCATCTCCAAGGGGGGGCTCTGCCTTTGGGAAGCAAACCCTCCTCACATCCCGCTGGGAGGAGTGAATCCACCTGACCCCACCCCGAGACAAAAAGCTCCGTACAAGCCCAGTACGTCCTCAGGGGGGCGGCAGAGCTGCCCTGACTGAGGGAAGGTGTCTCTCGCGGGGCCACCGAAGGCCGGTCTGGAGGAAACACAGCAAAACCATCACCGCGACTGCGTTTAGGCAGCAAATACGCTACAGAGAACTCCCTTTTTCTACATCTAGTTCTTAAACGGTATTTCATTTTGAAATGGGATTTTGAAAAAGCAAATATCAGTGGTGGGAAAAGTAGAGGCAGAGGTAGAGGAGGAGGAGGAAGAAGGTGAAGGGCGTGAGAAGCACCCCAGAGCTGAGCAGGAGGGTGTTTGCACCCTGTGGACCACTCCCAGGCCCTCCTTCCCCAGACGGGACAGAGACATCGCTAAGCAGCAGACTGTCTAACGGAGCGGCCGTCACAATCACCCGGGGCAGAGGTCAGAGACAGAGCCAGGTCTCTCCACAGAAGCCACTACTCAGGACAAGAAGACAGAGCTGGTCAAAACTGGGGACTCCAAGCCATGCACTTGCACTCTGGGGTCCCAGACCACAGCTGGCACTTGGGGCTGCAGCTCTGGGGTCTCCCTGGCAACTCCTGCTGCTATGAAAGCATCTGCTGATCACAGGTGCCCACCACCAACTGACCCGCCCCCAAAAAGGAAAGTGGGACCCAGACAGCCTAAGGCTCGTTCCAATTCTGTCCTCCACTTTCTCCCTGAGCAACCACCTTCACAACAGAGACCCCTGATCTGTGGGTGGAGCAATGCTCTTGCACCCCTTCCCAGGAGGCTGTAAGGCGCTCCGACCAGCTGTCTGTCTGCCGTTGACTTCCCAAACAGCCCTGACTCGGCCCCGAGCAGAGACGTGCTGCCAGGGAGAGGGAGGGACAGGCAACAACTTTCCATCACTGCGGTCTGAGCGAGGCCTGTCATCCTGCCCTTTCGTGCCAGGATCGAGAGGGGCCCGGGAAGTGACAAATGTGTCATGGTCGGGGACCAATTACCCATGCTCATAACAAGTCCGTGCCAGGACCCTGGGCCACCTAGATGGTCGAGGGGATTTATGGCCCAAACCTGATTTCCCAGAATCCAGCGAAGGCAGGAACAGAGACAGAACCTGGACAGGACCCTCATCCAGGTCTCACTGGGAGCCAGTGTATTTTTGGAGGGCTCTGGTCTCGCCTGCTTGCTGTACTTTATTGCTGGCAGAGGGACGGGAAATTTATTACTTTACAAATCATACCATTCGCAGCATAAATGAACTGTCTGGCTGCGGCACGCTAGAGCCCAGATGATTTGCGAAACGTCTAATGGTAAGCGGAGTTATGCTATCTGCTTACTTACGGCCTCCGAGACAAAAGCCAACCGTAACGCAGAGCATCTGCACAGTGTAACTCGAGGCCGGCAAATTGGCTGCGACTCAGAAATGTTGGCTCAGCAGCATTACATAACTCTGTGCGCTCGGCCAGGGACTCAGAGGAACACAGGGCAGCCCCTGGGCCCGGAGAGCTGGCCCTGACGGGGCTGCGGATGACAGGCAGGGCAGCACGGGGGCTCGGGGCCTGAGGTCAGGGCCAGGCTGAGCTCCACAGCCTGGCCAGTTCTGAGGCCTGCTAGCAATCAAGAAGTGGAGTGGGCTCGGGGGCCTGCCTGGGAAAGGGGGTACTTGCTAAGGCCCTTCTGCTCCAAATCCCCCAAACCCAGACTGGGAGGACGGTCGTGAAATCACCGCGGCCCCTACGTGTAGACGGGAGCCCGGCAGTACCCACAGCCCATGGGGTGGTCCCCCCACTGCTGAGTGACCTGACCAGTGAGCAGAGAGGGCCAACTGCACGGTCATCAGCACCGACAGGCTCAGCCCGGTACCAGAGGCGTGGGTCCTCACGGGGAGGGAGGAGACGGCACACCATTTACGGAGGAAACCAGCAAGTCACTTGGTCTCCCCGAGCTTCAGGTTCATGGAAGTAGCAGTGCCAGGATTCAGCTCCGGGCTGTTGTGACGTTGCTCTCATGTGCAGTATCTATGCTGAGTGTGACACTCAACGGTCATCATATTCCCAAAGCTCTCTAAACAACCTGTGAGATACGGATATCATCACCCCCATGTGACAGGTAAGCAAAGTGAGGCTCAGAGGAGTCATGTCACTTTTCCAAACTCATACAGTTAGTGAGCGGAGAGCCGGGATCCAAGCTCAGGATGCTCTGGTTCTGAAGTTTCTATCTTTCCCACGGCGCGTGCCTCCCAGGACCCAGAGTGTCATGTTATGGCTTCCCACCACCTCACACTGTTCTGTTTGGAACAGTGGCATCAGACACTCAATGGGTAAGAAAAGTCCAGCAATGGGTTAGAAAAGGGCTTCAGAAACAGGGGTCCACGCTTGTCCCTGGGAGCTCTCAGTTTGACTGTTCTCAGGTGTGAGCCCCAAGAGGCGTGGGGTGGCCACTCTCTAGGAGGTCCAGGGGAGGGGGTGACTGGAGAAAGCTTCCAGACCAGGGGTGTATGAGTCACTCAAACTCTGCCGTGGCCCAGGAAGAGCAGCAGAGACCTTGCTTTAAACAAATCTACCGCCCGCCTGTGGCTCCGGGACCTGGGTGACTCTCCAAGGGCAGGAGAGGGACCCAGCAGATCTGTCCCCTTTGCAGATGGGCCAAAGGGCCCTGCCTGAACGCACATACGATCCTCAGCTCAGGCTTGAAATGTAGCACTGGGGCAAGATAAACGCCTGTGGGCTCTCAACCTGTGAAGTCTTTAGCTTAAAAACAAAAACAGAAATGCTTTCTGGACAGTTGATTTCAAAACAGAGGACAGTATTTTCAAACACTTTGATCTTCAAAAATAAAAAAGCTGTCTTGTTACCATAGAGAATTTTGACCGTGCCACTTGGCATTCAAAATCAAAGGCTGTTTGCTGAATACTCATCTAAAAATAGCTTCATTTTTTTCACGAGCCTTACAAGACAAACGCTTGGCCCCAGAGATACCATCCTCTCGCTGTCTCACACAGCCCACACACTCATTCACTTACCTACTCACTCAGCAAAGCTCACTGTCTCCAGTCCCGGTAAAGGCCCAGCAGAAGGGGTCCTTGGATTTCCAATTCCCTCCACGTCACATGCTAAAGACAGACTAGGCCCCACGACCTCTTGGAGAAGCTTAAATTCAGTTAATGGACTTTTTAGAGTGTGTGAACGTCACCCTCAGTCAAGAAGCCTATTAGCCACGTAAATAGTACACACACGTCCATGTGAAGCACGGGCAGCGGGAGGGTGGCAGCACCCACCGTCAGCACCTACATGCCACCGGGATGAACGTTTTCAGGCATTCCGGCCGGGCACTGACATGTCTCTGTCGGAACCTCCGGGCACATAACTAATACCTTGTGTGACAGCTGCTTTCGGAAAGGTGCAGTGGCATTCGTCGCTGGGTCTGATCTTTTCAGAGAATCCCTTAAAGCCTGGGAAACTTGGCCCTGACCCGGACAGGAAGCCACAAGGGGAACACTCTGGTCATGGGCTAAACCACCTTGAGCTGTGCTATGACCCCTGAAGAGGCACAAAAGGAAGGAGGTCCTTTCTCCCTGGGGGCACACATTCCAAGAAGCTCACGTGGCTCCCCAGCCCCAGGGGAGGCTCTTTTGGAAGAACAGGGGGAGGTAGGGGAAAAAACGCTCCTGGACCCAAGTCCAAGTGCTCTCCAGAGCCAGGTGCCAACCCAGCAGCGGGGAGCACGTGAACACAACACAGCCCCTGTGCACCCTCTCCTGGGTGACAACCTCCCCGGCCTGCAGCAAAGACTCTGAAGGCACCTCCTCATGTCTTTGATGACAAAGAGCCAGGCCACGTGTCCATAGTTGCGGACACAAGAAATTGTTTTAACTAACAAGTTCCAAGAAGCAGCGGGTCTACACATGACTGAGTCCAGGGCCCCTGGGAGAATCTCATAGAGGTACGGACCCTCTGCCCAGAAAAGCTCACACAACACTTTTCATCCAGTGTCATGGGGAGGTCAGATGAAGACAGTCTGTGATAAAAGCTCCCCATCACAAGGAGACCAAGGCAGAGAAGCGACCCCCATGCAGCTATGACTCCCCCAGCCCCCTAGGCTCTAGAATGCACAAGGTAGGAGCCACGCCTGTGGCCAGAAGATGGCCCAGGACCCGCCTCCGGGGTCGCTGACCTCTTCTCAGACTAAATGACAATGAAGACTCCAGCGTGTCAATGTTCTAGTGGGGTGCCCTCTCTAACCCTCAGTTCTCCTGCCCGCACATGGAGGCCAAGGCTATCCACCCAGCTCTCCTGGTGGAGATGCCTCTACCAGGCTTCAGTTTCCCAGAAGATTCTGCCTCAGAACCAAGAGACTGTACTGGACATGGCCATGACCTGCCTGCCCCACCCCTGATGCACTGGCGACTGTGTTTTGTATTATCTGTCCTCCCCTCTGCCCCTGAGGCAGTAATCGATGGGCTACCCTTGACCTCGGAGTTGGGCCAAACTGATTCCCTGCCCTGGAACTTGGAATGACAAAATCCCAAGAGAACTGCAGTGCAGCAGCAGTTGTAGCTGAAAACTCATGACATTTCCCAAAGCCGGCTCTCCCTAAGCTGCGAGACAGAGGCCAGGGGGCAGAGGAGAGGGTGAGAGCCCTCCACCATCAGGTGGAGAGAGGCCAGCACAGGGGAGTAGCTGAGCCATCCTCTCCTACCCCTGGGGCCCGCAAGTCCTACCCTCCGTGATCCAGAAGTTGCCCTCCTACAGCCTGAGCTGAGTTGGGCCACAGGGACACTGAAATCCACGGCGATTCCATCAAATGTGTCCCCATGGCTTAATGTCCTTGAGCCCCAGATAGCCACCAGCCAGGAAAGAAGAGGGCTGAGCACAAGCAACCCATGCAGGGGGAAGGGTCTCTGGACCCTGGCCCAGCACCGTAACACTCTGGGGAGCTTCAGAACTGCAGATGTCCAGACCCCATCAAAGGGCAATTGACTGGATAGGTCTGGGGTGGGGCTGTACGTCTATAGTGTTACAAAGTTCCCCAGGTGATCAGGCGGCTGAGCCTGGTTTAAGAACCACCAGTTTGGGCCATATACACCTTGCCTCACAAAAAACAGAATCCCCAGCATCTGGATGGCAAAGGACAGGGTCTGGGGAGCAATGTTGTTTTCTGGGAAGTTCCTCATCTGTTCTCTTCTTTCTTGGGGCTCCACAAGCCACCCAGCCTCCTCTAGGAAGCCTACCCTCCTTACGTGAACTCCTCCCTGAGCCCCACCTTCCCCATCCTCTGCCATCCACGTCCCCTGTGGTTCCAGTCCTATACCGCACACAGAAACTTCGTCCCTGGGGAGTTCCTGGCCTACTGGGACTGGCCTCTGTCCTGTAGGCTGTAGAGCCATCTCCAGGCCTCCCCTGAGCTTCCGCTCTTGGATGTGGCCTGGCCATGGGCTGTGTGGGTGGGGATGGCCGTGGGAGAGGGACTGATTCCTGCTTGACCCTGCAGATCTATAGTGGCCCCTGTGCCGGGCGCCCTGCTGAAGGGGAAGCAGGCCCAGCAGGTCTTCACAGGCAGAGACAAGACACACCGGAGAGCTGAGCTGGGGCCCCGTGACTCAGCCCAGAACCCAGGACCGTTCCAGCAAAACCTTCATGCCTCCTCTTAAGTAATGGCACTCAGAAGGGCAGGCGTGGGGGTGGCAGGAGTTGGGAGGAGAAGAGGGAGAGAGGAAGAGAGGAACCTTTCTGAAGCGCCTTCCAACCCAGGCAGGAGGCCAGCTCCCCCAAGGCCCAACCCCAGTGCCAGCTACTGCCCCGGTCTGCCACGGTCCTGAGCTATCGGTGCAGCTGGAAGTGTGCAGGCGTGGAGAAGGCCCCACCGTGCAAAATGTGCATTTGATCAAGGTTGAAAACATGGTGTAACATGAGTTCTCCTGATCTATTGGATTTCTGCGAAAGAGCCCTGAACTCCTCACTCAAGTTCAACCTCAGGTCTCGGGAAAAATGAGTTTGTTAATTCAAGCAATTCCCCAGTGGTTAGTCGTTTATACCACATGCTTTGAAACAATGTGGCCTGAGTCAGGGGAGAAACTGAATGACTTCCTAGGGGAGAGCCAAGGCCTATCTGTTAACCTTGACAGGCTCTGCAGCCTCCTGCACTGGCCCGCCCAGCCCTCTGAGCCCCTCCCACGAGGCTCGGGCAGGGACTCCAGCTCCGCAGCTCACACACTCACACGGAGCAGCCCCCACTATTCAGAGAACAGCCGGCTTCCCACACGCCCCACCCTGCAGGCTGGAGAGCTGGCATCTGCCATCAATTGCCTCTCCAAGAAGCCTGTGTCTCCAGCCATCCCCGGGGTCCACTAGGACCCTCCCCCCAGGCAGACCCAGCGAGCTCGTGCTGGCCAGCATGGGTGAGAGGCAGGGTCAGCCCTGCTTATGGGTCCGTCTCAGGCAGGAAACCGTGGGGAAGATCCTTGGAAGAGAAGACTGATGACTAGAGGAGCCCTGCCGACCACCTAGTAAACTCCATTCCCTCATGCAGAGAATGTTTATTGGGCACCTGTTTCATGCCAGTCTCCATCCTGACCCAGAGACACCCCCCAAGCGTGGACCCGGGACCATGCACAGGGACAGTGACAGAACAATGATGAACGCATATTAACAGCCCCCTTCTAGGCCCTTCGCCGGTGTTAATCCTCACAACTCTTGAGGGAGGCACAGATGAGTAAACCGAGGAGCAGATCAGTCATTCGCCCAAGGCCACCCAGCTGGTAAGCAGTCGTATGGGCATGTGGAGTCAGGCAGTCCAGCTCCACAACCTTCGCCCTTGACCGCCATTGGACCACTGTCCTCCTCATTAGTATAATGAAAGCACTGCCCTGCCTGCCGAGCGGTCACGCCCAGGCACAGCCTAGCACCCAGGAAGTGGTATCCTTAGGGGAAACCCAGGGTCTGAGGCGGGGGCTCGAGCTGCTGGCTCCCCCGCCCTGCCTCAGCGCACCTCGGACAAGATGTTCAACCTCTCAGCTTCCGTTTCCCTCGCTCTAAAATGGGGATGATAATTACCCATAAGGTTCTTGAGATAATTTCATGAAATAATGCATATTACAGGGCTTAGCACTTTGCAGTATCTGCAAATAAAATTCTGGTAAAAGTTAGCTACTCTTTAGTAATTAAGATTATTAATAACACTTGATATTAATATGTGATTATATATATATAAAATCCCAGTGCATGTAAGCCCTGATCAGGCCAAAGCTGGGGGAAAATAACGATATTCATAACACTATATCCATACCATTATTATTATTTCCAACTGGGCTCCCATTTCATGCTTTACCTAACGAAAGTATCTTTTCTTACTAGCCTGATAAGCTGTCCAATGCTCCCCTTTTCTTCCCTCCTCCTCCCCTACCCCCATGTCCCCACCACATCCCTAAGCTCAAACACCAGGGCCACCAGGCATGGGCAACAGACGCTGCCACTACAAACAAGACAAGGAACAAGAAACGTCTGCCACTTTTCAGGGGCTTTGGCATGAAACCCCCTGATGAACTTGACATTTTGGGGCAGAGTGTTTCACTTATAGCTCCTTCCGATAAGTCCAGCAAGACGGAAACATCCAAGCGATGCAAGGCCACGCTGCTCACAGGGGGAGGCCCTGACAGTCCACATCAGTGAGGACCACCGGCAAAGACGATCCATTTCCAGATTCCAAACCTCAACAAAAGGGACCACAAAAGCTCAGACTCCTTCCATGTCTGATTCTCCACCTCTGCACGTGGGCAGAGGTGGGGTACTTTAGGTCCAGTCTCACTGGGTTTTCACTGCAGCCAGGCAAGGGGGGGACTAGTCTCTCCTGACAGCCAGGGAACAGGCTAAGAGAGATGCAGAGACGTCCGCAGGGCCGAGCTGGGACAGAGCCAGGTCCTCTGCTCCCTGGACTCTTGGCCAGGGGAGGGTGTGGCAACCCACACTGCACTTCTCTGGAAGGCTAAGCCACTCCTTCTGCTGGCTGCTGGGCCGAGAGGTCATAGCTCTGCCTCGCAGCGCTCTGGCCAACTGTTCCCTGAAATCACCCAAAGCAAACAGAAGCTCCGGGAACCGTCAGTCTGTAGCTGCAGCTTCCTCCCTGGCTGTGGGAACCTTCAGCTCCCTAGGGCTCGGGCTAAGTCCACTCTCCACACACACAGGGGAAACGTGCTGAAGGCGGGCCCTTGTTCCCAGACAAGGCCCACCGCTGGCAAGGCCACCCAGTGCCAGGGGCCCAGCTACACCAGACCCCATCTAGCTGGCTGCTGTCTCCCCAGAGCCCTCAGCAGCGCTCTCTGAAGGACCGAACAGACATGGAAAGGCTGAGTTCCCCAAGGCGCCCATAGCAGCCCTGTCCCGCCGCGCTCCAGACAGGAAAGGGCCACGGCTACATCCCTGGACACACGCCCCAATCCCAGCTCAGCTGCACACGCACACGCACCTTTCACATCCGTGGCAGCAGGCCCAAAAGGCAAGCAACAGACAAGCAGCAGCTGGCCACGGAGGGCAGCCGAGGAAGAAGGGCCCTACATCCCTTCCCGGTGCACAGGGTGGTGGGAGGGGCAACAAGGGGCGACGGGGGCCAACCCAGGCCTCTCTGCCTCAGGGACAAGCCTGTGCAACCCCTGACCCAGCAGCACGGGGTGCACAGAGATGAGAAAATGGGCCCGGTTTCAGTCCCGCCAAATCCTTCAGGATGACCATTGAAGCTGCGAATAATCATTTTTCTGCAGCTTCTTCAGAAGCCAGGATTTATTCTCTGAGTGCACAGAGCCATTGGCTCCACTGTTTCCCATCAGCTCCTGCCACGCTTCCAGGCTGCTGAGCACAGCCCGCAGCCTCCGTTCTCCCTCGACGCTCAAACCCACGCCCATGGCTGTACCAGAGAGGAGAATAGAGCCAGGGGCGGGGGACCCTCAGTAACACCACCTCCCATTTCCAAAGCACCAAACCTTTGGGAGAGGACCCTCACACACAGCTGCGCTGGGAGACGAGACTAAACTCAGGGAGGGGAGAAGAGGGCAGACGAGCTGCCGGACCCTGGAACCACGGGGCAGAGACGAGAATCTCTAGGCGGTGACATCAGTGCCGGCACTACTCAGCATCCGCTGGCATTTTCTGAGCGCTGGCTGCCCAGGGCCCTGGGCCAGGGCTGTGCCCCCGCCGCCCGCCGCTCAGCTGCAGGACCTGACCCGGGAAGCTCCTGACTGTCATGGCCACAGCAGCCGGTGTGGATGTGCTGGTGCACGGGCAATGTCCGTCCCACACGTGCACCAGCGTTCAGCAAGGGACACATCTGACCTGGTCATGTCCCTGGGGGCCCCAGAATCACAGTTGTAACTCTGCAGCAGGGCCCACTGAGCCAGGGGACCATCTGTGTGCAGCCCAGGCAGGTCAGTTCCTGAAGGCTCAGTCCTCGTTCCCTCTCTAGTCACTCTGGACAGATCCCAGCGCGGTTTTCGGTTTGCTCTCAGTGGTTCTCAAGGTGTGGTCCCTGGACCGGCAGAAGCAGCAGCATCACCTGGGAACTTGGATGAAATGCATTCTCAGGCCCCACCCCAGGCCTCCTCAATCAGAAATCCGGGGGTGGAGCTCAGCAGTGTGTGTTTTAACAAGCCCCCTAGGTGACTGTGACGCAGCTCTGGATCACCGAGTCGTCGGGTTGGGGGCAGGGAGGGGTGGACAGGACACGGGGCCGGGGTGCCAGCAGCTCCTCTGCTCTCCTTCAGCTCAAGGGGGTGTACCCACTTCCCAAGCTAGCAAGCCTGAGGGAGCCCTTTTGCTCCCAAGGGCTGCTCCTCTGTGAGTCAGGGGTCCTTGTGAGTCTGTGGGTCCTTGTGGGTCTCCTCACCCCCAGGAGGCTGAGAGGCTGCCCAACTTCTCACTGCAGACCCCCAAACCCCAGGACCCAGTCTCATCATGTGTTGAGGAATGTCAAAGTTTTATTCATATCACGATTAAAATAATATTATACAACACACACTGGCCATGTCCCCATTTCAGGGGTCTTTGCTGCTCCCTAAGTTAGAGCTCTCTTCTCCCGACCAGCACGCTTCGCTCAGGGCTCTGAGTAATGTCACCGCTTCAGAGACGCCTGTCCCGACCGTCCTATCTAAGGTCACTCTTCATCAGCTCTGTCCCCTCACCCAAATTTTTCTGTATCTCCACCTAATAATGTTATTTACTCATCTTACATATTTACTCATTTGTTTGTGGGGTTTTGGTTTTGTTTTGTTTTTGGTCTCTTTCCCTCTCTAGGTTGTAAACTCTGTGAGGACCGGGATCTCATGTGTTCACTGCTGCATCCTCAGTGCCTAGGACATGCGTCTTGCACAGCAGGAGCTCAATCGATGTACTAGTAAATGAACGCACGCACACAGAGAAGCAAAACTGTAGCTAGCCACTCCTCACACTTAGCAATCTTGAACGCGTAAAAAGCCAAGGCGAACTTGGAAATTAAATCCAAACAAAACCGACAAAATTAGATGATATGTTCTGCTCGAGTTCAATTGCCAAGAATGGGTTTTAATAGTAGAAAGATAGGGCCTCGAGCCAGTTCTGTTTCTGTATTTTGATGTAATTAATACCAACACAGAGAGTAAATGCTTGCAAACAGATGCGTGCAAACAAAGTGGCATTAATAACCTTAAGGCTTTGTTTACAAGGATAAGCAGCTTTCAAACAAAACCAAAGCCCTACACACAGGCCTGCAGCACCAACTTAACGAGGGATCACGCGATGACTCTGTAGCGGTATCCTGTTCACTTGACACCACATCAGCCTTATGGTCGTACTAAAGTCTGCCTTAAATAAACTCTTAATCTTCTCATCCTAATTCGAGCTATCTCTTCCTCACGTATTTTTTCCCAGCACAGCTGCTGCCAACACACTCTAACTGGTTGCCGCACGTCAATCTGGGATCTGTTTGTCCTATGAAAGTGACCCTGGCCACCAGCAAACAGGTATCTTGGCCACTGGCGTGGCCTACTGGCACGTGCCTTGTTCTGCCCTCACTTTTCTCTAACGCAACCGAACTAAGCTTCCTCTAGACAGTGGACTGAGGCTATATTTCACTTTCTCTTGGAGCAAACGTGAGCAATCAAATACACCAACCCCATCAGGAAGACATGCGAATGTTTCTTAAATCATCCAGCAATACCAGGTTACAAGGTGGGTACCAAGATAAAATAGATAAGAGCATATGAATTCCAAGGATTGTCATCAAAATGGAAATGCAGACCTTTGAGAATTACAAAGCAGAGCCCTGAGCCACTGATCTCTTTACCTATTCAAGGACCTTGGCACTTGTCACCGAGGCCCCCCAGGAGACACAGCGGAGCACTGATGCACTGAATTCCAGCCCAGGGATTAAGCACAATCTTACCAGTCGGAAATGCAACCATCGGGCCACCAGAAAACTATTAAAGTTCCCGTCCTGGCAGGGCCCGTGTGGAACTGCAAATCAGCTCACTGGATCCACACATGTTTTGAAATGGTTCTGTAATACTGGCATCTGCAAGGGCTTTCCAGGGATGAAGACATAATGGGTGCCAAAGGTTTAATTAAAATTTTATGGCGGAAAAACTTATACTTGAGAACATAAGTTCTCTCCAGTCTGGGTTTTGTTTCCCCTGTCAGTATGGACAAGAGCACCATGATTCTCTTTGATGCGGGACCTCTAAGCCCTGGGCTGCACGGTGGGGGGCTGCCTGCAGGGGGAGCCCTTCTGCAATGGGACTGGGCCCTGGCACCCTGCCCAAATGCTCACTGTGGCCTGGCACCTGTCCTCAGGGTGGGTGCTAGCCAAGACCAGCTACCCCCGAGGTCAGAGAGCAGGTGCAGCTGAGCAGGAGGTCACCTTATCCAGTCTCCTGCCAGCACGCAAGCCCCCGGCACAACCGTGGGACTCAGCAGCTTCTCTTAAGACTCAGCTCCCCGGGGCATCAGCCTAGAGCAAAAACAACTCTCCTTATTCATGCCTTACACGGCCCCTCAGTCTCTTCAGACGCTGAGGATGGGCTTCCGCGCAGCAAACATCCAGGGAGGAAAACCTCTCCTCAGCCTGTTCCTTCCCGTGCTGGAGGAAGCAGTTCTTGCAGATGCTCTCCAAGGCCTCAGGCTTCTTGTCCCAGTGACCTGAGGACCAGGCCCTCACCCTCCTGATGGTGTCTCTCTCTCTCTCACACACACAGCCTCGACCCAGGCAAATGCAGCCTCCTACCCAGTCTCCAACAGGAGGGAGTGCCCTGTTTGCCAAGAAAGCACTGCTCTGTGTCAGTCATCTCTGCTCACCGCCCAGGCGTGAGGATGAAGCCAGGAACCTACAGAGACAAAGGCCCGGCAGCCCCACCAAGCCGGGAACAGGTCAGCCCAGGGCGTGGCATCCACGGGGAGGAAGAGGCCTGGGACCAGTTCCTTAGCCGGCGGCAGCACTGCCCACCTCCCAGGGAGGGAGCGCCCCTTCCAGCGGCCCCCAAGCCTTGCCTCCGAGCCCACCTTCCCCTCACCTGACTGCAGGGAGGCTTCTGTGCTCTTCCATGTTCTAGTGGCCCCCAGCGTGCCCACACTTTCGGCTCAAGGACCCGAGAAAGGAGACTGGGGTCCCAAGAGGAAGAGGGGCTTGTCCAGGCCCCCCACCAACCTAGGCCCACGCTTGATGGGAGAGAAACCAGGGCCCTCCCAGAAACACGTTTCAGTTAATGGCAACGTTCCTTTCCCATCTCTTCACTTCAAAAGGCTTTCTCTGAGACACTTCTTACAATAAGCGTCATTAAAGGAAGGGGGATTTAGAAGTGACAGGTGGAAGCAGCCTGGTCAGGCCACCCACCCCATGGCACATTTCCTCACCGGCTCCCCAAGCCAGGAGGCCAAGGGAAACCCATCCTGGGTCCAGCCCCGTGGTTGGAGATGGGGCATCTCGGGCCATGACCCTCCAGCGATCTCAGTGGGTAAAAAGGGCAGGCTGGTTCCTGCCTCGTCCAAGTCATGGGCGCAGTGAGAGGTGAAGGTGCCTTGAGTGGGGAGGGGCCTTGGCAGTGACCCTACCTTGACCCGAGGGTGCCTCACAGAGGTGGTGAAGGAAGGGACCTTGGAAGGCCGTATGCTGGGGTGTTGGATCTGGCCTTTGGGAGAAATCATCAACTAGCGTGGGGATCAGTCACCCTCCCTCTGCCTCCAGGGACCCAGCACTTTCCAGGTAAGCAGCAGGTGGCACGCCAGGCCTCCTGCATACATTCAGTCCTCTCAACAATGCTAGGATGTATGGATCGGTTCCAACTAGCATGTTGGGAGTCTCAGTTTGCTTAATAAGTGAATAACTTAGTAACTTCATGGCTCATTAAGTAACTTGTCCACGGTGTCAGTCAGGGTGTGGTAGGGTGCTCTCCACTGCCACCTCACATTCCTGACCCCCAACCCTTCTGCCATAGGGAAAGCAGTGCCTTTTCAGACCTTGGGGACCAGCTGAGCGAGGCTGACCGAGCCTGGCTCCCCCTCTGTGGCCACCGCCCCAAACCTGCCCACTTCAGTGCTTGTGTTACAAACTGTGTGGTCTCAACCCTGGCTGCCCACCCTGCTCTAGCTCCACCCACGCGCTCCCTCCCTACCTTCCTGAAGCACTTCTCTGGCATCAGCGCCCACCTGCCCCAAAGCCTTCCATGGTTCTGTGTTTTCACACACTGAAGTCCAGGCAGACCAGTCACTGAAGGCCTCGTGTGACAAGGCAGCGACCTCTGCTCTCTAGACATCTTTTTCGGGGCTCTCTCACACACACATACTATCTCCCACCCAAATGGGACTACCCACTGAGCTCCTGGCGTGGCCTGCCTCTAAGGGCCCCGACTTCAAATGCGTGCAGACCCGCGGCTGCTGCCCAGAGCTGGGGGTCTGCCCGAGCGTGAGGGGAGCTCGTCAGCCAGGGGAGGCCCACGTGCTGGTCAGGCAGCCGCAGAGCGAGGGCTGGGTGTGGGAGGGGACTTGGTGGGTGTGAGAACGAAAGTACTGCCGCCGTATCAGTACACAAAGGATGTTGTAGCCATCGAGCCATTACCTTCCAGCCAGACGATGAGCTTGGAGGGCACTGAGGAAGAGAAGACAGGGGATACAGGCCCCAGATAGCTGAGGTGCAGATCAAAGGAATGAATGCAGTGAGCCCAGACTCTTGCCTCTTCCCATACAGAGAAAAGCGCTAACTTCCTTAACTTGAGATGCCTGGTTTTCTTTTATTGACAGTAATCCTTTGATGTTCCGACCACCTGGTCTCTTGTTGCAAAAACTTCTATATATCCTGGCTTCCCCCCTTGCCTCTTCGGAACAGTTTTCTCAGCGTTATCTGAGATGCCGTGTCCTGGGCTTAAGTCCTCAGACAGTCTGCCGAATAAAACATAGCTCTCACCTTTCAGGTGGTGCGTGTTTTCAGCGCATAGGTGCACGAGCCGGTCAGCGGCCTGGGCAGAGGGCACCCTCCACTCCCGACCGCCGGGTTCCCGCAGGGCTCTGCACACACTGTCTCCACCCTCAGGGTGGTCCTGCCGTCCTGGTCTCCCCTGGCAACTCCCCTGAGGGGCCGGGCACTGCTGAGTCATCCCTCACCCACGAAAGGCGCAGCCCCCCCAGTTCTGTACAAAGTCACACAAGCACAACCACTGCCACACAGCTCTTGTGCAACCTGGCACAGTCCTGCTGGCAGGTACTTGGGGATTTCTCTGCGGCTGCACCCGCTCCCAGGGCAGGGAGCCACACACGCACACCCTGCACCTGGAGAACGGTGGCCAGGCGCACCTCGGCCCTGGAGAGGCCTCTGCTGACCTCCGTGTGGGCTGCTGGGTGCAGGGGCTCCTGGGCAATGAGCACCGCCGCGGCCCTGGCCTGCCTGAGGCCTCTTCTGCCTGCACATGGGCCACTGCTTTCACCACACACCTTCTTCCGGCCCGTCCCACTGTGCTTCCCAAAGCCACTGAGGGCCTGGAGACAGGGCCCACTGGGTGCCGGATGGGGACCACAGCCTGAGCGCCGGCTCCACCACTGGCTCAGAGAGACTCTGGGAGAGTCCTTGCTCCTGTCCGGCTGCTGCTTCTTCACACACAAAACAGAAGCTGGGACTAGACTGATGACTTCCCAGCTTTGCTCCTAGAAGCCTGGTGGTCACACTCGTGGCCTGGAAGTGTCTCAGAGCTGAGACCTCCTGTCCCTGGTGCGTCACCCTGGGTGAGTGTTTCCTCTTCACAAGACAGAATCCTGGCCTCACCCTTTCTACCCACTCAGATACAGGCTTCCAAGAAGCTACAGAATGGGAGGCCTGGGCCAGAGGTCAGTGGGCCCTCTACCCTGGGCAGGTCAGGGCAGGGTGAGGGAGAAGGGCCTGGCGGAGGGAAAGGCACCCAGTCAGCATGTGGGTGCTGGCAGAGTCTCAAGGGGCCAGTTCCAACCACACGAACAGAGGAACCGCAAGATAATGGGTCACTGCGTCAGCCAAGTTCCTGGTCTCTAAAGGCAGCCCTGCTGGGATGGCAGGAGTCAGCTTCAGAAGTCGCCAAAGCCTCAGGGGTCTGGGGGCCAGGGGGGCAGAGGCATCAGATCTGGCTCAAGACCCCAGCCCCCCTACTCCCAGGAGGCCTCTCCTGCCCCCCACCCCTTCCCACCCCAAGAGGCAGGCTGGATCAGTCAGGATCCGGTTGGGAAAACAGAGCCCAGAGCTCAGGCCCAGGAGGGCATCACAGTGATGCGGTTACACAGTTGGAGAAGCTGCAAAGACAAGCAGGGGAAAGACAGGCGATGCAGAGGTCATCAGCGTTAGCAAGAGGAGGGCAATCTCCACCCTAGGACTGGAGGAAAGGCTAGAGGAGGTGCTTCGAGAGCCCAGAAACCAGGCCGTCCAGCAGAAGCTACACTCACATAAGGGCCTTCTCCTGCTGAGGGAGCCAAGACCATGGGGAGAGAGGCCAACGAGTGAGAGCTGGAGCCCCGGGGGAGGCGGGTGCTGCGGGAGAGAGACGGGAAGGAGTGCCCTCTTCTCTCCCTTCCTCCAGCCCTCCAGCCTCCTGCCGGTGGAGCCAGCAGGGGAGGGGCTGGGAACAGCTCTGAGCAAATGAGGGCCACGTAGACACCCTCAGCCTCCCACCTAGAGACGCTGATGCTTCCAGATCCTGCCCACACTTCAAAGTTCAGCCCAACCATCTCCCCTCGGGAAGCTCTGGGGGCTGATTCTGCACCAGCCCTGCTCTCAGTCTGTCCGGCCACACTCCTCTGGCCTTGGTCCCCTTGCCCACATGGGGTCAGGGCAGGAGGCCCTCTCTGAACTCTCCCCAGTCCCAAAGATATCCCAGCGGCTCAGCAGGCCTCTGTCACAGCTGAGCAAAACACTGATGTGCCCTTCTGCCCTGAACTCCCCAACTGGGTTTATTTTCAAGGAAATCTTTTTTTTCCCAAATGAAAATCCCCAGGTCATTTCTTGGGGGAATATATGTCGTTGCTGTACAAAGTGAACGCACAAAAGGAAGCCGAGCACTCCCATGTGAAACGGCTCAAGGCCCAGTCTGACCTGGGAGGGGAACGCGGAGATGGGGGCATTGAGGTCTCACTGCCTCCAGAAGCCTCCCACTGACACATGAATTTTTAGAGCAAGAGACCCATGCGTTTTCCAACAGAGGGAAAGACGTTTGCTTCGCTGAATATGATGGCATCTGGCCCTTCCCTTTCAAGGACCCCACCCCCCCCCCCCCCCCCCCCCCCCCCCCCCCCCCCCGCCTGCCCCGAGCCCTGCCGCCTCCAGCCTGCAAGGGTCAGCAGTGGCTTCCTAATTGGCCATGTTCTCCAGCCTCTTTTCCCAACATGAGCCAACCCTGAGAAGTCACCTGTTGTCCTACGATCTCTGTCTCCTGAATAAACCCCAAACACCAGAGCCACAGAGATGAGCCGTGAGAATGCTGAAGACAGCTCACGCTGCCTCAGAAGAACTTAGCGCCATCACATGGGTAACTTGAAGTGGGCCCTGGTGGAAATACTTACACCATGGAAATGGGCAAACACTTCACATCAGGGCTTTTTTTCTTCTTCTTCTTCTTCCTGGAGAGCTGGTTGTTAAATGCTTATGAGCAAACTACTAAATGAGGCCTTTGACATGCTGGGCTTTCTCCATCACCACCATCAACCCCAGCCTCACGTTCTGCCACCTCCTCCCTTCCACCCTCTCCCTCCAGCTGTTCATCAAACCCACCAGGTCCTTCCATAGGTCACGCTTTCCCCCAGCTGCTCAAGGGGAGAGCTCAAGGGCATGCTTCCGTCCTAACTTCAGATCCAGTTGTATGACCTTGGGCGAGTCGTTTGCCCTCCTCTGTCCCCTGACCAAGAAAAGGCAGGTAGCAGCACAGTGACAAGCAAGAAACAAGAGCACGTGTGCTGCAAGCTCAGCACCACTCATGGTCCAGGGGTTTGCTCAAACCACTCTCGCCCCCGGCTCTGCCAATAGAGATTCTCCCGTGCTTCAAGGTTCAACCTCCTTGGTGCAGCCAGACCAGTGAGCTCAGCTGAGTGGTCCTGTTCCCTACCAGCAGCCCACTGCTGGGGACCATGGTTCTGTGACATAAGACCAAAGCCCCCTTTGAGAGCAGGGCAGGCAGCCTGGGGGCGTCGGGGAGGTTTACGCACAGGTCCAGTGAGAAGCGGTGTTACGTGAATGAGTGCGGAAGCTGCCAGGTCCTCTCTGTGTCCTTACCCACAGATCAGGGAAATAAGCGCTCCCTCCCTTTCTACGACCCCCTTCCTCAGGATAAGGAAGTTCCCTCCTTCTTCCTCACAGGCACCTGCCCAACAGTGGCGGGAAGCAGAGATACGAAGCGGGCAAGCGGCCTCATGTGAACTCAGGGTGAATCAGCCTCGGGGCTCACCTCCAGCCGCCAGCCCGTTTGCAAAGGTGAGGAAAACTTCGAGAAGACGGCACACCCACCACCCAGCCTGGATGCCACTGGTTGGCCAGCTCTTCTCTCGGTGGGAAAGGCAATGCCACGCTCACCGCTTGTGCCCTGCCAGCCTTGGACAGGGCACTGACCAAGTCGTGAGGCGCTCCTCTCACGGAGCCTTCCCAGGAGGTCAAGAGCCAGGCCGGGCTGTGCCCTCCTGGTTTCCCGGCAGAACTCAGGGTAGGTCGAGGGGTCACCCCCACTTCCCCGTGAAGAGCTCAGCAGATCCCCAGCACATGGTTATCAGATGTTATCACTCATCACTTACTAGCTGTGGCCTTGGGCGAGTGAGTTCAACTCCGTGGGCCTCGGTTTCCTCCTCTGCAAGGTGGGAGCGATAATAGTCCTGCCTCCTGAGTGGTTATAAGCAATCAGGGGCTTCAGGCACATAATAAGAGCTTAATAAGTTGGATCTATGATAATTTATTACCCCCATTCTACACAGGAAGAAAGGGAGCTTTAAAAGGGTCCCCAGAGAGACACAATTTGTCCCGAGTCCCTGCAGGATCAACTCTGTAGAGGTAGCCCTATGATTGCGTGTAAGCCTGGAACCTTCGGAGAGAATAGGAAGCCCTCTCCTTTGCCCCAGGCAAGGACAGCAGAACAGCGGTCACTGATGGTGACTGGAGCCAGGTGTTGCATCTTCCATCACAGGGATCCTCGTGACTGTAAAGGTTCAGCATGGCCCAGCTCAGACTCCATTTGTAAAGCGTAAATCACAGAATCTCAGGTTTACGAGGAACTTTAATGCCCATTCAGGTCCACTCCACGGGTGGGCACAGCTCCCCTCAAAACCTAGGCCCGGACACTGCTTGAATACCTCCAGTGATGGGAAACTCTGTACCTGCAGAGGCCAGGAATTCTACTGCAGATGCGCCTGAGGAGAGGGGAACGGGAAACAAACCAAGGGGCCAGAAGAGACTGGGCGCTGAAGGCCAATTCTGCCAGCTTCTCAGATAAGCCTGAGGTATGTCCAGCCTCCAACCTCCAGGCCACCGCCCTCTGCCTGAGGAGTCCCGTTCTCTAGGAATGGAGGCCACCTCGCAGGAGCCAGGCTTGAGTGGGTAGATGTGGAAACAGGCCGAGGCACACACCAATGGGTTCCACCCCACCAGGCAACAGGAGAGAGAAAAGAGTGGTCCCAGGCCGGGCCCAGCAGCAACAGCCGCCGCCAGGAAGGTCCAAATGCCCAGATAATGAGCCGGATTCTTCTTCCAGAGACACCAGCTAATGAAGGGAGCACAGGAAGCCCCGTGCCACAGGCGCAAACTATTTATACAAGTGTTAAAAATACATTTCGAAAGAAAGCAGGGAAGCCCGAGGGACCCCTCTGCCGCCCTTGGAGAATGATTTCTGAATACCGCGTTAGTTGGTTTTCTGAGAGGTGTTTGAAGTCTCTCCGTGTACCCCTTGGGCAACTTTAATTCCTCCTCCTAATCCCCTATTAAACCTGATGCTCACTAACACAGTCCGCTTAGGGGATTATGATTTTTATTCTTAATTATACAGGTATATATTTGGGTCCATGTGCATTGCTATGTTTTTATATAAATTTCAGAAGGCACTGTCAGCCTCACTTCTCCAAGAGGCCCAAAATAGCCTGAGCTTCGTTTAGGCACTAGGGGGATTTAAAATGAAATGTAAAGGGACAGAAGAGTATAATTTTTAAAATCCATTTTCAAAGCCTTGTAACCTTACAGCCAGAGATGAATGGGCTCGTGGGAAAGTGTAAGAAGGAACACGTGAAGAGCTGAGCCTGGGAGGAGCAGGGTGAGGTGGGGGGCACCTTTGCCAATGCCTGGCAGAGCTGGAGGCACCCCCCACCAACCCGCCCAGGCAACCAGCTGCACAGTCCCGGGAAACAGGAAGGCACAGTGATCATCAGCATCATTGCCAGCATCATCACCAGCAGCAAGTCCCTCTTCTTAAACACCTACTACGTGCCAACTCTTGTATTCAACTCTTTGCACACTTCACCTCATTAAACACAGCAGCCCTCTCAGGAGGGTGCCGCTAGGATCCCTGGTTTTCAGATAAAGAAACTGAAGCGTGGAAAGGTCAGGTGACTTCCCTAAGGTCCCACTGAAGAAATGGTAGGGAAAAAATAATATATGAATAACGATG
Source organism: Aethalodelphis obliquidens (assembly GCF_003676395.1). NCBI lineage: Eukaryota > Metazoa > Chordata > Mammalia > Artiodactyla > Delphinidae > Aethalodelphis > Aethalodelphis obliquidens. The sequence continues at coordinate 5,211,585 of NW_020837948.1, forward strand.
ATCATGATGATATTAACTGAGTGTCGGTAACACGCCAGGCACAGTTTTATGTACATTATCTCATTTAACCCTCACCAAACGCCAGTGGGATAAGTCCTGTTATTAATCTTATTTTACAGATGAGGAAACCAAGGCTCAGAGAGGCTAAAAAAAAAGCTGCCAGAGGTCAGAGAACCAGTAAGGACCTCTGACTTGAACCCAGGTCAGTGAGACCTCAGGACCCAAGCCCTCAATTTCTCCTCTCTCACTCCACAAAGTAACGGCGTGCTCCCTAGCCACAGAGGACTTAAGGACAATGGCACAAGAGATCTGACAACGCAGCATCCCTCCCACTGGTCCTGGAGGCCTAGTAACCAGGGGTCTGTCTAGGTTCTGGATCATCAGGGCCCCAGCAGCTGAGGTAATCTGGGAAGACTCCCTGGAGGAAGCGTCTAAGAGGTAGGCTGGGGAAGAATGGGCTGAAGCACAGAAGACAGTGGAAGTGGATAAAATGGGGCGCAAAGGTAAGAAAGGACGAGTATGCTCAGAGGCACGTGGCTGGAGACCTTAGGAGTCAGATAAGGCAGAAGGATCGGGAGAGAGGTCTGGTCTGGGGACAGACATCTAGGGGTCACAGAACCATAGGGATCCTTCCACCAAATCCACCCTCCCTGCCTTCCCTCCAGCGACTGGGCATGAAGAAAGCATCCCTGCTCCTATTCAAGGCCAGCTCCTGCCTTCAACACCAAGTCGCACCTCCTGAACCCTCCCAAAGACATTGCTCCTGCCGATGGCCCCTCTCTCGGGATCATTAAACTTCTGCTTCCTCCTGCATCTTTCACATCAGCATACATATGTGCTCTATTTTTTCCTATGTCTCAGAAAACCCTGCCTTGACCCCCACATCCCTCTCAAGGTGCCACCCCGTTTCACTGCTGCCCATTTTATGGCAAAACACCTCGAGAGCTGGGGGGGAATCGGATAGAGCTGTCTCCTCCCGCAGCTCCCCGGTGGACTGGCTCTCACCAGATCACCAACAGCTCGGGTGGTCAAAGGCCACCCTCAGCAGCCTTCCCCTCCCACCCGTCTGGCTGTACCTTCCCCATCGCCCTGGCTGGTGCCTCCCGCATCCACGACTGCCCTGTCCCTAGTCTCTGAGCCCCCTTCTCTTCTCTCTCTCCACCCACCAGCTCATCCAGTCCTGTGGCGCTGAATTCTACACCCATGATGCCAAAATGTCCATGTCCAGCCCCGCCCCTCCCCTCAGCGCCGCACGCCTGACGGCAAACTCGATGTCATCGCTTATATGTCTGAGAGGCCTCTCAAACTTAACAGGTCCCAAACTGTACTGATTCCCACTCCCCCAAACCTGTTCTTCCTCTGCTCCTCCCCCACCTCAGCAAACGGCTGTGGGGCTGAGGCAAAGAGGGAAGTTAGGCGTAACTCTTGGCTTGAGCAACTCTGTGGACGGAGTGCCAATCCATCAGAAAATCCTCTCGACTATACCCCCAGCACATACCTGGAGCCACCCGCGTCTCTCCAGCCTCACCGTGCCCCGCCAGCCTACGCCATCACCATTTTGCACCCGGACTCCTGCACTAGCCTAACTGACCTCCCATCTTCACCTCTGCTCCCTACAATCCACTGTCCATTCAGTGGTCAAAGGGATCTTTTTAAAACATAAATCCAATCAAGTCATCACCACCACCACCACCACTCTAGCTTCCCACTGTACTTGGAATCATATCCAAACTCCTAGACACTGCCCCATACAGCCGCATAGGATCTGAACCCTATCTCACCCATTTCATCCTTTAGCACTCCCTTCTGGATTCCTACATCCAGCTGTATTGTCCATTCTGCATCTTCAACACACCAGTCTTGTTCAACCCCAGGGCCTTTGCACTTGCAGTTTCATCTGCCTGTAATGCTTTCCCCTGATATTCTCACAGCTGATCCCTTGTCATGCAGATCTCAGCCAAACGGTCACCTCCTTGGGGAAGCCGTCCCTGACCACCCAGTTTAAAAGAGTTGCCCCTCACATCAACCATTTTTAATGCTTTACGGTATACTTGTCACCCCCGACAATTTCCTTGGTCATTAATATATGTGTGCTACCTGTGTCTCTCACCAGAGTGGGAGCCCCAGGAGACAGGGACCTCATCTGTCATGCTTTCTGCTGTGCCCCCAGCATCCAGCACAGAACCTGGCTCAGCCTTGATGCTCAGTCACCATGACGTGAGTGACTGTGTCATCCCATCTCTTCAGCCCTCCTCCTGTCACCCACCCAACCTCCCCCAACACCCTGGCCTTTCTCACAAGGCCCACTGTCCACATGTTGAAGATCAGTGTCCTGATTATGTCAGAGCTCAGGGGTGGGGGCGAAGGGGAGTGGGAATCACAGTGGCTGTCTTTACCCCCCAGAGCCTCAGCCACCACTCCCACCTCCCCACTGCCCAGGCTGCCCTGGGCCACGCCTGCCCTGGCCTGAGGGCGAAATGCCGAGGAGGCAGCCCTGCGCTCTGGAGCGCCAGCTCTGCAGGAAGACAGCCAGGGCTCAAATCCTGGCTCCCCACTTATGGCCGAGGGACCTGAGCAGGTCTCTTCACCTCTCTGAAGACAGTGAAAAGATCAGTGGTTGCCAGGGGGTGGGGGAAGGGAGGGATGAACGGGTGGAGCACAGAGGATCTTTAAGGCAGTGAAACGACTCTGTCTGATACCATCATGGTAGATACATATCATTAAACATTTCTCCAAACCCATACAAGGTACAGCAATAAGAGTGGACCCCGACATAAACTACAGACTCTGGGCGATCATGATGTGTCAACGCAGGTTAATCAGTGATAACACATGTGCTACTGTGGTCGGGGGAGTAAATGGAAACTCTCTTTACCTCCCCCTCAATTTTGCTGTGAACCTAAAACTGCTCTATTAAAACGAAAGCTATTAAAAAATTAGAAAGTTGTAAAAGCCCAGCACCAAGCCTGGTGCCCAGGAGTCCCTTCTGATATGTATCTGGCTGAATGTGACTGTATGCCTTCAGTCTACCAAGTAGCTAGACACAGCCCTGATGCTGCAAACTTATTGTGCCGTAGTTAAAACATTAAGCCACACTTAATACCTGCAAGGGCTGAGTTCTAATGACGGCCACACCGACAAACTTATGGTCCACTCAGCCCCTCACAGCCAGACAAAAATGTAGGGACCGAGCTCTGCAGCCTCGTTACCTGGGCCACAGGGAAACGTCCAGCTCAGGCTAATCCGTAGGGTATGCGTTGGTCCTCGGAGTTGCACCAAGACGTCCTGGCCCGAGTGCCCTTCCCAGCAACCTACGCCGTCAACACCAGCCCAACCCATGGTGTCTCCAGGCCGCAAGAGCACTTGCTCACGTCGCCAGCACCCTGCCCACACCCCAGCCTCTAAGCAGCCCAGGGAGGAAAAGAGAGTGAGGACTACAGCCCCCTCCATGCACACCGGGACATTAATACCCAAAGACATGTAGAACTCGGCCCCGGGGCCACACAGAGAGTGAGGGACAAGAAACCTGGAAATCCAATAATCTGACTCCTGTTTCCTTGTTCTTTCAACCTCTCTGTCCTGAGTGGCTTAAAAAAAAAAAAAATAGGGATGGACTTATTATCATCAATACTCCTTTGGCATCTCTATTAGTACCAACAAAAATTCAAATTCCTCATTCTTGTCTAGACTCCACAAAATGCCATCTTTACAGTCGTTTTCGATTCCGTTTTGTGATGTGGGCTTCCCATGATCCTATCAGGCTGGTACCAGCCTTCACATCTCACAGATTTTGAACCGAGGCCCAGCAGGTTTTCTGGATGGCCCAAGGTCACACGGAGCATCAGAAGTGGGGGCCGTGTCGCCTCCCACGCCAGTGCTCTGTGCTCTCCACCCACCACCTCTCACACCTCAACCAAACCCCCACTCCAGGTCCCTAGAGACCCACAGCTCCTCACCAACTACCTGCTGTTGGAGGTGTCACTCTGTCCCCCGCTCCTACGCCTCTCATCTTGTTGACCTCAGCCCATTGTCTTTGAGGTTAAGAGTCCACGTTCCTGGACAATGGAGCCTCTGGAATCCCCACCAATGTATCCAAATATACCTGCCAAATATCACCACCATCAGGTCATCCTCCACCACCGCCAAGAGCACAGCTAATGACGCCTCCCAACTAGTTGGGGCATCAGCCGCAAAACAGAGTCCTGAGAATGGGCCAGAGAGTGCAAGGAAGCGGCCGATGGACAAAGTGTACAGACCCCAGAGTTCTGGGCGGGCCCGGGCTCACCTCAGCATTGTCCATCCATCTGTCACCTATCCGTAGCAGCCAGCACCTCCACCTGTTCATTTCTGCAGAGGCCAGTCTGGCTCGGAAGCGTCACCAAGCCCGAGCTTTACGCCAGGCACTTGAGCCTGGGCAGCACAGGCAGATAACCCCCATTTCCAGGTATGCCTGTGGTCACCGGTCAAGGGCAAGCCCTTGGGAAGCCTTCTTCCATCTCTGAGATGTCCAGCAGACAAGCCTAACCCATGTGGGAAATGCACAGACAATGGTACATGGGACTATGGTTCAGGAAGCTGACCTGGCCAGATGGCCTTGGGCAAGGGGACTGGGGGGAACTCAACAGAGAAGGGGCTGGTTCTCAGGGAGAGACCTGAGCTGACATTGGAGGGGTGGGACAAGGCATGGAGGTAAGAGTCTACAAATATTTGGAAGGTGCAAACACCCAGGAAGGGCAGAATTACCTTGCCAAGCAACCAAATGTTTTAAGATATCAGGCAAAACTCTGACCATAATTTACTTCTTGTCTTTAACTGAGAGCCTCGCCCAGGATGGAGGAGATGGCCAGACGTTGGGTCCCCTGGCAGCATGGAGCGGACTCCACAGAATGTTGGTCAGCCAACACCACCCTCATAGGACTCCCGGGGATGAGGACAACAAAGAGACCCACACAGAATCTCCACATCATACTAGATGCTGGGCTTTTAGGGAGGGTGGGAGGAATTGTTCAGTGCACATCCCAGTCGTAGGGGACCCTCACCACAATACAACCTTCCTGGAGAGAGGCCAACCCCGACAAGCCTCCCAGAATCCCTGAGCTCCTCATACAAATGGAAAAAGCCAGGCCCAGAAAGGGTCGGGGACTTGCCCCGGTCACACCAGGCGTGTGAGAGTCAGAAGTACTCCTTCTCTCTCCCGATGCCCGGGGTAGCCCCCTGCCGCATCAGCACGGCCTTTGCACTTTGTAGTTTTTCCCTGGGGCCCTGCCCAAGCTATTGAGCTTATTACATAACAGGTGACAAGTGGCCCCCCAAGTATTTGCGACAAGTACCCTTTGCTTCGTCAATGAAGCTTTGCTGCAAACGCTCCTCTCTTCCCTAAATATGGTCTCTCCATGGCTGACAGCACAGAGCAGAGCGCACGCCCAGAGAAAGGACAGGAAAATGGGTATAAAATTACATAATAACGTCTGGTTCACACACAAGTTTCTCTCAACCGTGGAGACCCACTGGGAAAAGTCGAGGCAAGATGACCAAAGGTTTGATAGGTCTTTTAAAGTTTTGTTTGGTCGAGATGTTTGCTCTTGTTTTAAAAACTTCTTTGTCGCAGATAAAATTGTTCTCTAATTTGGTCATACATTTGGATTTCATTATTTTCAGAATGTATTCCAGACATCTAAAATTAAACAGATGTCATCAACTCCGTTTAGACCCAAAGACTTGTAAGCAAACGGTGACTTCAACCCCAGTGCAATACCGACTTGGAACACTGTGTTTTAGTCATTAAAAGTTTTAAAACTCTGCCCCATTTTTCTCATTTCCTATAATGAGATCTCTTCCCCCTCCTTAAAATATGCCAATTCTTCAAGGGTCATTGGAAAGGCAAATCGGAGAGTAAAGCAAATTTAAATATGAAAAATGGAAGAGTGAAATACGAAATCCTTATCCACTGAAACCCTTACAGAGAAGCTGAACCTCGGCTTCATCACAGAGGAGGGAAAATGGTACGGGAGAGAAATAGACGTAGTGTGAGTGCAGGAAGGGGATTTGACTTCTGAAGCCTGAATTGTTTTATCGTTCCTTTTCTGACAGGGATTAGATTAGTGAGAATCCTTCAAGCCTGCTCGAGGCGTCCCGGGGACAGTTAAGAAGAAAAGACAATTCTTTCTCTCCTCTGAACCTCATCTCCGAGCTCGCCCCCAAATGAATTTGTTAAACGGCATAACCAGGTCGGAGGAAAGGGCCTGTGTGAGACGCCCAGAATTCACAAGCAGGGGTACCTGGCCGTTGGGACATGCCTGCGCAGTGGGGGAGGGTTATCTGGATCTGAGGTTTGGAGGTCACACTTGGGGTCTGGCCTACTGGGCCACATAACGTCTTCATTACATCAATTTCTTAAGCAAAATGGAAAGAATAAAATTAGAGAAGGGGATGAGAGAGGTCCAGAGACCAGAGAGGACCTTCGCCTCTCCCGTGGTACCTCCACCCACCCTGTCCTGGCCCCCAGCAAGCAGGCCTCTGCCCCTAAGTCCAGTCCCCACCCCACCCACGATACAGAGCTGGTGTCTCAACCGGGCCTGCTGCCCTCGGGAGCCCGTGCCAAACATCACACTGCCCACTCACCACCCCACACCTGAATTCAGCTCAGGCCCCATTTGGCACGCCCGCCCTTCCTTCCCCGGCCACGTGCCTGCACAGGACCCAACACTGGAAGGAGCGGGGAAGGAGGGCGGGAGAGCTCCGAGCCACTCACCTAAGCTTCCTGATGCAGCACAGACTCCCCAGGCCCCTCCCCTCCCCACAGAATAACTCTCTGTCCTCACTCCGCTGCCTGGGGCACCTCTGAGATGGGAAACGAGCTTGCTTCTAAAGAAAGGATGGTACCTCCGGGGGCTCCTGGCCCCAAATACGTGTTCCAAGCAGCGGGCTCAGCCCCAGGCCTCAGGGAGGGACATGGCCACGGATCTCCTTCCACAGGGACAAGCAGAATCCCTGTTGGGGTCTCTGCCATGGTCACCCGAGAGGGGAGGCAGCCAGACAAAGGAACTCACACAGAGACCTCTGGGAGATGACAAAGTCAAAGGCCTCCTGCGAGGCGGGCAGAAGAAAAAAGTGATGCCTTTGAAACACACGAAGGGCCCATCTTGGCCCTGAGTCGGACCTGTTCAGTATGTTCCGAACATAAGAACCCAGCCAAAACACCATCCCAAAGCTGTCTGTAGGTTCATAGATGCACTTACCCCTCAAGTCTTCGGCAAGTCAACCTCCCTGGGCCTTGATTCTCCCTTAGGCACCTCACGGTTGATTTGCAACGATTTGCTCTCCACGACTGGCAAACAGCTTCACTGGAGATGCCAGCCTGGATAGAGTAGCCCTGGCTGGCTGGCTGTGGCGCTCCGCTCAGAAGGACTGCGTTCTCGGACTTCATTAGTGATGTCTGCCTTAACTGTGGGAGGACAGAGGGGGACAACATTCAGTTCTCTTATTTGCCAACCCAGAATCAACCCATCTTGTTTCACAGATGGGGAAACTGAGGCACAGGGAAGTAGATGAACTCATGCAAGAAGGTCACACATGAGAATAGAAGATCAAGCTTTAAAAAGTCTTCACAGTGGGGCTTCCCTGGTGGCGCAGTGGTTGAGAATCTGCCTGCTAATGCAGGGGACACGGGTTCGAGCCCTGGTCTGGGAGGATCCCACATGCCGCGGAGCGACTAGGCCCGTGAGCCACAACTACTGAGCCTGCGCGTCTGGAGCCTGTGCTCTGCAACAAGAGAGGCCGCGATAGTGAGAGGCCCGCACACCGCGATGAAGAGTGGCCCCTGCTCGCCGCAACTAGAGAAAACCCTCGCACAGAAACGAAGACCCAACATAGCCATAAATAAATAAAATTTAAAAAAAAAAAAAAAATCTTCACACTGGAAAACCAGAATTTGCCAACTGGTCTATTTCAATCCTCAGAGTTCCCTGGATTTGAATAAGGTAGACTTTTCAAAGCACCTCTAACCCATTTTCTTAGAGTGAGCACAACACACGTAAGTAATGCATCAGGCAGGCGGAGACTGAGGTCAAACAGATGAAGGGACGCTGCAGCTTACACAGACAGCCAGTGACAAGCCAGGACAAGACCCAGGCCAACCTGCCCACCAGACCACCTGCCTTTCAGGTTGGCATTTTTTACCCACCAATACTGAGACACTGGAGCTGCCAGAGGGTGTTATGCATCTGAGATGGGAGACTGGGGCGGATACAGAAAGAGAATTCGCTCTTCAACTCACTGGGGAGTTTGTACACAGTAACAATTTATTTGTGGGAACCACTGAATACCTTTGACATCACTTCTGAGACTTGGAGGTGGAGCCAGTTAACTGAGAAGACACCATGACCACCAGGGTCCTTGGGCCCTACTCCCACAAAGACCTTCTAGCCAGCTAACGCCACTCATTTCTCTAGCAGGTAGCTCATAAAGCTCTCAGTACATACAGCAAAGTGCAGTCACGAAAGGGACCAATTAGCTGGTAATTATTTGCTTTACCGAAGGATTGGTTTTTTTCCACCCCAGGGTTCTTACAAACAACGAGAGCCCTTCTACTTGCATTTGGGTATAATCCCATCCACAAAGACTCTGAGTGCACCAGCCATTCAGAAGCACAAAGGTCCTCATAGGTCAGGACTTGACAACAATCCCGTGCAAAGCACCTGATGAACAACTCCTGTCTGGTCTAAACACCAAACCTGTCCACAAAAACGATCTGGGTAGTAAAGGGAGCACGACCACGGAAAGGATGCCAGGGATGCTGGGCTCTAAGACAGTCCCGAAATGGCAGGCTGGGAAAGCTCTGGTCCTTGTTGAACTTCAGAGATAAACACTCATCCCACGGGGTGGATGGAGTCCCTAGCGAGAGCCAGGCATGATGCTAGGCACAGGAGGAAACAGGGAACTAAACCAACAAGAATCCTGTGCTCCTGGAGCTTATAATGTGGTGGCACGTCAAGACAGACGCCAGATAGCCACGCTCGTGAATGCCTAACTGTAAACTCAGCTAGGGACTCTATAGGAGAGGAGCTCTGGTCTAGGAGAGCTTTTAGTAAAGGCACCTGAGCTGGCCTGAGGGTCAGGGAAGGCTTTTCCGGAAGTAACTGTTAAGTCGACATCTAAGGGTTAAGTGACAGTTAACCAGGCAAACATGGGTAGGGCAGAAAGTGGTCCGGGAAGAGGCAAGACCACGTGTCAGGGCCCTGGGGTAGGAGGGAACATGGTATGTTTGAGGAACTGGGAGAGGTGGCCAAAGTAGATGAGGGGCAGAGAGCAAGGGGCAGCACGATCACAGACAAGGGCTCATAGGGCACCCAAAGGAATTTTGTCTTTATGCAAAGGACAATGGGACACCGCTGGATGGCTTAAGCAGGTGGGTGCAAGGGTGTTTTGCAGAGATGGCTCTGGGTGCTGAGTGGAGAAAGGACTCAGGAGGGCCAGGTGAGAGTGGGAGGGCAGCTAGGGTGCAGCGGCAGCTGTCCAGGTGAGAGACAAAGGCAGATGGACTAGAGTGGCAGCAGCGAGGGTGGACAGAAAAAGAGGGATTCAAGAGCTACAGGACATAAAACTAACAAGACTTAGGGCTGGATCCCCCGGGGGGTTAGAGAGAGGACCTGTCAGGGGTGCCTCCTAGGTGTCCAGCTGTGTGAGTGGATGAACAGACACATCCCCTGAGATGAGGAGTGGGTGTGCTGCGGTAGAAGGGTCAGAGTGAGTCTTTTTTTTTTTTTTTTTTTTTGCGGTACGCGGGCCTCCCACTGCTGTGGCCTCTCCCGTTGCGGAGCACAGGCTCCGGACGCGCAGGCTCAGCGGCCATGGCTCACGGGCCCAGCCGCTCCGCGGCACGTGGGATCTTCCCGGACCAGGGCACGAACCCGTGTCCCCTGCATCGGCAGGCAGACGCTCAACCACTGCGCCACCAGGGAAGCCCCAGAGTGAGTCTTATATTCCTCTGAGACAGCCATGTGGAAATACAGTGAATGCAGGAGAATACACAAGTCCCAAGGGAGGACATGGGCATGTACAGCAATGTGGTTCCTTTCCAAGGGCTGCTCAGGGACAAGCCCCAGGATATTACAGCTCTCTCTCCACGGCCCCTCCCACTTCCTCCTCCTGAACCTTCCTACAAGGGGATTTCATACGGAGATTGCAAGATAGAGCTGCTTGCCACGGAAGTCAGACACCTTCTTACATAAGCAAAATTTCAGTCTTTTTTCCCTCAGAGAACAGCAAGAAAAAAAGAAGCTTCAAATCTGGCCGTGGGGATTAAGTGTAGACACTCAGGAGGACTACCTGGCTCTTAGGGCGTGACCCTGGAATGCATTAGTAAGCAGGAGTCTGGGCTCTCCTTCCCCATGAGCTCTCTGAGATGGGGGTGGATTGCAGTCTCTTGAGGATGCCTGGAATACAGTCCTGCCAAGACGCAGGGGATTGGACCTGAGGAACCACCGAAGCTCCCTGGGACCAAGTGATTGCTAGTCATATGAACCCTGTCCACCTGGTAACGATCACTCCATTCATCAAGCATTCCCCACGTGCAGAAGCGGTGCCTAGGGGCTTTACACTTATTCCTTCATTTGATCCTCACAACAGTGCCCCTTGGTGAGCAGGACCCCATGTGAAAGAGGCAGACACTGAGGCTCAGAGAGGTTAGGTAACCCTACTGAAACCACACAGGAAATAAGGTACACTGCTGGGATCGGCACCCTTGACCATCACCGAAGCCCATACTTCTCCCTTCTCCTCAACCCCATCCCCGCTTATATTAAAGCACTCTTAGAAACATTACTAACATGGACTACGGACAGGATAGAAACGATCTGTAACAGCATTTCAATACAAACTGCATTATAAATATAACAAAAGTTATAACAAATATATTATACTACTGGACCCGCAGAAAGAAAATTTGCTGTTCTTGACCAGAAAAAAATAAAAACAGGGAGAAAAATCTGTAAGAAACAGAACCATGTAGAAAGAGACAAAAGATAAAGCTCTGTGCATATTTTAAAGGTATTTAATACATTTTGATAAAGGGCCTTTCAGCAACACTCTGGCCACGTGCACCAGCATTATACAAGGGTTCCTACTTCCCCAGCCTCATAAGAAAGAAGTTTCTACTGATTTGTAAGAATTTGTATGTTATATCTGTATGATATATGATCATGTATCGATCATATGATGCAAACGTATTCCCTGTTTGTGCTTTGTCTTTATGACGCTTTAGATTCCATTCTAGAAATTCAACTTTAGTAACATAGTTGACAAAGTTGCTGAAATCTGTAATTTAAAGCACAAATCAAAGGATCCGTCACCTGGAAAGACATGTCTTTGCAGGATTTTAATTCTGTTCTCCATGGCTAAGAAGACACCGTGTCTGATGAGTGACAGGAGAGGAACACTCCAAAGGGAAGCCAGGTCTGCCCCGCCCCTGGGGCTCAGAACGGTCACCCTCCCGGTGCACCAGCATTCACTGGCCTCTGCCTTGGCCAGCACCTGCTGTCCTGCCTCCGGGGCCCTAGAGCCACCTGGCGCTGCTGGACCTTTGCTTGGGAGTCCCCATGGCCTCAGGCGGTAGCACAGCACCCAAACCAGAGGGTCGCACAGGAACCTAGCTGCACCCTTCTGGGGACCACACTCCCTCGATAGGCATCCCCATGCTCACTCCAGGCCTTTCCCTGACCCGGTTCCCTGTCATGAAGATACACACACACGTGCACAGCACATGTCTCCAAAACAGCAGCTGATCCGAATGAGACCATGTGAGTCAGTCCGCTCACAGGCCTGACAACGCAGAGCAGGGAAACTGAGCCCCCCGCTTGCCCTCCACCCCCAAGTGGAAAGAGCGGGAACCAACGACGTGGCACACCTGAAAAACACACTTTTCTTTCCCATCACCCTATATGGTGGGCAAGGGGCACTAGGGAAAAGCTGAGACGCACATGCCCGCCTGTCCCCAAATGGCTGCAGACGGGCCAGCCCTTCCACAGCACCCCACACTTCCCTCTGTGTCACCCCAAGACGGCAGGCAGCTGCTGCAGAGGGACAAGACCCTCTAGGGAAGGAGCAGTGCCCTGGGGTGAGTCCCTCCGCACTGCCCCCACCAAGCTTTTCTGAAGCAGCTGCTCCTGCTGGGACTTCAGAGCTTACAGTCAGAGGAGCTCTGTGGGTGATGGGTTCCAGTGCCCCAGAAGGAAGCTTCCCCGGGTCGGGGCTGGGCGACTCTGGTCACCAGTCTTCCTGGCTGAACCAAGGGCCGTTCTCTCTCAGCATCGGGGCCTCTGAAGCCCCCTTTCGACCCTGCAACCTTCTCCCTCCCCCTTCCCCGTGCTGCCCAGCTATGCAAACACAGACATGCTTGGGGAAAGAATGGTGCTCATATATAATAAGCCTCAAATCTGGCTTCACATGTGGCTATTGTTAGGTAGATTTAAACAGCAATTATGGAGGTACCTCCTTCCTCCTCAGCAACAACCTAGGCCCTTAATCCAGCTAAGATCCAGAGACTTTAGGGTTGAGCTCACCGAGATGAAGGTACCAGCTTAAGCAGCGCCTGCTCCAGGCTGGGGGAGCTGGAACAGGACAACGGCTCTGCCAGCAAAAAAAAAAAAAAAAAAAAAAGGAAGGTGGGGGCAAAGAGGGGACTGCCTGGCTGAAGTCCCCATGCTAATTCAGCTTCCAGAGGATTCCCATGGAAAGTCTGCAGAAATGTTTGAGCTGAGAATTCAAAAAGAAAGGCAACACGGCACCAGGGCAGCTGAAGCTCAGGCTGAGATGGGCTGGGCGGTGGGGTCTCCCTCCTTCTAGAACCTTGTAGCCCCTGGCTCCCTTATCTCAACAGAGACAACCCAAATGCCTCAGCTTGGTATTCAAGGCTGCCCACTGTCTGACCAGAGTAGAAAAAAGTTTCCATAGGGGAAGCATCACTGGGGAGAGAGGAGGGGATGTGTTGGAAGAACCAGATGATAGGCCTTGAGGGTGCCGTGTGCATTTCCACGCCCTGAACCTTCGCTCCTGCCAGGTCCCCTGCCAGGAATCCCTCCCCTCCTATAAAGTCCAGCTTTAAGGTCCCCACTGCTTCCCTGGACTCAGTCTTTCGCGTTCATGCCCATGCTGTCTGCACAGGCTTGAGGGGCTCACGGTGCAGACAGTTTATCCTCTGGGGACGGGATCCTCTACCCCAGTTGGGTAAGAGGCCCAGAAAGACAGAGGCTGTGACTTCCCTCTGCTGGCCTGGCTTGGCTCCATCAGGCCAATCCCCGCCCTCTGAAAATGAAGCCATTTCTCCCTGTCCCAGTGTCAGGGGAGGGAGTAAGCTCCGCAGCCCCGGAAGCCCTCCCACGGGGCTGGGAACCCCTTGCTGGGAAAGGTGAGGGACACCAGGTGATTCCCCCGTCCCTGCTGGCCCTGGAGGCCTGTGACTGTCTGGCGAATCAACATCTCTCCAGCTACTCATCCTTTCAAGTTTGGATTTTCTCATCCAAGTTTTCTGAGTATAATTTGGTTCTGCTGTATCACAAAACAATAATGAAAACCATTTGGTGTCAACTATCATCTTGGATAAAGGCCCATTGGTGTCTAAAGGGGTAAAGGGACTGCAGCCAGCATTTACCGAGGGCCTCATCCCTGACAGGCAGGCACCTTGCTGGGACTCACACACTCCTTCCTGCAGAGTCTAAGAACAATGGCTTTGCGTAGCCCAGACCTGGATGTGAATCCCAGCTTCTCCACCCAATGGCTGTGTGACCCTGGGCAAGTTATTTCAGTCTCTAATCCTGAATTTCGTCATCAGCAAAGTCACAATAACAATAATACAAGGTTGAGGGGATTGTTGTGATGACCGAATTAAATTAACTCACACAGTCATTCTCAAAGTGTGGTCCTGGGACCAGCAGCCTGAAACTGGTTAGAAATGCAGATTCTCATGTCCACCTTAGTCCTCCTCGATGGGATCCTCTGGCGGTGGGACCCAGCAACCTGCTTGCACAAACCCTCCAGTGATTGGGAGGCATTCAAGGTGGAGCATCACTGAGCTATGGGTGGAAGGTGCCTAACGACAAGCACCTGGCAAGCAAGCTGTAGTCACCACTGCAGGAATCGCCATCTGACTCTCTCCCCTCTCCCCTGCTGGACCCGAGGCTCAGGGACGTTAAGTCAATCCTCCAAAATCAAACAGCTAGAACCCGCACAACATGACTCTGGAGGCCACAGCCTTCCCAGCACACACTAGTGTCTTCCATTTAAAGCCCAAATCCTAAAGCAAAATAAGTCCTGCCCGTGTTTTCCATGGTGGTAAGCAGAGGCTAGTATGGGTAACAGCTATAAACACTTTATGTAAACCTGCAAGGAAAGCAAAGAACCTAAGAACAGGAAGGACCCCTCCAGAAACATGAGGGTGCAGAGCCTCCGTGGCCAGAGGTGACTCCATTTGTCCTCAGGAATAAAGGAGCTGGGATACACAAGCCGAGGGTTCTCCAGGACACCGCTGCTGGATGCTCTCAGGAACACCCGAGCGCCTTCACGGCACTAGCGGTAGATATTTGAGCTGTGCAAGTCCAGGCACCTATCTCTTTAAGTACTTTTCAAACATTAAATGGAAAGTACAATTATCAGCTAGTCAAGAAACTTTACTCTCTCCCCAGGACTCAGTTTCTCCGCCTGCAAAGAGGGTGGGCAACAAGTGCTGTTTCCCCTTTACATCTGCAACGCGGGCTGCAACCTCTGTGCTTTCTGTGCCTTAGAGCAGGCCTCCTCCTCCTCCCAAGGACCAGGCCTCCTCAGCTCACACCCCACAGAGTCTGGGTGCGGCATGCACCTACTGTGAGGGGGGCACCGGACACATCTGCAGCGAGAGACCAAACGAGCCTGAGCCCCAGGCTGCAGGTGGAAAGTGGAGGGCTGGTTTCTGGGAAGCCGTTTTGCAGAGAACTCACTGAAACCACTACCCCTGTGGCTGCCCCGTTTCCCATCTCACCACGTCACCCCACATTAAAGACCCACGTGGGGTCCTCTTTGCTTCCAGGAGACGGTCCAAACTAAATTTCACCTGCCCCGGCACTCAGCACAAGACCTGGCAAGCACTGGGCTCCCAATAAATGTAACAAATGTACCCAAATCACCTAAAGCAACATTCTCAGTGTCCCGCATCCCCTGCCCCCATTAAACCTCCCTGCCTCAGCAGAGCCCGCTAAGCTCCTCTGCTCTCCAGACTGTCACAGGGCCTGCGATGCCACCCTGAGTTGTTCTTAGCTCGCCTTCAACTCTCTACACTCCAGACACCTTGGTGTCTTTTAATTCCACAAGGAAACCAAGCTCTGCCCGACCTCAGGCCCTTTGCACATGCTAGTCTCGCTTCTGGAATGCTCTTTCCCCTATTCTTCACTTGGCAGACTCCCTCTCAGTCTTTAGGCCTCAGCCTAAAAAGTCACCTCTTCAGAAAAGCCACTCCATCTAGACTAGGTCTCTCCTGTTACCCTACCTACCCTTTGTTTCTTTAACAGCACTCTTCCCAACAGGCTGTTATTTTTTAGTCTCTTGTGTTTTGTCTGACTATGCTCCCCTCCAATGAAACGTCAGTTCCAGGAAGTCGGGACCACCTCTTGGCTCACCCCTGTCTTCCCAGTGCCTGGCACACTGTAGATGCAAAATAAATATTTTTAGAATGGGTAGGTGAATGAATGAGTTCCCAGAGAGAAAGACAAAAAAGCAATACGAATGATCTAAAACGAATGAGGAGAGAGACAGCATCCTTGGTCGCAGGAGGTGAGGGGTACAGGCAGGGCAGGCACCTGCCTCCTTCACACAGCCCGGCTGGAGGCAGACAAGACTACCAAGGTGGGTTCTGGGCCTGCAGCAGGTGGACAGAGTGGCACTGGAGAGCTCGCCATAGACTGATGGTGACATTCTGCCGTGTTACCAGCTAAGCCCCACACCAGGGCACCTCAAACGGCCACTGGGCCGTGACCGCTATGTGCAGGCTGGGGGCTGGGCCCAACGGGAGGAGACTTTTCCCTTCCCAGCCTACCTGTTCTCAAGGTCTGTTGTGAGTCAAGGCTGGTGGCAGGAGACGGGGAAGGACACCCAGAAGATGGAAGCAGCCATCAGCACTGCGTTGGCTCCACCAGATAGGTCCCCAACAGGAGACTGGTCTCACTGTGTGTCCCCCGTTGGAAAAAAACTCAGCCCCTGGGTGGGGTGGGGGACACCTAGAGAGAACATGAGACACTGTGCCCAGCCCCCGGGATAGACCCCAGCCAGTGTTTCCAGTTTGTGAGTTTCTCGAAGCCGATGTGTGCCAGACCAGGCCGGGTGATCATCCCAACATTTGCCTTTCATGGGCGTCTGAGCTTCTCCTTCCCAGCCTTGTATTTGAAACAAGCCGTGATGGATGTTCACGCTGATAGGAGGACTAACAGCTGGCCGCCATTTATTTATGCAAAGCAGCCGGTGCCGGGAAAGACTTCAGCATACCGCATTGCCAACTAGGGACGATTCTGCTACCCCACACAGGCCTGCTGCCAGTGGCTTCCCACCAAACCAGAGCCATTGCTTCCCCATGGGCTTCTCCGGGACGGGATGAGGATGAAGAGGGGTCTCTTCCTGTTCCTGTCCTCACTCACTCTGTGGCCTTAGGCCAGAGTAGTTATACAGCGGCTTTGACTGCTCACAGCCAGTAAGGTCCGTTAGCTGGATGTAAATAGCTCTCAGCTCTTCAAAGGCCAAGGCAAGCCATTCTGTGAGGTCTGAGTCAGCCCTGCCAGGGTCTCGCATTTCAAGCCTTATTCATCTTCCTGATAACTTCCATAAAGGGCCAACATAGCTTTTTGCTATGCCGAGCCTGCCAACAGCACCCCCAGTGGGACTGTCATAAGAAATTGGCATTCGCTGAGCTCCTACTACATACACAACTCTGTCCCAGTTACTCTGGGAGGGAAAAAAGAGCAGAGAACACATTCACTATTTTTTTAGGGAGCCAGGCACACACATGGGCCGGAAATATTGTGGGTCAAATCACACAGAAACCCTAAGAAATGCGCAACAGAGTTCAGGGATGGCAGGGTGAACCAGGAGGCAGTAGAGCCCAGTGGCCGAGGGCATGGCCCTGCTGTCGGAGAGACTGGACCGGGGTGTGGATTCTAACTCTGCCTCTTTCTAACTGCACGACCTGGGGCAAGGGTCTTAAACTTTTTGAGCCTATGTTTCCTCTTCTGTAAAATGTAAGTAAGACTAGTGATCCTAGGGTTCTTGTGAGGACTAAATGAGATAATATATGGAAAGCACTTAGCATGGTGCCAGGCAGAGAGTGAGCACTCGAGGAGCATCAGCTGTGGTTTATTGTGAGAGAAGCTTTCTGCAGAAGGCAAGTTTTGAGGCTTTGGTAGAAGTACGAGACGGAGACCCATTCCCTAGCTTGCCATCCTGCCCTTGTCGGGGGGTGATATTGTCTCATGCTGCCTCTCTGATCTGAAGCCAGAGGAAGAGGGAAGGATCAGCTACTGGTCCGCCAACCATGGAAAGAAAACTCCAATACCAAGAGACACTCAGTCTTCCACGAAAAAGAAGTACAAATCCCACAGCAACTCAGCCCCTTAGAAATAAACAACCAAAAAGCACAATGTCAGACAATTCTTGGTCTGGGGTGGACTGAGCCATGGCTATGGGTCAGGACACGGGCGTGTTGTGTGCAGGGAAACAGCACACCTCTTGGCAACACTCCCATTGCAGACTGCAGAGGGGAGCTTGGAGGAGAGGGGCACAAGCCCTGTCCCCTGACAGGGAACCGTCACTGGCTTCCACTTCAAGCTCTTTCCCACCCTTTGTCTCCGAACACCTTTACAACTACCACGGGGAGTGGGGGGCGGGGGGTGGCAGGTGGAGCAGGTATAAGTATCATCTGCAGTTTATAGAGGTAAAACTGAGGGTCAGAGAGGTTAAGCAACTTGCTCAAGGTCACACAGCAAGACTGTGGCAAATCTGGAACTCAAACCCATCTTCCAACGCCTGATACAGTCCTCATGACTCTCCTTACCTGACATTCTCCCCAGCAGCCAAAAAATCAGAACTGTTTGGACAGTTCAAGTATATACTACAACACAAAAAGGCTTCAACCAGCCATGAGACTCCATGGGAACGAACAACGTATTACATATGGCCATTTCCCAGATGTTCCCAAGACGGCAAGAGAGTCTCCAGGGTTAAGACAAGTTCTCAAGAAGGAAGCAACTTCAATTGTTGTCAAGGGGTAAGGGCGAGATAAACTATACTGTGTCCACATTGTGGAATACTCCAGCCACAAAGAAGAATGAGGTTGACCTTGAAGTACTGGCATGGAAAGAACACCTGGACAGGACATGACCCCAAGGATATTAAAAAACAATGAAAACAAAACCACTGGATTGATAAACATATATGCAAATTCACACAAAAAAAAATCTGGCAAGATCCACACTCAATGAGATATCTTCCATGTGCCCCTGCAGATCCCCTCTCCGCTGTGCTCCAGCCTGCTCCGTGCCCTGGGAGACTGACCTGAATGAATGCCATCAGTGGGTGGCCTTGCCTTCCAGCCAATGCTGAGCACCAGCACGAGGTCAAAGGAATGGAGGAGAATGAGACTGGAGTATTTATGCTCCCAGTTTCCACCTATGGAGTCTCCAAAACTGGCCACAGCCCTCAACCAAAGGTCCCGCTCCTTTCAAGGTGCCCCACTCTCTTCTCACCAGGTTTGGTTTCTTGGGCCTAAAGGTGAGAAAGACTTCCCCGGGGTGCTGCGTGATGCTTTGTGGCTTCCCCTCACATGACTTTACGTATTGCCTCTCTATTAAAAAAACTCCTCAAATTATCCTAGTTAGAATGTGCCATCTGTTTCCTCCTAAGACAAAACCCAAACTGGTAACAGTGGTTAACTGAGCTGGGGAATGGGGGAAGAGAGGGATGAACACCAGTATCTGAAGCTTAGAGGTCTATAGCGACTTTAGCCTTTTCAGTAATGATGTGCTGTGTGTTTGCTTTTTACAGTAAAAATTTTAAGCATATACAAAAAGGGAGAGAACACCACCACAAGGTCCCAGGTATCCACTGCCCAGCCTCAATGACCATCAGCCCATGACCAATCTTGTTTCAACTATGGGCCCCCAGCCACTCCCCACCCCATATTGTTTTAAAGCAAATCTAAGATATCGCATCACCAGTAATGTTTTAACTTTGTAAGGAAATTATATTTCTATATTGCCTGAGTAACTAAAAATTGATTAAAAACAAAGGAATTCTCAAAGCTATAACCTCTGTGGGTGAGAAGACTCTGTCTTTGCTTTGAGTTTGTGACCCTATCACGGTTTTTTCCCTACCGTGTGTCCTAGAGCCATGGCTCAGAGGCTGGCCAGGTGGCC
This sequence comes from Aethalodelphis obliquidens, assembly GCF_003676395.1. Lineage (NCBI taxonomy): Eukaryota > Metazoa > Chordata > Mammalia > Artiodactyla > Delphinidae > Aethalodelphis > Aethalodelphis obliquidens. The sequence goes on from NW_020837948.1 coordinate 5,231,006, forward strand.
ATGCTGGCCCCTTCAGTGGGCTGGGGGCCCAACTAGCTCTGGATGTCCTTGCCAACCTGTTCTAAATGTGGAGGATCTCATTATTACAAAACCACAGGAATACCTCCCATCTGAGCATCAGTTTTTAGGTTGTTTGGCCTAGTTTTTTGGTTTTATTCCTGTTTTAACTTTGTATTGAAGTACAGCTTTATGTTCACGAGCTCCATTCCATATTGTTGCAAACAGTAGTAGGTTTCTCATTTTCATTGCAATATATTGTATTCTACCGTGTGAATTTATACCGTAATTCATTTACCCATCCTACTCTTGATGGGAATGTGGTCGTTTCCAGTTTGTAGCTGTTACAAATGGTGTTGTTAAGGACATCCTAATACCTGTCTTTCAAGGTTCGTATGCTTGCATTTCTGTTGGGTATACACCTACTAGGGAAAGGCTGGGTCATAAGAAGGCGTATGTTTAACCTTGATAGACACAGTTATACAGAGTGTATATGACTTCTGGTATTCAATATCCTTGCCAACAGTTGGGTATGTTCTGGGTTTCTTTGTTCCACTGCAGTCGTTCTGGTATATGTGATGTTATCTCACTGTGGTTTTAGTTTGTATTTATTTGATGACTAATGAAGCTGAACACTACTTCATGTGCTTTTTGGCCATTTGGATATCCTCTTTTTGAAGTACCTTTTCAGGTCTTTTGTACATTTTCCTAGTGTGCTATCTTCTTTTTCTTACCAATTTGCAAAAGTTATTTATATATTCTGGATGCAAGTCATCTGTCAGACGTAGGTTTTGCAAATGTCTTCTTCCATTCTATAGACTGCCTTTTCACTTTCCTAATGGTGTCTTTTGATGAAGAGAAGTGTGTGTGTTTAATGTCGTCTAATTTATCAATTTATCTTCTTGTATGGTTAGCAGTTTTGTGTCTTGTTCAAGAAATACTTGCCTTGCACTGCTCTCAGTTTTTACAAAGATTCTTTTAGGAGAAAAAACAAAAACAAAACACCTACTGAAAATTGAGTAAGAAAAGCCCTAAGAGACTAGTGGAGACGGCAAAACAGCAGCTCCAAGAAGCAAAAGGTGTGCAGTTGCCTCATTAGAAAGACAATTCTCTTGTTAGCAGCCACTTGTCAGAACCAAGGCTCTTCTCACCTATAAAGACTTACCCTGGACTGAACTCATTTCCATCAAGAGAAAAATGTAGAGCTTAAGAGTATTTCTTTTGATGCTTAAAAAAATTACTGGATACTTAACAATATACCAATGACCAGCAAAGAAGATGAGAGCAGGGGTTCTTGAACCATAAGGAATAGTAGAAAAATGCCAGCATTAAAATTGAAATGGCTTTCAGAGAATAAGTGTTTTTAGGAAGAGCAATTATATTTCTATAGGGACCCCCCCCCCTCACAAGAGGTTCACATACTATGCTGTATGAAAAGATTTCTAAAAACTTCCACTATGGGACATTTCTCCCACTGAAAATAATAAATGAAAACATGATTAACACAGTTAATGGTCTTATTGTCACCAAATACGTTAATCCAAGTAATTTTAAAAGTATTTGTTGAAATGACAAAAGTTCCTTTAAAATCAGTATTTTCACTGTTTATTCAGCAATAAGTATGGAAGGTAATTATGGCCTCCTAAATCCAAACCTCTCCTCACATCTAAAACCAAAAACAAGAAACACACAAACAAAAAGCTAAGATTGACAAGAAAAAAAAGAAAACCAACAAGGAAAATATATCTACACATGACCCACACCTTCAATGTTACAAGGTACTAGATAATACTATGAACCTCAAATTACAGTCAAGTAGAGAAATAAGCACCAAATTCCAACAGAGCACCTACTACTGCTGCAAGTTTGCAAGTATAGACAGCTAAAAAGGGGAGTCTTAAGAAATTCCATGAAGAAAAAGGAGAGGCAAGTGGAGGACATAGATAAATCATAGACAGAATCACCCCAGAAAGGAAAAGTCCAATACTAAAGTCTATTATACCTCAATAAAGCTGAAGAAAATAAAACCCCCCACTAAATGCAGAACAATGAACACAAGTCTGAAACTTAGTAGTTCACAACACTGGCTACAGAAAAGGCACTTGAAAGTGAGTAGGTTTAGAGGTGGCAATGATAGAGAATTATGGCTTCTAGAAGAAGAAGGAAATAAATAAAGAAGAGGTGCTGCCCCTTAGAGGTGTGACAGTAAAAGAAAAAAAAAGGTGTGTGTGTGGGGGGAACTAAGACTCTTGCAGAAAAAAAGAGAGCAAGCAACCAACCATTCTTCCTCCCCCCAACCCCAGCACTATCCATTCAATAAATTGCACTTCACTATACTGACAGAAGAGGGCACTCTTGAAACAGGAACTCTCCTTAAAAATGCCTCGAAGTGGGAGGGGAAAAAATCAGACTAATGCCATACTTAGCTACTATAAGAAGAAGAAAAAAAAAAAAATGAATAAAAACATCTTAGCTAAAGAAAATTCTCCCCCTCCAAAAAAAGTCAACCATGAAGCAGAAGAAAACTATAAAGTAACATTTCAAGCTGAATTAAATATTATCAATTTGAAGATTTAAAAAACTAGATTCACATATAAAAACTAAGAATACAAGAGGATCCCCAAAATCAGGAAGAAATGCAGTGAAAGTTGATCAAATTCAGGAAAAAGAATTGAAGAAAAAGTCAAAACTATCTCAGAAATAAAGAATAAATTACAAGGTACCCACAAGAGAATAGGTCCAAATAAAAAGTTAACAAGGGACAATGAAGAAAGGTAGTAAAACAAAAAACAGAATGGAAATGAGTTTAAAAAGAAGTAAAAAAGATCAAAGAGAAAGTAGCTGAAATAGAAGGCAGGCAAAGAAGGTCCAACATACGTATGATTGGAGTCTGTGAGCAAGAAAAACAAAACAATGGAACAGAAATAGTATTTAGAAATATAATCCAAGAAAACTGTCCAGAAATAAGATCTTAAACCAACATATTGAAGAGGCCCCTGGGTGCTTGGAAAATTGATCTCGAATGATCAACTCTGAGATGTTCCCTAGTAAAACTATTAGAATTTAATGACAAAGAAAAAGTCCTCAGGAACCTCTATGCAAAAGCATCAAATACTTATGCAGGTGAGAAATTTAGGCTGGCATAAGACTTCCGGAGAGCAACATAAACAACAGGGCCAGAGTGAAGCAGCATTTTCAACACACAAGGAAAGACAGTACAAGCCAAGGATTTTATATCTAGCCTTCATCCAACCAAGCTTTACCCAACCAAAAGATAATAGGGAGCTTCAGCAAAGGGACTGATGGTGATCACTTGATATATTTAATTATAGAGCTAAGAATAACAAAAGGTGGGGTCGTGGGAACAGAAGGATATATACACATTATGTGTTCTGACCAAGCAGAAAGAATGCAACCTTAAAAATGGGAACAAAGGGGAATGTAAAATATGACCACTGATTGTTGTTTAGGTAATAGGTGGAGTCAAAGTATATCATTTAAAACCGACAGACCACATAGTAAAAGCTTAAGAAGAGGATGGATTAAGGGCAGTATAGAAGGTATAAATGCAAAGGCAACCACCAGATCAAAAATACAAACCTTTCTAAACACCAAAGAAAATTTTAGACAATAATGGAAATACATCACACTCAGAGAAAGGAACTCAATAAACATAACATAATACACACAGTCCTAAGGCAGCATCTCAGCCTATTATTTAATGGGGAAACACCAGAGGCATTCCCACTGAAGTTAGAACAAGACACAGATGCCCACTTTTCCACTGCTAACGTTGTACTGGAAGTATTAGCTAATGCAATTAGGCAAGAGAAAATAATAAGAGTCTTGAGAATTGGAAAAGAATAAGGAAAGCAAACTGTACTGCAGAGGACATGATAGTATACCCAGAAAACCTAGAGAATAAATAACAAAACTAACTCAGAATTACTCAAAAACTTTGATCTCAGAACCCCTTTACACCCTTAAAAATTGTTAAGGACCTCAAAGAGCTTTTATTTATGTGCATTATATCTAGTTATATTTACTAGATTAGAAATTAAAACTGAGAAAAATTTAAATATTTATTAACTTAAAAGTAAACACTAGGGAGATGCAAGAGGGAGGAGATATGGGGATATATGTATACATATAGCTGATTCACTTTGTTATACAGCAGCAACTAACACAACACTGTAAAGCAATTATACCCCAATAAAGATGTTAAAAAAAAGTAAACACTAATAAACATGTTAACATAAAGAGCATTTTTTGAAAACTAAGCATAAACAAAGACTTCCAGTGAGAATGACATTGTTTTACATTTTTGCACATCTTTCTTGTTGAGCTTAATAGAAAACAGCTGGATTTTCATATCTGCTTCTGCATTCAGTCTGTTATTATATCACACATTATGTAGCCTCTGGAAAACTCCACTATACACTCAAGAGAGAATGAAGTTAAAAGGGCAAATTATGTCTTATTATTATGAAAATTATTTGGGCCTTGTGAATCCACTAAATGTGTTTCAGGAACCTCAAATGTACTGAGACCACATAGTGAGAGCCATTGAATTAACTCAAACAGTAAAATAATTCATCAAGGTAGTATGATATAAAATAAATAGCAAGAGTCAATAGGCTTCATAAGCACAAATAAAAACCAATCATACAATGTAACAGAAGAGAAACCTCCCATTTACAATAGGAGTAGAAAATATAAAGTACTTAAGAATAAATCTAACAAGAAATATTCAAAATGCTTATGAAGAAAACTATAGCACACTCCTAAAAAACACAAAAGTTGACTTGAACTAACGGAAAAGATACCCTTTGTTCATGGTCAGGAGATTCCAACATTGTTAAGATGTCAGTTCTTCCTAAATTAATTTATAAACTTAATATGATCCCAATAAAAATTCTAAACAGATTTTTTTTCTGTAACTGGACAAAGTGATAGTAAGGTTCATATGGAAAAATTAATGTGTAAGAATAGGTAGGAAAACAGTGAAAAGGGAAGTAGCCCTACCAGATAGTTTTAAATATTACAAAGCCTCTAGAATTAGAACAGTGTGATAACGGCACATAAAGAGACAGACGAATGGAAGAAACTACAAAGTTCAGAAATAAACCAAACCACCTGTGGAAATCTAGTACATGATAAAGGTGATATCTCAAATCACTCAGGCAGAGATAGATTTTGTAATAAAGGGTACTGATATACTGGACAGACATTTGGAAAAAAAATTAAAATTTGATCCATTCCTTACGTTACATGCAAAAATAAATTCCAAATTGACTAGAGATCTAAGTGTGAAAAACTAAATTACACTACGACTAAAAGAAAACGAGTGAATTCTTCTATAAGAATTATGAATCAAAATACAGATGAAATCAAATTTAAAAAATGATAATTTTGACTACCAAATATTTTTTAAGTTTCCCATGGCAACAAAACACCACAAGCAAAATCAAAAGACAAACGCCAAACTGCAAGAAAATATTTGCAACGTACATCACAGATAAAGGGCTAATATACCTTAAAAAGACTCCCCAAAATCATATAGGAAAATGAGCAAAGACATAAACAGACAATTCACCAAAAAGACTTAAGAATGCTTCTGAAACCTATGAAAGATGTTCAACTCCATGCATAATCAGAGAAATGCAAATCAAGACTTCACTGAGATACTATTTTTCATCCATCAGATTGGCAAAAATTCAAAATCTTAACATACAGTCTGTTGGCAAAGCTGTAAGGAAACAGGTATTCTCATACACTGCTGGTGAGAATGCATTTTGCACAATTCCTATGAAGAGGAATTTGGAACACTAACAAAACTATGTCTTTATTTACCTAGCAATCCTACTTCTAAGAAATTACCCTAAAGATACATCTCCCACAATAAGCATATACACACATAAAGTTTATTCATTGCAGCATAATGTTGGAAACTACCTAAGTTCCTAAACACAGGAAACTGGTTGAAAATAAACTTATGTTACATACATACAATGGAGTAAAATATACTTTTGTAAAAAAGAATGGGAAAGATCTTTATGAATTGATACGGAGTGATTTCTAGAATATACTGTTAAAAGAAAAAAGCAAGATGCAAAAGAATACTTATAGTATGCTACCTTTTGTGTAAGAAAAAAGGAGAAATAGGAAAACATGTGTTTGCTGATTTTTGCAAAAAAACAAGCACAGTAAGGAAAAAAAACAGAAAAAAATAAAATTGGTTACGTCTGAGGGATAGGGGAGGAAACGGAATGAAAGGGTTATGGAGAGGTGTGACACTTCTCTGAGCATACTTTTAGTATAGCTTGGACTTTTGGAAGCATATTAATATTCTACATAATCAAAAATAAAATTAAATCAACACGGATGAGGGGAACAAAAATCTAAAATTGAAAGCAAATGAACCAAACTGTATTCCTGATCAATCTAATCATGAGAAATCATCTGACAAACCCTAACTGCACTGAAGAGGAAAGGAAATAAGAAGTAATCCAAGGAGTTTTTTTTAACAAAGTATGTTGACTATATACCCTCAGTCTGAAGGAAAAAAGACCTGCAAACTAATTGTGAACCCTTTTAATTAGGCTTGCTTTTCATAGTGGTATGGGTGTAGCCATTGTGAAACTATTTTATGTATATTGTAGGACTGAAGATATGAGTAAATTGCGCTGTTGTTGGGAGCCAGGGTTCTCACTGCAGAAGAAGGGAGATTCAAATATGGGATGAGGGGAGGCAATGAAGAACACGTAGGAATGGAATGGATTTGAGGGCAACATCATGGAATCATGGAAAAATATGTATTTTGGTTTTTTTGCGGTACGCAGGCTTCTCACTGTTGTGGCCTCTCCCGTCGTGGAGCACAGGCTCCGGACGCGCAGGCTCAGCGGCCATGGCTCACGGGCCCAGACGCTCCGCGGCATGTGGGATCCTCCCGGACCGGGGCACGAACCCGTGTCCCCTGCATCGGCAGGCGGACTCTCAACCACTGCGCCACCAGGGAAGCCCGAAAATATGTATTTTATATACATATATGTATATAAAATTTCAAATATGTATACATATATGTATATATAACTTCAAATATGTATATGTACTTATTTCTATATTTTAAAGCTAGGATATATAAGTGTGTGTGGATTTCCTATATTTGAAGGGGTCTAGAAGCAATGACACTTCGTAGCATTGGGCATACCTACTGCCTAGATCTTGCTATTTAAATATCATTCCCCACTAAAAGGAAGCCAGCTTCCTTAGCAAAATGCCTGATTCCAAGACCATGACAAGAAAGGTACAAGGTAAGCCTGGAACATCTTGTTAGTGTCAGAAAGCAAACTCAAAATATTGATGGTAGCATGTCAGAAGGACACAGGAGCCAAGCTGGAAGGCAATCTCACTGTCTACATCTTGGGACAATTACAGCATCAAAATAAATATTGATAGTATAGCTTATAACCCTATAAGCTATAGAATAAAAGAGGCAACTATGAGCCTATACTGAGGAGGCAGCAGCAGGAGAAGGAGAAGGAGAAGGAGAAGCAGAAGCAGAAGGGAGGGGAGGAGGAGGGAAAGGAAAAAGGAAGGAGAGACGTTTGGGGAAAAGGATGGTAGGCTCTTCATCAAAGGAGAATGAGAACTGATAAATGTGGAGAAAGTATTGGGACTGGAAAATCACCATTTTATGACCAACATAGTAAAGACTGGTTGGAGAAGGGATCATTGATGGATGCTAAATTCGGGGTGGAGGGTATTTGATGACGAGCAGGGTATTTGCATGTCAGAGTGTCTCCTCACAGACCACTTATTAGTTACAAGGGAGAAAAGTAACTACAGTTGACCCTTGAGCAACACGAGTCTGAACTGCACAGGCCCATTTACACGCAGATTTGTTTTGATAGTAAACACTGCGGTGCTCCACGATCCACGGTGCGTCGAATTCAAGGACGGGAAACAGCGGATGCAGTGGAACCGCACATACAGAGGGCCGCCTATAAGTTATATGCAGATTTTTGCTGCGTGGAGGGTGGGCACCCCCAACTCCCATGTTGTTCAAGGGTCAACTGCATATAACGTAGTAACTAGACAACACCTTGACCGGGAAATCTAAGTGAACATCACCAACACGGGGCAGGGAGGCAGCGCGTGCCTCCAGCTATGACACCCTGAAAGGATGCTGCAGCCCAGCCAGAGCTCGCTAATCTGAATCTAATCATGAGGAAACATACGACGAACCCAAACTAAGGAATGTTCTGCATTTCGATCTGTTCTTCAACAAAACATCATTGTCGTGATAGACAAAGAAAGGCTGAAGAATGGTTCCAGATTGAAGGTTGTTTGAAAGAGAGCTGACAACTAAATGCAATACACGCTCATGGACTGGATCCTGTAGTGAAAGGAAAAACGGGGAACAGGGACTGTAGATGCAGGGAGAGGATTAACTATTCAATGGCAAAAGTCTTCCAATTCTGAAGGAAGCTTATGAAATATCAATTTGGCAAATGTCCCCACGTATTCTTCCCCACGGCCATGTCACCTTCACTAATGATAGGCAGGTGTTGTAAGGAGGGCAGCCGTCCAGGGCCCGGAGAGGGCAGCCCCAGACTCCCGGACTTGCGTCTGCCAAAGAGTATAGTATGACTTAAGTGCTCCCAGACTTCAACAGTGGATGCACTTGGCAAGAACCCCAGAGGACCTCCTGGAGAAGCCTTGGCCATGGTGGAGGCCTGGAACCAAAGGGTGTGGCCTTCCTCTGACCCTCAGCCAGAATGGACATGGCCCAAAGGGCAAAAGCCCAAAACTCTCCCCAGCTGGAATTCAACAACCTGTATCGATCTGGCTGCAACCCCAGCCCTTGTAAGAAGTCCCCGTGATCACCCCCCGCCAGTCTGGCTGGCCAACGGGAGCTGTCAGCAGACACCACAGTGACTCATCTGATATAAAAATGGGGGGAGTGAGGGAAAATGGGAAATGAGTGAGCACTCATGTGTAGATGCATTTTTCTTCCTGGAGATTTATTCTGGATTATTGCATCTGACACCACTCATATACTGAGAATGGCTTTTGTGCTGAAAACAAAAGAAAAATGGGAGAGCGCTTTCGTTTCATGTTCTTACAGATTTATTTAGTTGGATCATATCTGGCATCAGTACGCCCACGGATCCGTGAAATTGTATTGGCTGAAGACAGGACAGATCAAGCAAGGAGTCTGCATTTTCCACGTCTTCAAGTCGCTGCAGCAATTCCAGAATTTCACAACGTTCACTCCCACAGCCAGGTGAATACCGAATGATTCCAGCGGGGCAAGCAGGGGTGAGGGAGATGGGAAGGAGAGGGGCGTGGAAATTCAGGGAGAGGGCCTGACGTCTGTGACGACAGCTTTGTCACCTCCTTTAGTTCTTCCCAAAGGGTTTGTTTCTATGCTCTTGAATCTCATGTGAGGTCAAGATACAATTTGGGTTCAAGCTAATAACAAGGACTTTGACTGCAGGGGTCTGCTTGTTGGATCAGAGCAGCGCTCAGCTGCCTAGGCCGAGATCCCACGGAGAAGAAAAGCAGGGCTGGATTTTATCTCTAGGATGGGAGTGACCCAGAGCCTGGCCTTTCCCGGGGATAAAGTGGCTAATAGCAATGACACTCAACAGGCAGAGCAAATGCTCACTAAGTGATGGGTTGACACTCTCAAAGTCCATGTTGTCTTCCTTGACAGATAAACACTCCGATGAATTTCCCAAGTGATAATCACAGAGGATTCCAGCGTTTTACAAAAGCCAGTCTTACCCGCCCCAAATCCAAGTACCACCATGGCCTCCTCACCTCTTGGCTTTGTGACCCGGGAAAGCACCAAGGTCCTCCCGAACTGCTCCATCTCCCAACTCAGCATGTTCCCACTTAAAAGACTTTTCCAGTTTCTTTTCACTGGCCTCTGGAATATGTCATCTTGGGGAAGTTATAACACGTGAACTTGGAGCAGCTGGAGAGAACACTGAGAATGACTCAGGAGTCTTTCTTCCTCGTTCCAGAAAGGGTCATTTCCTACCCAGTTATGGCAAAAGTCAAAAGCTGAGTTGTACCTTCAAGCAGCCTGGCGGGAGGAAGAACGGCCACCGTCCCGGTTACCACCAATAAAGTACTCTGCCACAACTCTGGAGAAAAGCTCACAACTCCAGATGCGTAAAACTGGAGAGACGGTCCACAGCTCAGCCATCTGCCCCCTCTTCCAAGGTGCCCACAAGTGGCTAGGGGAAGAGCATCAGCACAGTTGGCAACACTGGGTGGGCTCACCTGGGTGCCTTGGAAACCCTGTCCTGTGTGCTGCTGAAGGTCGGTAGGGAGTCAAGAGTCTTGGAGTCTGCTCTCCCCCAGATAATTCTCCAGGCTGAGCAGCTTCAAGCTTTAAGAGCCTGATAACGCTGCTCACCAGAGAGGTTGTCCCGACTCTCCCAAGGCAGCTGAATGGCCTGATTTGAGAATACTGCGTGGCCTCAGAAAGAAGTCCATCTGTCAGAATTCCTCTGGAGAGCATGTGAATGGGGAACAGGGCGGCCACCCGGCTGGTGGCCATTCCAAGCACAAGGGCGGGAGCCAGCAGTGCCAGGTGTGTTTAAAGTTCACCTTACCTTTGGTCCCCCAATACCTGTGTGATGGACAGTATTGTGGGAAGGCGTATTCAGCCAGTAATGCGTTTCTGTCAGAGCGGCTGGAAATAAAAGGGAGGGACGGGAGGGAGGCCGCTTTTGTGCTGGGGGTAAATAACCAGCAGGCTGGGGTTTTTTCTTCTCCTCATGTGCACAGGGTCGGGAGGACTGGAAGTTTACCAACTTCTCTAACATTCCTTCTTCTCCATAAAAATTCAAGTCCCGGCTAAGGAGGATTTCTCTCCCTCCTCTGTTGGCCAACCTGAGAGATTACAGCGAGCCACTCAGCGGATACCGAAAGCCCAGACCTAGCATAACGAGAAGATTTCTGACCACGGGGCATTGCTCCATACAGAACTGCTCCAAAGGCAGTCGGCACCCAGGAGGAAACATGCCAAAGAATTTCTTCTACATTAAATTATGAGGTGAGCTGGAAAACAAAATTAATCACCCCCTAGTCCAGGGCTCACAAGGGTCCCTGGACTAAGAAAATGACTTTTCAGGGCTGGCTTCTCAGCAGCCATTTGGCCAAATACCAGAGTCCCTTCCTCATGATTTCAGAGACCAGCAGGGAAGAACATTTTGGCCTTAGATAAGCCAGGCGACAATCACCTAAAAACAGGCACCCTCGGCTTTCAGGGACAACCCCCCTCTAACAGGCTGGAGAAAAGGTGTCGGGGTTAGACATAAGTTGGGCCAATGGAAACGGCTTGACCTCTGTTGGTAAAATTAGGGTGTCAGCGGTCTAGTCACGCTGCTGAGCGAGACTAAGAACGGATGCCCCGCTGGACCTCAGACGCTGTGTTTAAGGCTCATGCGTGCTGCAGGCGGGCGGAGTTGAGAGTGACGCAGTCTTTGTGTATAAAACTACCATGGGATGAAAAAACATTGCGTCTCAAACCGGGCTGACCGCTGCTCTGTGGGCCAACAGCAGCTGTGACTCTCAGCCCCCTCCAGCGGGGCCTAGCGGGGAGACATGGCTCTGGACCCCCACCCCAAAATACGGATGAGAGTATCATCACCACATCTGTCCTCTGCCCTTCAGTGCTACTAAAGCACGTGTTACATTCTCAAAACCAGGCCAAATCCGTTCCTAAGACTTGGCCCACCAGGACCTGGAAAGATGTTTAGTTCTGCCCCCAGATGGTTCAGAAGTGTGACTGCTTTGTATCAAAATGCCCCAAACAGCCACCGAACTAGAGCCCCACTTCGTTAAAAGTACCCTACAGAGCTATTCACATGAGTGAACCCCGGCCTGTTTGTGGTGGGTTCCCGACTTCCCCAGAACACAACTGCTCATCTATGCAACTGGGATGGTTTATTGTGCAGTGAAATGTCGCCGGCTTCCAGTGAGAAAGCTCTGCAGTCTCCTGCACACTGAAGCTCCTACACCTTTCTTTCTGACCTTTGGCTGAAGTTCCTGGTGATGTCAGTCCATCCACACCCTGGGGACTCTCCCAGGAAAGACGGAACGAGAGGGGACTGGGCAGACCCCTCCGCCCAGTGTCAAGAAAGCCCAAGTTGGACAGGCTGGCCTGTCCTCCCTTTGTTCCACTGTCTCACGGCAGAGCAGAGCCACCACGTCAGGGGGACTCAGCCCACACCTCCCACTGTGGCTCCTACACGGCACACCCCAAGCCTTTCCCAGACACCAGTGCCATACGAGGACCCAGAGACACCCTGAACCCTCCACTGGCCCCATGACGGCCTCAGAGGCAGGACGCCAGGATAGGAGGCATCCTGTACATCATATTCCTGGGCGGGGGAGCTCAGGGGCCACAGAGGCGGCCCAGGAAATGTAGGAGGACCAGCTGAGGGGGGCTTCAGGAGACAGCTGCGGGTCTGCCAGTCTGTGCGCCTTGGCCGAACACAGAGGAGGCCGCAGAGAGGTCATCAACAATTCTAAGCCGGCGTTTGGAAGCCAGGCCTGGCGAATCCCACCAGCTCGGCTTCTCCCGGCGTCACCACCTCGGGCGGCCAACAGGTGGCAGAAGAGCTTCGGGGAGCGCTTACCTGAGGCCGCGGCTCTCCCACCGCCACAGCCGGCAAAGGCCGAGGTCGCGCTCAAACACTCTGGGAAGGAAGGGATCCCGGGGAAGGAAGAGCCGGAGAGGAAAGTGCAGAGAGTGGGCGCGTGGGAGCCACAGCCAGCCGGGGCTCTCCCGCTCCACCTCGTAGAAGGTGCTCCAGGCTCCAGCCTGGCATCTCCCTCGCAACCCCACCTCCGGGGACCAGGCGGTGGGGAACTCTGCTTGGTGCAGACCCCTGCGGGGACCCGGGCTTGGAGAGTCCCCGCCCCGGGGTGCAGGTTCCCGCAGCCTGGCACCCCGCCGGCCGCTCCGACCCGGCTAGTCCTCTATACTCAGGCGCGCTTAGAATTAGTTGTAAAGAACGAGAGTCCGGAGTGGGAAGGGGCTGGCGGAGGTGAGAGAGACAGCGCAGAGAGATGGGGTCGTGGCTGTCATCGGCACCCCTTCTTGCTACAAGCAGTGACGATAAAATTACGTTTTTTGAGCACGGGAACGGTAACAGAGGAATTTTGCCTCTTTATACATAACTGCAACATTTCCTACCACCAAATTCCAAAGCTAACAGAGGGAACCCCTTCAGCAATGCCACAGCACTTTGTTCTGTATGGCCTCACACGTTACAGACAGTGAAAGGAATCCATCAGGTTTAATTGGTTCTGCTCTGGTCAGAACTGAGGTCTGTAGAAGCCTCCCATATACTTTACAATTTTAAGTTTGAGAACCCTAAACTAATGATGTGAAACTAATGTAGTGTAACACAAAGTGCCCTCTCTGCCAGTAGGAAATAATTTCTGCAGTGCTTCTAAAAACCAAACCAAACCAAACAAATAAATCAAATGATTTTACAATGTGGAAAAGCTGTGAGCAGGCTGGGCTGGAGCTCTGTTTGGGGGAAGCAGGCGGTTTGCGCGGCTTGGAGCGTCTCAGCCACCGGCCTCAGCAGCTTTGCTGGGCTCGGGGGTGCCTGCAGCTGGGAGCATTCGAGCCTCTGGCCCAGCACGCTCAGGAAAACAATCTGGGCCACAAATTCAAAATGACAGTTTTAACAAATACGATTTCAGCTTTTATATTTGGATTTAGGAAGGGGATGATGGCCTTACCCAGGAATCGCTATTAAATAATAAGCTTATAACATATTTGCTGATGGCAATATGGACCCTGCTTCAAATTAACTTTAAAATGTGCTGCTGATACGGCTTGCACTTAGAAGGAAAACAAAACTGGCGACTTGGTAGATTTAGTCTAGGGCCAAATGTACAGAAATGTACACAAAGTTGATCGGCACTTTTGCTACCTGAACGGCCGAAGGAGACTTTAACATTTAAGTTGGTTCTTTAAAGATTTCCAAGAAAACTTTTTTCCCTAAACTGATTAGAATATAAAAAAAATGTTTTTTAACAATTAAAGCATGCTCAAGCTCTGACAATTTCAGCGTCTCGGAAGTTGACTTTTTTTTTTAACGCATTTACTTTATTGTGAAATTGCAATTTGTTAATGAAAGAGAATTGGTTGCATCTGTCTGTTTACAAGTTTTTAATATCCACCAGTCATTTGACCGATGTAGAGAGCAAATAAATATTCTCCCCCCATGTCATTTTTTTTAATTTCCCAGAAACAAGCATTCCTTTATTATCTGTGACCTACTCAAATAAGAATTATTGTTAAACAGTTGCAGGTTTTCATACCTGCTGTAGCATTTAGAGCCCAAAGCACCATATTTCTCTGGAACATTTTTGTTGAGCTTAAATGCAGTCTTAAGTCTGCCTATCCTATGTTACTTGGGGTTGGGTAACATAGATCACTTTGGAAAAGATAAACAGGCTACCATCAAAGAAATGGAATAACTAGTAAGGATGCTTTCAGTGGCAGCAGGCAGAGAAGGACTATTATCCTAGTGCTAGAAAAATATTCGTATATTTTGGAAAATGCAAACAAATAAAGGGGCAACCTGTGAGGATTAACTAAAGACTCAAATAACACAACCAGCTGTCTGTCGCCCCCACATCCATGTTGGGCTTCAAGGGGAAATGTTCACACAAAATTGGGTTTGCATTTACTGAAGAAATTAAAGTGATTTGACTCAACACTGACGATGTAGGTCTACAAATCATTTATTACGCACTTACCCACCAGAAGGAAAACGTCTATGGGAACCTTTTGTATGTGAACCTTTGCGTTTCTGAAAGCGGAGGCACAAAAGAGAAGAACTCGTTGCTGTTGTTTAGAAATGATTACAGCTAATACCTGACCACGGCTGATTTTCCTGTCGTTCACCACTTTAACATCGGAAGCATGTGATCGGCCCTCCAGATGCCCATTATTAATTGCACGCTCTTTGATGTCTGAACATCGTCGATAGAACCTACAAAGGCATTAACGTAAGGAAATAATGCCTCCTGAAAAATTCCCAAGTCACTGCCTGGTGAACGCTGCATGTTCCCCATGCGTTTGCTCACCTTCAGGGACACCGTGAAAATACCCCCAAGCCCCAGACATTTGCCAAATGCTTCAGCAAAAAATAATAAAAAGAGTTTCAAAACTTATCTAAAATTTCTACTCTGCGTGGGGAGAAAATAGCACATTTGTTCATTCAAGAAGCATCTGTGTAATTAAGAGCAACAAATTTCTAAAATGCTTATGGCTCAGGAATTCGCATGAATAGAACTATAAAGAAAGAAAAAGACATAGAGTGGGGGGGATAGAAAAACAAAGGTTCGACAGATCCACTGGGCAAGTGAATAAAGGCCACCTCGTTACAAATACCTACACTTTGCTAATGTTTATTTTCTCCCAAGAGACAAATTTATTTTTTAAAGGCTTATCATGAGGGAAATCGCTGACTGTAGGTAAATTTCTTTTCTCAGGCGGAACTCAAAAAGCGATATTGTTATAACATGGTTTCTTGTGTGCAATTTCAAAACAAATAGACTTTTGTTTTTACAAACCATTTATTTGGGGGGATTTATTTGAAGAAAAATTTTCCTTTGCAAAGAAAAATTTATAAAAAGCTACATGTGCAGATTACTTGACCCACTGCCTATCATAACATCTTTACACATCTCTAGGATTTAACACAGTGAAAGGAAAAGAGTAAAGAGGGTTTGAAGGGCAGCCCAGCACGGCTTGCATGGTTGGTTGCTTTCCTATGCAGAGCTCAGGAATACATCTATCCCAGAAATATTTGTTTATCATGAAAAAATATTTGAGCCACCAAATATTGAATTCTTTCACATTTTTGGGCAAGGTCTTTTTGCCGTCTGGAATTAAGTATGTTAGTAAAGCTTGTGTTTTCAAATATTAGATTTTCTATCGTTCTCTGAAACTCTCTCAAGCACAGAACTGAATAATCTCACCTTTCCAAAAATAGAGACAGAATGAGACAACTAAAAATGAGAATTTTTAAAGAAAACGAAAATCTCTTTCAAAGAGTGGAGCTAAAAAATAATAATAATAAAAAGTGATCACACTGCATATCTTTCTTGGAGTTCAACTAAATAACCTCCGACAGATCTACAAAAAAAAATGGATCGGGCAATTTGCTATCTCAAATGATGCACAATTAAAAGTAAAGTAAATATTTAAAACAATCTTCCTGCTCAAAAGAATTGGAAAATTAAACACTTATAGTCAGCAATCTTGGAATCTTGATTCCTTTACTCATATACTTTGCAGGGGTGGAGACGGAGCTTCCCACTGTTTAAAGATTCCTTCTGCAAATAATATCACACTTTCTACACGTACAAGCCCCGCAAACATAACGATGTATTAGCTAAATGTAAGCCCTCTCTGAGTTCCCGGCAAATCTAAATACGTACGAAATTTAAATTGAAATAAGGAACAAGTCTAGTGTTAGTCTTCTCAAAATACTCATTTAATAACTCTCCAAGAAATAGAGTGTTTTAGGAAAGGCAACCCAGATGTCAGCGTATAAAATCAAGCTATAAAGTGCCCTTCAAATATATTTCAATAATTTTTAAATATTTACATTTAATAAGGACAAGTTTTTATGGCAAGAGAGGTAATTACACTTATCATTCATGGAAAAATGTAGTTTTAATGGCTTGCATCTTGATTTGCAAAGGTGAAATAGTAACCTAAAATATGTCAGTGTCTTTTTTTTCTTCTGTTCAGCGATTTCTTGCTTTTGCAGAAGCAAAATATGAAAAGCTAGATGAGCCAGTGTTAGGGCTGGGAAGGAGGGAAAGCCATTGTTGAAAAACATTCACACTCATACATTCTCCCCTCTATTCTTGATGTCTCCTATTATACTAATCTGAAACCCCAAGTATTTGTGCTTTGGGGGGTAATTAGAAGAATCTTATCGGACTTTTATAGCCCTTCCTAATGAGGCTATTTATTTGGCAAACATTAACCAGCCAAGGATTAGGAACACCATGATACGGACCGTATTGAAGCTGCTACCCCTACTGCCCACTCGACACAAAAGCCTGTCTTATCGGCACAACAGGCTTGGTGCAGACAAGTCGTGGCTTCTGAAAATTCACCAGGGGTCAGCCTTCATCAGTCACAACTTCTGAGACCAGGGGCCGAGGCAAATTCAGGTTTGGTCACTTTGAGGCCAGCAACCCTGATGAAACTCAGGGCAGAGGGTTGCTGGGAAGACGGGGAGGGGGAGGAACCCAGGAATCATCTGGGTGGGTTGGGGGAAATATCACTGACATTCAGCATGCATCTGCCCCTGGGAAGGACCCGGGCCTCCAGATCCCAGGGGCCTTCCTCTTTACAAGGAAACAGACAGACTTCAGGGCTCTCCGAGAGCGAAACCAAATAGGCTTTCTCTACTTGTCCAGGCCAGCGGGGAAAGCAAGTCGAAGGGAATTGGTTACCTGTCCTAAAATACCTCACTCCAAGCTAAAGCCCTCTTTATTTTTGATGATTTGACATAATCTTAGAGAAAGACTATTAATTTGATTAAAAGTGATTTTAAAAAGTGATTTAAGATGAATTCATAAATAAAATGCTCTCACCTCTGGCAGGGAGGGCAAAGGGCTTTGCATGTCTGGCCTGGGAAGCCCTGACACATTCTGGGACTCTAAGAAGGGCAGACTAGAGAAATAAACAAACCATTCAGGCCAGCTTTTCAAAATCCGCCAACGTGGAATTCCCAGTCCAAGGCTTCTGACTTCATTTTGGGCAACCAGGCTGGAGGGGACAACCTTGAGGTGGGATGACAGGGGTTAGGTTTGCAAATGACCCACGGTAGATAAATATTTGTAAAACACTTTGAGAATTAATGAGCTACACAAGCACCCCGGCTACAGAAAAGGCCTCCATTCCGTCACTTAGGAAATTTTTCAGGGGAGCTAATATTTGAGGCCCAAGACAAAATGTGGCCTGAAGAAGCAGACCCCTATACACAGGCCCATGGCCGTGCTCTGGGTGGTAGACGACTCCATAAAGAACACTCTATGGTGAGTTTGCTCGGAGAGAGAAATCGCTAAACTCTGATTTCTGCCATAACTGAGTAGCCCCTTCTTCACTGGTGAGCCCACCTGTGGGGTCTGTCTTGGAGGGCTAGGTAATTGCACTCCTTTCTGGCAGAAGCCATTGGACCCCCAGAAAAACGTAAGGGCAAAATGGCCACTGTGGGAGGCTGTCACCCCCTCCTCCCAAGGCCAGGACTTGACAATCTCCAACTCTTGGAAGGGTGGGAGGACTGACGCTGTCGGCTTGGCCTCAATCTCTTTGTCTAAGACAGGCACCCTAACCACAAAAACAACTCTTGCAATTGGCACCGCTTCTATCACCATAGCAACCAGCACTTCTAGAAAGGCTAACACATTGGTTTGGGACTCACAGCCAAATTAAAATTTCCACAGCTCAGTTTGTTCCTCACTCATCCCCTACCCCTCCTCTGGGACCTTCAAGAGCTCGGCCCCGAGTGGCTGGATGACTACATAACAACACAGGCCCACAGCTGCTGGATTCTGCCCAAGGAGTGGCTGCACACCAATGCCCCAAATGCTGAGACAGGTGAGCCCCCAAAGGTGTCAGCTGGGTTTCTATAGCAACGGAATATTTGTCGGACCGAGGTCTCCATGGGGGATGGGGAAGCAGAAAGGGTACTTTTCCATTCCTGTTATGGAAGCAGATGAATCAGTAAGCATTTAGGCCTCACGTGGCCAGAGAAGGGTAAGCTGGGTTCTGCTTACAAGGGGCAGTGGGCTTGAGACGCTCAGTTGTCGACACTGGCCGACTGGGGAGGAGAAAGGCATTAAGGGCCCCTCCTGCCGAAAATCACCACGGTGACTGGATGATGCCGAAGTGCAGGCATACCTGAAACCACGGATCCTGCCAACCACGCAACCCGACACCTACAGCCCCTCAAACACCTACTTAGCTTGACTGAGGAGGCTAGTCTCTAAACTCCACTCAAAAGCAGTGAGGGACATTCAGGCCCAGCCTCTGGACCGTAGATGAGGGGGACGGGCAAGTTCACGAAGAGCAGCTTGGTCTAAACTTTGGCCTCTTGGACACATCTTTGGCCGCGTCCATCTCATAGCCTGGGTGAGATATCTGTTCCTGACTGTCTGAGTCAGTAACAATTTGCAGTGAGGACCTATTCCACAAACTAAGAGAGACTGGGGATGGGCTATTAGCTATAGCTCTTTTCATGTGGAATTACTTCTACTGGCACTAATACGCCATCATTTGAAAGCCTTAACCCAAACGGACGGGCGTCCGCCCCAAGCCAAGGCTGCCTGGACTGAGGCAGTGGTCCCCATGTGCTAGCTATTACCAGGTTGTTTGGTCCTGTCCCCAGTCGGCATTTGTTGCCGTGCACTGAGAAACTGCTGTCAGGAAATGTTCTTTTCTAAATTACATAATTAGGGTATTGGGGAGCGTAGTGAAGGCAGATTAGGGGGGCATCACTTGTTCTTACTGCAAACTATGATTCAAAGCACATAAGTAAACACTTAAACTACATGAATGGTTTAATATTGATTAAACAATGATCTCTGAGACCAAACTCTAGCATGGTAGGTAGAAGGAGCTGGGAGGAGGAAAAACAAAGCGTCTGCTAAATCGTGTGCACCGATTTACAGAGAAGTGTGGACTTTGACCTGACAGATCAAAATCAGGATTTGGAATGATTACCTAAAATAAAGTCCTAGGGTCCCGCCCCTGCAAGCTGATGGCAGGGCTGGGGGCTAAATGGTCGGGGTCGGGGGTCAAGTTCTTCCCTCAGAAAGACCAGCTTCTCACTCACACCCACTTCCAGAAACAGAGACTCAGGCAAAGTGCCGGCTCAAATTGCGTTTCATTTATTGTTTCTAACTAGGGCCACGGACTTCAACTTGATTAGAAAATTGTGCTGACGCTTCCTGTGAAGTGTATCCCAAGCCCTCCAGGGGAACTTCAGAAGGGAGTTTTCTGCATGCACCCGCCTCCCCTGTATGGCATTCCCACTGCTGGCAGTGCCCTTGGCTACACATGTGCCCCGATGCCTAGGCAGGTGGAGGGGCCGCCCTCAAGAAACAAGCCCTGGGCAGGAGGCTCGGTGGAGGAACCGCTACCGACCAGTGCAGGTCCTCAGAGTTCCTGAGGGTGGGGCAGGCAGGCCCCTGCAGGGTGTGGTTCAGAGGACAGCTCCCCACTCATCCCCGGGGAACCTCCACCCAGTTAGTCACAGGGTCTTTGTCAGGGGAAGCCCAAAGACACCTCTGGCCGCATCTGTGTGCAGACCTCAGCAGCCTGTCATCTCCCTTCCCCCGGCCCATCTTTTTGTGTTTGTTCTCCTCCCGCTCCCTCATCTGAATCTCCTCCAGGGCAGGAGACTGCCGGTTGAGTGGGGAGAAGGCTACCAAGGCAAGAATACCCATAATAAAAACTAGCCAGAGTTTTTAAAAGCTTACTCTGCACTAAGCATCATAAACTCACTATTCATCACACCAAGTGATCACAACAGCCCTTCGTGGTAGGTATTATTATCTACCCCCATTTTTTAAATGACAAAAGATATGTGGCACAGGAAGGGTGATTTGCCCAAGATCACGCAGCAATGTGCCAGCTGCTGTTCTAAACATTTTATAAATATTAACTGATGAAATCTTCAATGCAGCCTTAAGGAATAGGTATCATTATTGTCATCCCCATTTTAAAAAGAACTGAGGCACAGAGAAGTTAAGTCACTTGCCCCAGGTCACAGAGCCAAGATTCTAAAGCCCAACTTCCTAACCTTTCCAAAACACTGAAGGCAGTCCTTAACAAAAGAAGAAAACATGCCCTTCTGCCGTAAGCAAAGTGCTGCGGTGAGAAGGGACAGCAGTGGCACTGTGCCGACGTGGAGAGCTAGTCTGAGAGACTAGAGGCCTGGGCTCCAGCCCCGTCTCTGCTTTGTGGTGACTGGTGAAGCACCGCCCCTCTTAGGCCTCACTTACCACCTGGAGCTTAAGGTGACTGGAGCCCAGGGGCCCTCCACGGTCTCAGTCTCTAGAGGACTAACAGGGTACAGGTAAGTCTAGGAGACCAGGGAGTTGGGGGGGGAGCACTGCCCTGCTTCTCCCCAGTCCTCCTCCCCCCACCCCGCCTTGAGCCAAGGCTGGGGGGAATTTCTACTGGGGAATCCATAATCACCCATCCCTCCCTCCTATCTGCACAGATGCTTGGGCTCCTAACATACAAACACCTCCAACGACGTTTTCATCTCTGCCAGTTCTCTGCAGGAGGCAGAAGCGGGTACAAAGTGAAAATCCTGCAAAGATTAGTTTCTTCTCAATTGTATGTTCAAAATATGGACAGAGTACGGATAAGCACATCCCTCCCTTCCACTGCCGTAAACAGCTGAAGTGCTGTGCATGGAGAACCCATCAGGGCCCCTCGGATGAAGCCCTCCAGCTCAGCCACAGCCCAGCCCGGGCCTCAGAGCCCCGCGGCCTCCCTATGCTCAGGGCCAGGCCGGCAGCTGGCCCCGGGGTCATCTGAGGATCTCCCTCTCTCCGAGTCGCCTGTGGCTCCAGGGCTCTGCTGCCACCTCCCAACCTTGAGCAATCCCCGTCAGCTGGGCTGGGCCAGACGTTTGGGTTCTCTACCATACACAGCCGATACTCACTCTTTGCAGACTCCACATATGCCATTCACCTACTTGCTAAAACTGATTAGTAACCCCCCAAAATCAATAGCTGCAGGACTGGCATGGCAGACGTAGACGCGCGGAGAACAGTGAAATTTCTGCGTTCCCTGATGTGCACAGTCCCAGGTGGAAGGTGGTGACGCCCTGCCTTGTTTCAGCTCTTACGCTGCAAACCAGCGCCCTTTCCACGGTCTGCACGGTGCCATGTCTGCCACATTTTTGAGCTTTTTCTTGGTGATTTTGCTGTTGAAAATGGCCCCCAACTATAGTGCGGAAGTACCACCCAGTATTCCTAAGTGCAAGAATACCATGGTGCCCCTCACTGAGACCATCCCTGGGCTAGACGAGCTCTGTTCAGGCATGAGTGTGCTACTGACCGTGAGTTTAGTGTTAATTAATTAAATATGCATATATTACAGAAGGTGTCTTTAAACAGAAACCCACATAAGACAAGGTTAGGTATTGATCAGTTGATGAGTATGTTGGGACCGAGGTTCACAGGACCCAAACCCTGTATTTCCCTTAGAAACAACAGTTCAGCGTTTGTTATTTCAGTGTTGTAGTGACTTTCCAGAACACAACCGCCAAGACATAATGAGAATAACTGGAGTTTCCTTCCCACTGAAGGTGCCTGGGCCTATCGGGGGGGCGAGATGTAAGGAGATACAGGGCCAACAGCTGATGTCAGCGACTCTTCACGCAGCACCACCTTCCCAGACCAGGGCAGGCCCGTTATCTCCTGGAACCTTGTCTTTGTCTTTAATAATAGCGTTTAAAATTGTAATAACGGCCACTAACACCAACTGAACTGGGAGGCAGGCAATACTAACGGCTTCACATTTGTCACACAGTACTTCACTTCACCCTCTTGTGCCCTGTGGATGTAGGTGGCTTCAGGGCCCCTGCCCGAGGGAACCTGTGCTATGTAGCAAGTGGTCAGTGGAGTCAGTGTCCTGGACTCCTCAAGGGGACAGCTGGAAAAGCCATGCTCCAAGGATTTTGAGACCATTTTCCAGCTCTGGGGTACACAGTGGCGAACAGAGGAAGCAGGAACTCAGCCCAGCCTTGAGAGAGTGGCCTGAGAGGGCAGCCAGCCTGTCCCCAAGCCGTGCCCCAAGCCTGCCACCACCCAGCCCTGGGCCACTGCAGGGCAGCACTTCCTCTCTGCTCACAGGCATCGGGCCCCATACTGACGTCCACAACCTTGTGTGATGGACCAGGCAGCTCGCCCTCTCCAGCCCAGCCTGTTGTGGTGGAAGAGCCCAGATGCCAACCCGAGTGCCCGATCTCGGCCACAGCACCACCCCAGCTGAGATGCAAAAGCCTGAGGATGGTGCCACTTGGCACCCAGGTGGCCCTGGGCCACTGTCAGCCTCCCCATGTGACCCTGAGCAAACAACTCACTTCTCCAACCTCTGGTTTTTCCCATCTGTAAAGAAAAGTGAATAATTACTCTCCTGCTTCCAAGTTTTCATATCTACTGTCTCACAATTCTAGGAGACACACAGGCATGGCTGGTAAAGAGCACAAAGACAGTGATTGTTACTGCCGCAGATAAAATTAGATGAATAAAGTAATACTCCCTGGATTCCAAAAAGAAACAAAGTGGCAGCATTAGTCATCTCATTTTTTACATTTTCCCCTAAAGCAGGATAGATTGGGCCCCTCAAAAGGAAAAGCCAAAGTCTCAGGATATTCCTGCCACTGAGCTCCCCGTGGAAGGAGGCATACAAGGCATTCACTGACCAGTCATGGGTGCTGATTACCTCCAGATACTGACAGTGCTACTCACAGGCAACAGCAGTGAGAAAAGCTCAGAAACCGCCCCCTAAAAGGTGAAGAGAGGGGGCAAGAGACCCCTCTTCAAATGAGCCTCAGAGAAGATATAAATAGGGCTGAGTGGCAGGAGGAGGGCCAGGACAATTCCGTCCTCCTGCTGTGAGGTAGGAGCTGTGACCCTGGAGTCCCAACAGCCCCACCTGCCTCTCGGCTGCCCCTGCCGGAAACTCCACAGGGCCCAGACAGCAGGAGCCCAGGTAAGCCGCCCCAGGTGCAGAAGTGACCTTGGCTGCAGGAAGTCCTGTCTCCTGCCTGCAGCTAATTGCAGCTGCTGCAGAGGAGCCGACCTAATTACACAAAAGTATGTAGCTCCCACATTCCTGGGCCACCACACAGTCTCACACATCTCGCGGGAGATGCAGCCCCTGACTCCTGTTCTGGCCCTAGCCCCTCATGGTTTTGCCGAGCCCCCAAGACGGTCCCCTCTCTAGCAGCAATTTGGGGCTGCCCCGGCAGCAATTCCCTCCACTTTCCCTTGCCTGCCGCCGAGGCACTTAACCCTCCTCTTTGCCTAATGTAAATATTTAATCCTGTACATTTAGGATCTGCCCATCACCTGCCTCTAGCCTGTTCTCTCCTCATCCAAATGGTCTCCCTACCAGACCCAGGAGTAAGGGCAGGACTCTGAAGGGCTCTCCCACCCTGCACAGCTCCCCACACAGCCTGGCACCCAGCTAACACTTAACCATCTGTGGAGGTGACGAATTGTACAACTCACAGTAACGCGGGTGCTCTGTGCTTCAGTTTTCTCATCTGTCACGTGGCGCTTACACCACCTACTTCACAGAGCTTTTTAGAGATTGAAATCCAACTTGGTGCCGGGCATACAAGAGGTCCCCCATGAACATTTACTGAACTGAATTGTGAGCCTTACACCTACTGAGCATTAACAATGGGCCAGGGGCTTGCGCATCTAAGACATTTCATCCATCCACATGTAAGTGTCCCTTCCTCCCCGTACCCAGTCTAAGAGACTTCTATGTCTGCCAGCTGTTCCTGCCTCTTCTGTGATGCAGGATCAGGAGGTGGTAGGCAGAACAGAGGAGGGATGAAACTGGAGAAACGCTTAGTTGGAGAGTGGGCCCATCTATATCGCAAAGGGTTGGGGTGTGGGGAGCACAGAGAAAAGGAACACTGATGACGGAGGAAACTGCAGCTGGGCACATGGGCTCAAGTGTGCCACTGGGGCACAGGAGAAGGACTCCCAACGTTCAGCTTTCCTTCAAAGGACAATAAAGAGACAGCTTTCTAATTACTCCGGGTGCCGGATTGTGCAGAGACCTGGCCACATGGGGCTCTGGGGCTACGAGGGTTACACACTCATTATCTCTTTAATGCTTACAACATCCCTGAGGCATATTCCCCATTAAACAGATGAGGAAACCAATGTTCATAAAGGTTAAATAACTTGCCTGAGGTTACACAGCCACTAAGAGGCCAAGCCAGGTCTCCCCGCAAGATCTGCTCTTTTCTGAGCCTGACCTCCAATCCACGTCACACTGCTACTGCACTGTCACTGTACGCTAAGACAGTGGGGGTAGGGAGGTGCGCACTGAGCAACTTCCGTGGGTTCTTAAAATGCTGCCTTACAAACCCATCCCCCTGACACCACCACCCACCGCCCCCACCAGAGTGCAAGGAGGCTGGGCCCTCTGGGGACATGTGGAGGAGGGATAGCCCCTTGCCCAGAAGTCCTGCCGGGGCAGAACCAGCTCAGACACAAAGGTGATGATAGAGTGGTGAGAGCCACCAAGACCAAGGGTGTTGTCCTGAGCAAGGAGAGCTGTGCTCTGCCCAAGAGGGCCAGGAGAGCTAGGGGGGCTTCGCAGGGGAGGTGGTCTTTGTCAACCTGGAAGGATGAGTAGGACTTAAGATGGGGATCTGGTAGAGGAAGCAAGACAGGCAAAGGTGTGAAGTGAGAAAGCACAGGTTTCCCCTGGAGAGAAGACGGGACACTGGACCCGTATGTGGAGAGCACATGCATGCACCCGAGTGCCCTGGTGAGAAGTCAGGCCGTCCTTCCAGAGGCAGCCGGGAGGGGCATGGTGGGAGCTGGCCTTCAGGAAGCAGGCCGGTGGGAGTGAGGTGAGCAGAGCAGGGCAGAGGCCTGCCCCGTCCCTGAGCTGAAGTCTGTGTATCAAGGGCCCCTCTTGACTCCCTCTCACCTGGAGCTCTCGAGCCCTCCTGGATGGGACGGTGCAGAGCACAGCTTCTGAATCCAGAGAAATGGTCTTTTCAGCCTTTCGAGAGACTCATCCCAGAGCTGATCAGATGGGATATTTCAGAGTAGGGAGAGGGGGCCATGAGGTGCCCCTCGCCCCAACATGCTACAGGGTAGCTCTAGGACACCAGCAGCACAGATGGCTCAACACCTCCCTTCCTTAATGCAGATCACCCCACCCCCGCGCATCTTCCAAAGGTCCGGGAAGCCTACCAGCCCTGCTGGAGGTCACCCATCAGTGACCCCGACTGCTATCCGCACCCCCCCTCCGCATTCCAGGCACTTACACCCTCTCCCCCTTCCTCCCCTGCAGAGTCCTTCAGGCCTCAACCTGAATGCAACCTCCTTCTCTAATGCAACCTTCCTCCTCCATGTTGCCACAGCTCTCAGTGCTTCTGCCCACAGTCTGGCTCGATAAACACCCGCTGAAGGAACAATCCCACAGCACTACTTCCCCAGACACCATCTCCTCACCTCTGGATGTGACCACCGGCCCCCGGAGCACAAGGCCCCCCATCCCCTGCTTCTCCAGCGCCCGCCTGGGCCTCGCACAGTACTGCACACGGCAGCTGCTCACTAAAGACTCAGCACGGGCCTCCCCCACTGCATGTGCACCCCACCCCGGACAGCCCCTGCTCACTTGCATCTGACCGGTCTCCCTGGGAGGGACCCCAGCACTGAAGGTGCAGGGCTGAAGTTCCAGGGCTGCTCCTGTCCTGCCTTCGCAGAGCCAGCCGCTGGTTGTGTGGCGAGTTGTCACCCAGCTCTTCTGGCAGCCAGCCCAGAGGCTCACCCTTGCCTCCTAGGTCACTCCCACCCCAACCCCGCAGGCAGGCAGCCGCTGCCTCTCACCCGAGATGCCTCTGGCTCTCCCAGGCCTCGGTTCTGAGGCCCTCCTCGAGCGGACACATTCGGTCCCTTTGCCTTCTCAACCCCCAATTCCTCATCTGTGAAATGGGTTCAGCACCCTCACAGCCCACGGGGACCTGAACCGGCTTTTGACGCAGGACAACACCCCTCACACTGGTCCCCTCCACTGCAGGAAAGTTCTTCTAAAATCTTCTAGCCAGGCCTAAGGCACATATGCCAAAAGAGGAAAGGACTGTTTTCTCCTTCTACTCAGCTTAGTCTTACAAGGACCCAGAGGGAAAGGAGAGAGTCCCATCCCCACTTCAGCACCACGCCCCCTCGCCAGGGGTGCTAGTTCCCTCCACAGCCAGCCCTGAATCAATCTGTGTTTGTGTCATTTAAAATCCTAGTCCTATTAATAGGTTATGCACAGCACCACCTCATGTTTCAGTTGTGCTCTCTTACCTAGAATGTCCTCCTCACTCCACATCTGAACCTACACCTCTTTCCACCCCAATTCTCAGTGCCACCTCCAGGATGCCCTTATGCTCTGCCTGCCCACACCAACCTTTCCTTCTCCAACATCCAATCACAGTACTAAGGACTTCTGTCCTAGCTCACCCGGTTAGGACCAAACTTGATTATCCCACAAGTTCCTCTGAGATAGGGGACAGACAGACCTAATTCTCCAGTCCCCACTCCTCCCAGTAGAGTCCAGAACTTTTTAGGCAGTTCTAAATGACTGAATAGATGAATGAGTGAATGCACAAGTGTTTGGTAAATATTTAAACCTTCAAATCACAAACTGGGTAAAAACATATGAAACATCCTTAATACATAAAGAGCTCTTACAAATCACTAATAGGAAAAAACACTTAATGAAAAATGAGAAAATTATGTAGACAGCAAATTCAGACAATAGTCAATATAAGTGCCCAGTAATGATACAAAAATGTGTTTAGCCTCCCAGGTAATCAAAAAATGCAAATTAGAACAACAATAAGATATTCATTTTTTCTCTAGTAGAGAAGAGGAGAGATTTAAACTTTAGACATTTGATACTTGGGGTGGGAAATAAAGGGAAACACTCTCAAACACTACTGGTAAGAAAGTAAATTAGTACAAACTTTTTGGAAGGCCACTTAGCAAAAGCTATCAAAAGCCGAAAATACACAGATACCTTTTTCAGAAATTTAACTTCTAAGCATTTATCATAGGCAAACGGTTGTCTGAGGGATGCTTATACAAGGATCTTCACCACAGTGTGGTTGGTGATGACTGACACTCAGAGATAACCTATATAAACACATATGAGAGAGTGGTTTTGAATGCTAGAGCACATTCATACCACGGGCCACCATGGAGTCCTCACAAACGATGGTGTAGAACGTACAAGGCTATAATGATATATTGAAGTATATGCAGCAATACAAACCATGATATACTGGTTAAGGGAGAACAAGTTACGAAAATGGATCATACTGTTTTATAAGAAAAAAATGTATGGAGAGCAAAAAAAGACTAGAAGACTCCAAAGTGTTAACAGTGGTTAACTCTATTCTATCTGTTCCAATTTTTCTAAAACGTAGCAATATAGTTTTCGCATATAACACTATCAATTGTTCATCGATAGACCACTGATCAGGAGTTAAGATGGGAAAAGCCGAATAACATTCCCTGCCTACCCCTGCCCCACAATACACGCACACACGAGGTGGCACCAGGCATATAACGAGGTCTATGCGTGCACGCACACTCCCCAACCCAGACAAGCCAGGTCACCAGCCCAAGGCTTCTTTTGATCTTCAACTGAATCTACTCACTAAGTAATAGAAAGCATTACACCCCAGTACAGATGCCTAATGCCCCTTACAGGAAGTGCCCAGCAACCCCTTACAACTGCCCTCTGGACAGTGGCTGCTGACCTCAGGCTCCCCCTAGACCTATGTGACAATAAAGATGCTATATATAGTGGAACCAGCCACGAGTGTAATCCAGCCAGCAACAGCATCAATCTATTAACTGCGGCATTAATTCACTTAGGAGCTGATGACTTCATCCATCACACTGAGGCCCTGTAAGCGCCTCCCTTGGGTCTTCCTCATTCTCTGAAAGTAGGGCACAGGAGACATGGAGTGTCGGTGTCGGCCCAGGCAGCTGGCCCAGCCAAGCCCAACGTCAGGCAGGAAACAGACAGTGATGCAATTCCGAGTCCATGCCCGGCACAGGGGTTGGCATCTCACACGCTAACAATCCTCAGAGCAGATGGGCAAGGAGCTGTGGGAACCCCAGCATCTTCATCCATAAACTGGGGACGTGAGGCAATCGCATGACTTTCTCAGGGTCACACAACTAAGAAGAGCACGAGCAGAGATTTGAACTCTGATCCTCCTGCTTCTTCCGTGACACTAACACTTCCAAGATGACAGGACTCAGATCCCCAACCACATGACCCACACCCCACAAAGCTCAAGGAGCCCATGGCACTGGAATCAGAGCTCGGTGAAGCACACAAGCCCAGGGGCCAGTTCCTCTCTCCTCACCCTGCCCTTGCTCACAAGCGGAAGAGCCTGGGGCTGCCGCTCCGCGATCCTGACATCATGGATATGCAAAAAATTATCAAGAAAGCGCTCACCTCACCCAGAGGCTGCCTGTCGCCTGGTGGCATCACACAGCACAGTGGCCCTGTCCAAACTATCACGGGGCAGCCGGATGCGGCTGGAAGAGCCTTGGCCCCGGCTATCAGGGTAGGCCTGGGTGGGTGGTGCTAGGCAAGGGAGAGAGAAAAGGGGGGGCTCACCACGCAGCTCTCTGTTGCCGAAACCACGAAGCAAAATATTTTCATTCATGAGTTCATCCAGGCTAAACACGCATCTAATCCCCAGGAACTGGCAGTTCAAAACGGCTCCCAGGCGGGAGAAAGACTGAGCGCTCAGTTCAAAGTTGAAAGGAGCCAGTCTTTGCCGCTTATCGCCCAGTGACCATCAGCAGAGTTGAGGGGTTACCCAGGCTTACCCCAGCTCCTGGCCAGCCAGGGAGGCCAGATTCTTAAAGGGCCCAGGGTCCCAGCACCATCAGCTCTCAGTCTGCCCACCCTCCTCCTTGACTGGGCCCTGGGACAGGAGGAGAAGGGGCCTTTCTGCTTGGTTGCCAGGTGCTGATTCCCTCTCAAGGTGGGTCTTAACTTGACGCTGCAGCAGCCATAGTCTGGGGTGGGGGAAGGGAGAACACAAATGGGTCCGGATACACCTTCTGCCTAAGCAGACTGCCGGTTTCTGCCAGCAAGGGTCTTCAGACCCCCACTGACCATGGAGAAAGGGGGGAGGAGGGAGGCATGGGCTCTACAGAGCTATGCTCCACACAAGCGGGGCACAGGCAAGGCTCAGCGTCCCTGCCTCTCCCCGCAGGCTGCCTGCGAGTTCAAGAAGGCAGGCTTGGGCCTCCTCTGGCGGGGCTGTCCAGCTTCTCTACCTTGAAGGCAGGTTGGTTGTAGTAACGAAGCTCTCCATAGATGCCTCTGGGACAAAGAGTGTTATACAATCCAGAATTTGTAATCTCTTCCGGGAAACTAGGTTGCCTTAAGGGGAAAGAAAAAAGCAATCCCCCTATGGCCCCTGCTTGACCAATACTTTCAAGAAAATTGTCTGGTACAGCAAGCCAGGTCCTTGAGAAACTAATTTTGTGTGAAGGCGACACCACACATATTTTTCCCTTGGGGGTCCTCTTCCCTCCAATTCAACAGCAGCAATCTCTGAATCCGTTGGATTTCTGAGCTCTGCCAATCCCTTTAAAGCTTACTGGCAGTGTTACAGATTTTTTTTTTTTTTTTTTTGGTGCGGTACGCGGGCCTCTTACTGTTGTGGCCTCTCCCGTTGCGGAGCACAGGCTCCGGACGCGCAGACTCAGCGGCCATGGCTCACGGGCCCAGCCGCTCCGCGGCATGCGGGATCCTCCCGGACCGGGGCACGAACCCGTGTCCCCTGCATCGGTAGGCGGACTCTCAACCACTGCGCCACCAGGGAAGCCCAGTGCTACAGATTTTATGGTGAGAAAACTAAAGCACTTAGACCAGACATGCAATTTGTAGCTGGAGAGAATTACACAGTCCTGTTTTCTACCTTCCCCTGGAGAGAGAGGGAGGGCCCCAGAGAACACAAGTGATGAGCCCCACTACTTTCTGCACCACCAGGTGCCGGGCATTTCCCATGCTCTGTGCTAATCGTTCCCCTGCAAGGTAAAGTCCCAGTTTACTGATAAGGAAACAGAAGTTCAGCGGGATGAAGCAATGTGCCCCAGTAAATGTAGTATTTACTACCTATTTACTACATTGGTAGTAAATAGGAATGTGAGGACACAGCCCAGGACTCCAAAAGCTAAGTGAGCCTAGGGACAAGATCCAGGCTAGGACTTGCTTTCTCGCAGGAAGTCCTACCCAATGGCCGTCTATTCTCAGGCACCCAGAGAATATCAGGGACCTCTAGGAAAGAGGTCTCTAGCCTCAGGGAGGGCACAATGAAAGCCAAACCTGGGTCTGCAGGTGGCCCCCTCACCTCCTACAACCTCTCCCACCCTAAGCAGCCCTGTCTCACCTCCTTCCTTAGTGGAAAAAACTCTAAATTTGGAACCAGAACCCTTGGTTCTAGGCCCAGATCTGATAGTGATCTCGGGGAAGTCATTTCGCCCAAGTGAAGCTCAATTTGCTCACCTGCAAAATGGAGATGATGATGCTGTTGGCCCCGCCAGCACATGTTGCTGAAAACACTCTGCCACAAAATGGGACAAGGCTGTGGCTGGGATGTGGGCTTCAGTTAAGCTGCCGGAATTGCAGACTGTGCCTTCAGATACCTCTCACCCCTCAAAGCAGGGTGGTGATGCTCCCCAGGTATACCCAGGGCTCACCTCCTCTCCAGTGAAAGCCCCCCCAAGGGCATGACCCCTCATGGATTCTTATAATCCTTGTGGTCATTCGCTGACCCTGCTCCGGGGTACACGGCCCCAAGATGGGCATTGAACTCATGGGGGTGGGGGTGGGGCAATGTGGTGTAGTGGTCATGAGGGTGCCTTTAACCCAGGCCTGTCTGCCTCTAGGAGCCCAGCTCTGCTCCATATTAGCTGTGTGACCTTAAGCAAGTCCCTTCATCACTCTGAGACTCAGTGTCCTTACATTTTAAATGGGGATCATAGTATCTACCTCATAGGACTCTTGGGAGGACTGAAAACATGTTAAGTTCTCAGCACAGAGCCTAGCACATGTAAGTGTCCAATAAATGGTAGGCTGAACCCCACCAAATTATGTAATAGCCTCAGATCTGAGCAAGCGCAGAGAAGGGTCTAGAGCAGTACTGTCCAACAGAAATATAATGCCAGTCACAAACACAATTTGTCGTTTTAGAGAAGCCACTTTTAGAGTAAACAGAAGCAGGCGAAATTCATTTTAATAACGTATTTTCTCAAACCCAGTATACCCCAAATATTATCATTTCAATGTACAATTGAATATAAAAAATTACTAATGGGATATTTAACTGTATTTTTATCCTACGTCTTTGAACTCCAGTGTGTATTTTGCACGTACAGCAGGTGTTAATTCAGATGCTTGATTCTCCTCAGAAATTCTTAATCAGTACTTAGGTCTCATAAGATTGACAGTTATAAATGTAAATTCACACACCCAAGTTATTCCAAACATACTTGAAAGTTTTCTAATAACTTTTTGCGTCCTGCTTTTTATAGTCTTCTCTCTCCTCCCTGCTGGCAGGTTGTACTTGTTTTTAAATTTAAATTAATTAAAATGTTTAAATATTGAAAATTCAGCTCTTCAGCCCCACTAGTCACATGTGAAGTGTTCTAAAGCCTCCCATGGCCAATGGCTACTGCTTTGCACGGTGCAGGTTTAGGTGCTCCAGGAAAATGAGACCCCTAACTGGGAGGACCATTCACTCAGAGGCCCCATCACAGCAGAAATGGGCCGCTTCCACAGGGCTGGGGCTATAGCAGCACCCGAGGCAGGTAATGCCCTGAGGGCTCTGTGAAGACCCTCTACTCTCACTGAACCTCCTGTTCCCTCAGCTTCCTTTCAGGAAGTGTGCCCATTTCACAGCTGCTCTGGTCAGGAGAGACCCCTCAACTCTTCCCATGGATAGAGGCCCCTCAACTCTTCCCAAGGATGTGCCTCTCTTCACAGACTAAGACTTTGCTCACAAACAATTCTTGGAACCTCAAGGCAAAAATGATGAACGTGCTTATCAATTTGCTAACGAGCCTTCTCTTGGAAGACACGAGCCAATTTTCTATTGTGTCTGTGTGCATGCCAGGAGGCTCTGGAGATGGAGAGAGAAGGAGCGAGCACAGAAAGAGGAGGAGCAGCCTGCCAGCAGGGAGGAGAGGGGAAACTACAAAAAAGAAGACCCCAAGACTCAAAAAGTAGAGCCCTGGAACCACTTAGTGCAGGGCAAACAGTGTGCCCCACCCTCAGAGGGCATCCCTGGATCACAGTCCAGAACAGGCATGACAACAGTCTGGAGTTACCACGACAGTGTATCTCATACACTCTTGCCTTCTGAGTCAGGGAATAGGCAACACAAGAAAACGTTATGGAAGGACTTCCATGAGAAAAGTAAAAGGAAGCTGTGAGAAACCCAGATAGCCAGGAGTTGCCCATTTCCCAGAAAGCCAAGATATGACTGTTTTGGACACACTGAGTTGTGTGTCTACAAGTGTAGCAATTTTTAAAAGAAATAAAGGGACTTCCCTGGTGGTGCAGTGGTTAAGAATCCGTCTGCCAGTGCAGGGCACACAGGTTCAAGCCCTGGTCCGGGAAGATCCCACCTGCCGCGGAGCAACTAAGCCCATGCACCACAACTACTGAGCCTGTGCTCTAGAGCCTGCAAGCCACAACTACTGAGCCTGCGAGCCACAACTACTGAGCCCACGTGCCACAACTACTGAAGCCCGCAAGCCTAGAGCCTGTGCTCTGCAACAAGAGAAGCCACCGAGATGAAAAGCCCACGCACTTCAACGAAGAGTAGCCCCCGCTCGCCGCAACTAGAGAAAGCCCACACACAGCAAAGACCCAATGCAGCCAAAAATGCATAAGTAAATAAATAAATTTTTTAAAAAAAGGAATAAAAACAAACCACAGAAAAAAAGGTTACAGAAATCATTTAAATTTGGTTAATAAAACTACCCTTATATGCAGCCTGATCTCTGGATCCATTATATGTTTTTTCTTAATCTCATTTAAAAAACCTTTTTTTAAATCAATTTTTTAAATTAAGGCATATAGTTGATTTACAGGCTTCCCTGGTGGCGCAGTGGTTAAGAATCCGCCTGCTAATGCAGGAGACACAGGTTCAGGCCCTGGTCCAGGAAGATCCCACATGCCGTGGAGAAACTAAGCCTGAGCACCACAACTACTGAGCCTGTGCTCTAGAGCCCGTGAGCCACAAGTACTGAACCCGCATGCCACAACTGCTGAAGCCCGCACGCCTAGAGCCCGTGCTCCACAACAAGAGAAGCCACCGCAGTGAGAAGCCTGTGCACCTCAACGAAGAGTAGCCCCCGCTTGCCACAACTAGAGAAAACCCGCGCACAGCAATAAAGACCCAACACAGCCAAAAGTTAAAAAAAAAGAAAAAAA
>NW_020837948.1:5265423-5276126 GCF_003676395.1 Aethalodelphis obliquidens
AATAAAGACCCAACACAGCCAAAAGTTAAAAAAAAAGAAAAAAAAGGTATACAGTTGATTTACAATGTTGTGTTAATTTCTGCTGTACAGCAAAGTGATTCAGTTATACATATGTATATTCTTTTTTTATGTCCCTTTCCATTATGGTTTATCATAGGATACTGAATATAGTTCTCTGTGCTATACGGTAGGACCTTGTTGTTTATCCATTTGGATCCATTATATGTTTATCTGTCTGATACTTGACTTCCCCAGGGAAATATAAGCTCCCTGCAGGCAAGAGTTTCTATTTTGCTCGCTGTTGTATTCCCAGCACCTGGCACTCAGTACACTGGATGGATGGATGGATGGATGGATGGATGGATGGATGGATGGATGGATGGTTGGATGGATGGATGGAAGGAAGGACAGACTCCAAGCTGCTCCCTAAACTCAACACCCTTTGGTCATTCAAGAAATATTTCTTTTCCCAAGGGCCACCTGCCCCAAGTTTTGCACCGATCACATTTTTTTCATAGAGAAAGTTCTAGATGTTCAGTTCAAAAACACCTATAATCACTTACCCACCACAGGCTCCAATCTATCCCCAGAGAGTATGGTACCTCCCTCTCCAGGCCACAAGAAGAAGGAGTCAACACAGCAAGCATACACCAGCCATGAGCAGAGGTGTGTGCCTGTCTGCAGCAGGTCCCCTTTGTCCCCCAGACCTGGGCAGTCCAGCAGACTCTGGACATGGGTGGAAGAGAGAAGCAGCCTCAGCTCTCCCCTGGGTGCCCCCTGTCACCACAAGCCAAGAAGGCCCAGCAGCACAGAACTCCCTCTTTTATCTCAGAGGAGCGGAGTCAGGGCTTGGCGATGCCACGTGACCTGCACGGGGTAGGTCCAGAAAATGGAGCTGCATGTCCATCAGCATTTATACCTGTGTTTAACTTCTGCTTAATAAGACAAGTAAAATGCCCTACCTGAAAACCCGCTGACTGCAGGACACACATTTCCGGATTAAGAGCTCTGTTAGAGATGTTTCCAGCAAGCAAATGACCTCTCTGTGATGTCTACAATTATAGCCACATAACATGTAAATCTCAATACACTTTTAATAAGCAGTTAATACTCTGATATAAAATATTTAAATCTCAACCAAATTCATCCTGCATGGAGTAGCCCTGGTTGACCGAGTTATTAAATCCGTGGCGATCAATCAGTCACCCCCACTCAACAGAGAACTGAGGGAGCTACAGCGAGCTTCCTTCCCCCTCTCAGCACAGGCTAATGCCTCCCTGGCCTGGGAGTTTACATATCACCAAATGCCTTCCGCCCATTGTTCTCCCGGGGGTGGCAGGACCTCTGTCGCGCCCAAGTCATCCCTCCTAGCACCCCAGCCAGAAGCCTGAGCACGCCCATGGATCTTCCCTCCACCTGCACCCCACCTTTGGACTGATACATCGTGAGGACCTACAATGGGTCCTAGGCAAGCTGCCAGGGTGGGAGACGACAGGACACAGGCCCTGCAGGACTCACAGCAACACAGCCAACACCACCTTCTAACCCAGCTCAAATGTCACCTCCTCTGAAACCGTCCTGAGCAGCTAGACCACTGCAGCCAGGCATCCCTGATGCCTCTCTCACGCTGCCCACATCCTATCCAGCTGCAATTCCTCTCGGCCTTCCCTTCACAGTGCATCCAGGTTTACCCCCTCTACGTGACCTCCACTGCCTCCCCGCTGGCCTGAGCCTTCACCATCTCCAGCCAGGATCACTGTAGCCACTTTGCCCCGATCCCGCCAGTCTCGGTGCAACGGAGCAGCCAGAATCTCGGTTTACATTTTCAAAGGATGATTCTGTGTTCAACAGCCTGCAATGGCTTCTCATTCCACTCGAAGTTCTTAAGGTGCGTTCAGACTCCGCAGCAGAGCTTCTCTGCGGTCTCTGTGCCATGACCCCTAGCAGGCCGGTGATGCCAGAGGACTCATCTTTGGGAAAGGTTTTGCATGCATAAAAAGTACAGAGCATTACAAATGAAACCAATTCCATTGAAACAGTTCATTTTTAAAATGTGTGATACTGTGATATGTATGCATTAAATCATAGGATCTGTGGCTACTGTAAGTTTGAACTAGGGGTGAGAAGAAATATTTCAAGATATCTGAAACCGTTTTCATGTAGAATAAAAATATCTGTAATTTGCATGGTTGAGAAAATCACAGGTGGGTTTTTTGCCTGCAATCATAATCGAAAGGTATGCTAAATTTTAGTTAAAGGTTAAGGAAAACAAAGGTGTCCAATTTTTTTGCCATTTAAGCTCAAAGACCCCATGAACTCTATCCATGAGCCCTTCCGGGGTCCAAGCATACTAGGATAAAACCTCTCTCTACATGATCTGCACCACCTCACCTTCTCTCTACCCCGGGGCTCCTCTCCCCTGTGGCCATTCCACTCCAGGCACCCTGTCCTCCAGCCGTTCCTTAAACACATCAGATACATTCTTGCCTTAGGGTTGCCCCTATCTATCAATACACGGATAACGGATAACGTAACGTCTGATAACTTCTTTGCCTCCAAGTCTCTGCTCAAATCTTACCCTCTCATGAGAGGTACTCTCTCCGCCCTCAGCATTTCCCAAACCTTGAGTCCTGCTCTGTTTTTTCTGTTTTCTGTAGCATTTATTACCTTCTAACATGCTACATTGTTCACTCATTTATTATAGCTGTTATGTATCCTATTCCCTCCTCTCCTTCTCTCTTCGTCCCCCTTCCCTCTCCACCTCTCTCCTCCCTC
Source organism: Aethalodelphis obliquidens (assembly GCF_003676395.1). Taxonomy (NCBI): domain Eukaryota; kingdom Metazoa; phylum Chordata; class Mammalia; order Artiodactyla; family Delphinidae; genus Aethalodelphis; species Aethalodelphis obliquidens. The sequence continues at coordinate 5,268,199 of NW_020837948.1, forward strand.
TCCTAGAAACGTAAGCTCCTTGAAGATAGAGGTTTTTGTCTATTTTGTTCGGTGATTCACCCCTAGTTCCTAGAATAGGGCCTGGCAGATCATAGGAACCCAAATACGTGCTGGATAAAATATGAGTGAATGAATGAGCGAATGAACGAACGGCCTCCTCAGTGGTCTCACTCTGCACTAGCCAGTATCCTCTAATCCATCCTTCTCACATCTGATCCCATCACTCCTCTCCTGAGACTCGTCAGGAGCCTCCGTCACAGCTGGAACAGAGGCTGACTTCCTACCAAAACTCCCAAGCCCTCCACATGTGTTGGTCCCTGCCCACCTCTCCAGCCTCATCTCAGCCTTTTATCCTGAACACCCCAGCTCTCCGTACCTACCTTTGTTTTACCATTTTGCAGTCTTCCATTGGTCTCTGTCTGTGAGACCCCATCTGGTTCGGTTCCCCTTCGGGTCCCCAGCATCCAGCTCTGGGCCTGGTGCCCAGCTAGTGCCCAGGGACTGTGTGATGGATACATGAACGAGTGAATAAACTAGTGGATGAACCATGCAGGCAGCAGACTCACTGACGCCAGGCACACACCCCGGGTGGGGCCAGACACCCTGACTCGTGACTGAGCATTTCACAGGGGACCCACAGAAGCTGGTTCTCAGTCGGGAGAGATGATCCAGCTAATAACGTGTTTAGTTCAGGCACATTCCCTAAACCATACACTTGAAACCTCTGCCTGGGCAAACGTTTATAGCTGGCCTCTGCCCAGATCCCACCTTCACCAACCACAGGCCGGTCCCAACATCAGTGGCTCTGTAGCTCTGCCAAGCCACCCACGGGGCCACAGGCAGGGGCTCAGAGAGGAGCAGCCTCCAGGAGGCGCTGGTGTCCCCAGACCCACGAGCCCCCACTGCACAGTCCTGCCAACCTCCAACCCTGTGACGCCACCTGCTCTTACTTGTGCCAAGAAAGGCGGTTATGCGGGCACAGCAGAAAAGGAGAGCCCAAGAGGGCAAATACCAGTTGCTCTCAACTGACAAGTGACATACGGCAGCACCTGGGGAAGCAGGCTCCAGGACCGTGCCAAGCCCATGTGGGGTGACGGTGCTGCGATGACATCTCAGGTGCCATGATCCAGAGGCTCTGTCCGACAGGGTACCAGCCTGGGTGACTCTGGCTTCTGCTACCCCAGACACACCCGCCTCTCTTACTGGCTCCCTTAAAACCATGAACCGACTATAGAAGTTCCCAACTCCAGGGGCACAACCGTGGAGGAGTTATAGACGAGGCTTAGAGGGTTGGTGTCAGCCAATGGCCAGACAGCAGAGGGAGCTGAATTGTTCAAGGCTGGGGCTAGGGTCAGGGAGAAGCAGCCAACAAGGGCAAGTCACAGGAAGTGTGATGAGACGGGACTGCCCAACTCCAAACCCCCCTCTCATTACTTCCTAATTCTGCCACAGTAAGACCTCAGACAGCTTAACCTATCAGAGCTGTGCCATCTGATATGGTAGCTGCTAGTCACATGTAGCTATGTAAATGCACATTAATTAAAATTAAATTAAACCATAGTTCTTGAGTCATACTAACCACATTTCAGATGCTTAGTAGTCACATGTGGCTAGTGGCTACCATATTGGACAGCCCAGAATAGAGTACTTCCTTCATGGCAGATGAACTTAAATAATGTAATTGCTGTGGACAAAAGCCCAGTGCAGTGCCTAGCAGAGAGTAGATGTTTAACACCCTTCACTCTTCCCATCAACTCCAGTCACTCCTGCGATTTATCACCGTCCACGCTGCCTCCTCGAAGCCCTCTTGGGTAGCAGCTGCTCAGTCCTCACAGCATGCCTCCCTCAGGGCTGAGAGATGGGTCACCATCCTCTTTGCTCTGCACTGCCACCTCACAACTGTGATACTGTCACCCTAAGTGGAAGCCCTCCGAGGGTAAGGCATTTACTTATAGTTAGGAAATTGGATGCTAACAAACTCATTGAAAGGGCTAGAAAAGCGAGCTGTAGATGGGCCTCCAGGAAGTCTTCCCAACCCCATTGAGCCTATCTGCCAATCTGAAGGGAGGTGTGGCTGGCAGAGTGACGGCCTCCCGAGGATATCCGTGTCTTAAACCCTGAGGACCTGTGAATGTTCTACATTCCATGGCAAAGGGGAATTAAGGTAGTAGATGAAATTGTGGTCACAGATTGGCTGACTTTAAGATAGGGAGAGTATCCTGGATTCTCTGGATGGGCCCAGTGTGATCACAAGGGCCCTTAAATGTGGCACATGGAGGCAGAAAAGTCAGTGTCAGAATGATGCAGTATGAGAAAGTCATAACCTGCTATTGCTGGCTTTGAAGATGGAAGGGTCCACGAGCCGAGGCATGGGGACAGCCTCCAGAAGGTGGAAAAGGCAAGAAAATGGCTTCTCACCTAGAGCCTCCAGAAAGGAATGAAGCCCTGATGACAACCTTGACTTTAGCCCAGTGGGACACTTCAGATTGCTGACCTCCAGAACTATAAACTAATAAATCGGTGGTGTGATCATTTGTTACAGCAGCCATGGGAAACTAATACATAGTCTGGTACCAGAAGTGGGGAGGGGGGTGTCTCTAACAAATACTTAAAAAGGTGGAAGTGACTTTGGAATTGGGCAGTTGCAGAGACTGGAATAATCTTGAGGAGTATGACAGAAAGCCTAGCTTGCTTTGACTTTACTAGGCTATTAGTAGAAATATGGACATTAACAGCTCTACTAGTAAGGAAACATGGTAGGAAAACCTAAACCACCTTAGAGAATACTTAAATTGTTGTGAACAGACTGTTAGTAGAAATACGGAGGTTAAAAGTGCTGCAAGTGAGGGCTCGGAAGGAAATTGAGGAAATGATCATGGGAACTGGAAGAAAGAGGGTCCTTTGTTATAGAGTGGCAGGAAACTTAGTGGAATTATGCCCTGCAATTATGTGGAAAGCAGAACTTGCAAGTGACGAACTTGGATATTTGGCTGAGGAGAATTCCAAGAAAAGTGTCTAAGGTGTGACCAGGTTTAGTTTTGCTTGCTGCTTGTGGTACAATGCAAAAGGAAAGAGGTAAACTGAAGGAAGAACTGGTAAACGAGAAGGAACCAGGACTTGGTGATTTGAGAAATTCTTGGCCTATCTAGATTCCAAGACACTAAAATTAAGAGATTCAATGTCAGGAAAGCAGGTTCTAGGGTTAAAAACTGAGGGTGTGGCTGGACAATCTTTTGCTAGTACCTCAGAAAGATCAAAAGGCCAGAGTATTCAGTCACACAAAAGGCTCTTTGAAGAGATTAAGTGTGTGACTCATAGATCCCCTCAGCCTTCTCAGCAGAAGCCTAAATAGAGGTGAGATTATCTAGCAAAGACCTGTGGAGAAGGAGACCTACAAAGTTCTTGAGAATGTTATACCAGCAGAAACACTGCCAGCTTGCAACGATGGGGCAAGAGAGCAGACAAAATGAAAGAAGGCTGTATGAACTCCAAAACTCTCCACACAAGAAACAGGCTGATCAAACTCCTCAGAGGCAAATGCTCCTCAGATGCTACCTTTAATGAAAAAGAAAGGATGACTCAGAGGGTAGAGCCTTGAGCCCAGAGGTTGGAGCCAAGAATCACAGAAAGAGGCTTTGAAACCAAAGGGAGTTTGCCCAGCTCAATTTCCAAATTGCTTGGGACCAGTGACCTTTTTTTTTCTTTAAATTTTCTCCCTTGCTTAACAGAAATTTCTAGAACGGTTATCCCATGCCTGTACCACCACTGTGTTTTGGAGCAGAAAACTTGTTAATTGAATTTCACAGGTTCATAGCTGAAATGGAACTGTGCCTCAGGATGGATCATGGCCAGAGCCTCACTCATATTTGATTTAGTAGGGTATCAGGAAACTGCCACTGGAACTAGTGACTTCAAGAACACACTTCCATAGCTGTAATCCAGGGATGCACAAGTGCTGTCACTGCCACAAGTGCCTCTTAACACCCCAAAAAACTGGTGAACAGACACTGGAATTCTGACATGGAAAAATCAACAGCTGCATGGCCATGCTTGCTGTTGCCAGGCTTGCTGCCAAGGCAGCAAGAAGACGACCTCCACTTCATCTCTGCCTTCCAAATCTTGTACAAATGCACCTACTTGCATCCACACTTTAGCCGTAAGAGAATCTGAGACATACAGTCTTTGCCTTATCAACGTTTGTATACAGGAAGGTACACTAGAAGGAAATTGGATGGATGCCTAGTGCCAATCTACTTCACCCACCACAGTCAACCATTATGCTGAGTATCACTTCATTTCATCATCAAGGCAACCCAACAAAATAGACACAAATGTTCTTCTCAATTTACAAATGAAGAAATTGAAGCTCAGAGAAGTTAACGGACTCACGTAAGACCATACGGCTAGGAAGGAACATGGATAAAACCCAGGATTCTCTGAATTTAAAGTTTATGTTCTTAATCATCACATGCATGTCAGGGTCAACCTGGTCTTTGAAGGATCCAAAATGCAAGGTAGGACATACTGGAGTTGCATATTCAAAGTAACAGCAAAAAGTTGCACAAAAACAAACATGATGGACCAAGGGAAGGAAGTAGAAGTCATAAGTCGTTACAAACATAAATAGTCCTGAAGAACACGCAACATATCAGGCACTGTTCTAGGTAGTGGGGATACAGCGGTAACCAAAACAGATTGCTCCTGACTGAATAGATTTACAGTCTGGAGACGAGAGAAGTGTTAATCAAATAACCACACAATGAATTCCTACGTACAACCATTTTGAGAACTAGGGAGGAGAGCGGCTCATCGTACTAGTAGAGGGTACAGTATGGGGGACCCAGGCCCACGCTGAAAGTCAGAGAAGGCTGCCTTGGAGAAATGACAACTATACCAGGACACTTCTGTCCTCATAAGCAGAGCTACTGAATTTTAACTGACCTCTCACAGAGGACACCTTAAAAACCCTAATGATAAGTCATGGGGATGTAATGTACAGTGTGGTGACTATAATAATATTGGATTGGCCAAAAGATTCCTTCGGTTTTTAAAGTAAAAATAAAAGACACATTTTTCATTTTCACCAAGAAATTTATTGAACAATATATCCATCGTTTTGTTCCCCTACCTTCTGCCATTTTTCAGGCAGCTTCATAATTCCGTCTTCCCAAAACTTTTTGCCTTTTTTGAGCAAAGAACTCTTCCAGGTGCCTTTTACAGTCTTCCAGGGAATTGAAATTTTTTCCATTAAGATAATTTGGTAAAGACTGAAATAAATGGAAATCCTAAGGTGCAGTGTCTGGTGAATATGGCGGGTGAATCGGAACTCCCAAGCCAAGCTGTAACAGTTTTTGCCTGGTCATCAAAGAAACATGCAGTCTTGAATTACCCGGATGGAAGATTATGTGTTTTCTGTTGATTAATTCCAGACGATTTTCTTTCAGTGCTGCTTTCAGTTGGTCTAAATGGGAGCAGTACTTATTGGAATTAATCATTTGGTTTTCCGGAAAAAGCTTATAATAGAGGACTCCCTTCCAAACCCACCATATACACAACATCACCTTCTTTGGATGAAGACCGGCCTCTGGTGTGGTTGGTGGTGGTTCATTTCACTTGTCCCACGATCTCTTCTGTTCCACATTATTGTACAGTACCCACTTTTCATTGCCCGTCACAGTTTGTTTTAAAAACAGAACATTTTCCTGAGTATAAGTAGAGAATCGCATGTGTAAATATAGTCAAGAAGGTTCTTTTCACTTAACTTATGAGGAACCTGAATACCAGAGCAATGAACATAACCAAGCTGGTGCAAATGATTTTCAACGTTTGATTTGTATATTTTGAGTATGTCGGCTATCTCCTGCGTGGTATAACGTTGATTACTCTCAATTAATGTCTCGATTTGATCTCTGTCAACTTCAACTGGTCTACCTGACCCTGGAGTGTTATCCAGCAAGAAATTTCCAGCACGAAACTTCACAAACCACTTTTGACACATTTGATCTGTCACAGCACCTTCTCCATATACTGCACAAATCTTATTTTGTGCTTCAGTTGCGCTTTTAAATTTCTTGAAATAATAAAGCATAATATGTGGAAAATGTTGCTTTTTTTCTTCCTTCAGTATTAAAATTAAATACACAAAAATTTATCAGTTTTGCTAAGTTTTTCTTGTAAAATGCACAGTGATATGACAGCTGTCACAATACAATCTGATAAAATTATTTTGAATGAAGTTAAAGACAACTAAGTACTACTGGAGCCATCTTATGGGAAAAACCAAACGAAATTTTGGCCAACCCAATACTATATCGTATATTTGAAAGTTGCTAAAAGAGTAGATCTTAATAGTTCTCATCACAAGAAAAAAGTTTTTGTAACTATGCATGGTGATGCATGTTAAGTGGACTTATTACGGTGATCATTTCACAATATATACAAATATCAAATCATATGTTATACACCTGAAACTAATATAATGTTGTATGTCAACTATACCTTATTAAAAATTAATAGAACAAAATTAAAACCCTGAATAAAATATTTTTTAATCTTCTCAAAAACATAGTGAAGAACCACCAGGTCAAAATCTACAAAAAGGAAAGGACATAGAAAGACAAGGCGAACATTCAAAGCTCCTTTTGCCCTGAAGTCAATTTCTGATCTAGAAGAAACAGATGCAAAGTTGAATTATAGCTGTGGTGACCTCCTAGGATGAGAGGAACAAAAGTCAAAGCCTAGTTCCCACCCATGGTAGGTTATTTAATTCCCCACTTACATTGAGCTGAGTCTGTAAAGAGCTTCACTCAGAGGGTAAAACAGAAATAAACTAGCCCTCTTGTGGGTCTGCAGCTTATGTTTCAAATAACCTGAGAGTTCAAGGAATCTCATTTGAATTAACCGGTAGTACCCTCAAAGCCCAGCAGAAGCAAATGAAAATCCTGAAAGAATCGTCCCTAAAATATATTTTCAAAGTTAATGATCAGCACACCGTCAAAAATAATCAGGCACATAAGGAAATAAGACACCATGAACCAGACAACTGAAACAGATTCACAAACACTTCAGAGAGTAGAATCCTCTCACCATCTATAACAATTATGATCACGAGGTAAATAGTAAAGAAATAAAAAACAGGATGGAAAATATCTACAAGGACAAACGCTCAAAGAACTGAAGGACAGACAGGAGTTAACTAGGTGGAAAGGGCAGGAGAGAAGGGATATGAAAGGAAAGGCATTTCCAGCCAAAGGGCCAGTGGGCTCCATGCTTTATCCAACCATAAGGCCTCTGTATATTAGATATTGTGGGAAGAGGAAGAAAATGAGCAGTAAGGGCAGAGTATGATGTTGAAGAACCAAGATGGGTGGAGGCTGGATTCTGATAAGCATTTTGGTCTCTATCCTGAGAACAACGACTGAAATTTACCATTGAAGGAGTCTTGAGACGTTTCAAATAGAAAGTGAAATGGACACACTTGGGATTTGGAAGGTCCTTCTATTCTCCTGCTCAGCTCCGAAAGGATCCTTTCTCCGTTTGCTGTCTGAGAGCACACAACAATCCTGAGGTCCGCACCGAGCCAGCACTACCGCCCTCATGAGAACATGGTAACACTGAGGCCCTTTGGGGGGCAATGGCCTGTCTTGAGGGGCCTATTGAGTCACCTAAGTCTGTTTGGGTTCATTTCATCTGAGGACACAACACACACACACACACACACAAAGTAGGTGGGGTAGTCCCTGTTGGCAAAGTCAACTGGGGTCTCATCACCTAGGCCTCAACGTCCACATCTGTAGGAAGAGCCTCCCAGCACCATGGCCTTGGGCTGTCTGAGCTCCCAGCTGACATGAGTCATGCATCGTCAGCAGGCAAGGCAGTGGGGTGTGTGTGTGTGTGTGTGTGTGTGTGTGTGTGTGTGTGTGTGTGTG